>NC_133142.1:68474642-68788907 GCF_048418815.1 Hemitrygon akajei | reverse complement strand
AAGACATTGGAGAAGAATTAGGCTATTTAGCCCATCAAGTCCACTCCGCCATTTCATCATGGCTGATCCCGGATCCCATTCAACCCCATACACCTGCCCTCTCACATATCCCTTGATGCCCTAACCCATCAGGAATCCATCAAGTTTCAACATACGCATGGACTTGGCCTCCACCATAGTCTGTGGCAGAATATTCCACAGATTTACCACTCTTTGGCTAAAAAATAATTCCTCCTTACTTCTGTTCTAAATGGCTGCCCCTCAATCAGACCTCTAGTTCTGGATACCCCCACCAGTGAAAACTTCCTTTCCACATCCACCTTATCTAGTCCTTTCAACATTTGGCAGGTTTCAATGAAACTTCCCCTACCCCCACATCCTACATTCTTCTAAATTCCAAGATCAATTGAACTGAAGAGACTGGGGAAGAGGCAGTTGGCTCACAAATAGAGAAAGCTTGTAGATAGTGTGAAAGGGAGGATAGGCAGGTGATAGAGAAGGGACGTGCTCAGACTGGAGGTTTGAGATGCGTCTATTTTAACACAAGGTATGTTGTGAACAAAGCGGATGAGCTTAGAGCATGGATCAGTACTTGGGGATATGATGTGGTGGCCGTTACAGAGACTTGGATGGCTCAGGGACAGGATTGGTTACTTCAAGTGCCAGGCTTCAGATCTTTCAGAAGGGACAGGGAGGGAAGTAAAAGAGGTGGGGGCACGGCACTGTTAATCAGAGATAGTGTCACTGCTGCAGAAAAGGTGAACACCGTGGAGAGATTGTCTACAGAGTTTCTGGGGGTGGAAGTTAGGAACAGGAAGTTGTCGATAACTTTGCTGGGTGTTTTTTTATAGGCTGCCTAATAGTAACAGGGATATTGAAAAGTAGATAGGGAAACAGATCCTGGAAAGGTGTAATAATAACAGAGTTGGCGTAATGGGAGATTTTAATTCCCAAAGATCGATTGGTATCTCCCTAGAGCAAGGGGTTTAGATGGGTGGAGTTTGTTAGGTGTGTTCAGGAAGGTTTCTTGACACATAGACAAGCCTACAAGAGGAGAGGCTGTACTTGATTTGGTATTGGGAAATGAACCTGGTCAGGTGTCAGATCTCTCAGAGTATTTTGGAGATAGTGATCATAATTCTATCTCCTTTACAATCGTATTGGAGAAAGATAGGAACAGACAGGTTAGAAAAGTGTTTAATTGGAGTAAGGGAAATTATGAGGCTATCAGGCAGGAAATTGGAAACAGATGTTCTCAGGGAAAAGTACGGAAAAAATGTGGCAAATGTTCAGGGGATATTTGTGTGGAGTTCTGCATAGGTACGTTCCAATGAGACAGGGAAGTTATGGTGGGGTACAGGAACCATGGTGTACAAAAGCTGTAATAAATCTAGTCAAGAAGAAAAGAAAAGCTTTCAAAAGGTTCAGAGAGCTAGGTAATGTTAGAGATCTAGAAGATTATAAGGCTAATAGGAAGGAGCTTAAGAATGAAATTAGGAGAGCCAGAAGGGGCCATGAGAAGGCCTTGGCGGGCAGGATTAAGGAAAACCTCAAGGCATTCTACAAGTATGTGAAGAGCAAGAGGATAAGACGTGAAAGAATAGGACCTATCAAGTGTGACAGTGGGAAAGTGTGTATGGAACTGGAGGAAACAGCAGAGATACTTAATGAATACTTTACTTCAGTATTCACTATGGAAAAGGATCTTGGTGATTGTAGTGATGGCCTGCAGCAGGCTGAAAAGCCTGAGCATGTAGATATTAATAAAGAGGATGTGTTTGTGCTTTTGTAAAGCATCAAGTTGGATAAGTCACTGGGACCGGGTGAGATGTACCCTAGGCTACTGTGGGAGGCGAGAGAGGAGATTGCTGAGCCTCTGGCAATGATCTTTGCATCATCAATGGGGATGGGAGAGGTTCCGGAGGATTGGAGGGTTGCGGATGTTGTTCCT
This sequence comes from Hemitrygon akajei, assembly GCF_048418815.1. Taxonomy (NCBI): domain Eukaryota; kingdom Metazoa; phylum Chordata; class Chondrichthyes; order Myliobatiformes; family Dasyatidae; genus Hemitrygon; species Hemitrygon akajei. The sequence goes on along the minus strand of NC_133142.1, from coordinate 68,786,956 downwards.
TTATTCAAGAAAGGGAGTAGAGATAGCCCAGGAAATTATAGACCAGTAAGTCTTATGTCAGTGGTTGGTAAGTTGATGGAGAAAATCCTGAGAGGCAGGATTTATGAACATTTGGAGAGGTATAATATGATTTGGAATAGTCAGCATGGCTTTGTCAAGGGCAAGTCGTGCCTTACAAACCTGATTAAATTTTTTGAGGATGTGACTAAACACATTGATGAAGGTAGACCAGTAGATGTAGTGTATATGGATTTCAGCAAGGCATTTGATAAGGTACCCCATGCAAAGCTTATTGAGAAAGTAAGGAGGCATGGGATCCAAGGGGACATTGCTTTGTGGATCCAGAACTGTCTTCCCCACAGGAGACAAAGAGTGGTTGTAGACGTGTCATATTCTGCATGGAGGTCGGTCATGTGGAGTGCCTCAGGGATCTGTTCTGGGACCCTTACTCTTTGTGATTTTTATAAATGACCTGGATGATTAAGTGGAGGGATGGGCTAGTAAGTTTGCTGATGACACAAAGATTGGAGGTGTTGTGGATAGTGTGGAGGGCTGTCAGAGTTTACAGTGGGACATTGATAGGATGAAAAACTGGGCTGAGAATTGGCAGATGGAGTTCAACCCAGATAAGTGTGAAGTGGTTTATTTTGGTAGGTCAAATATGATGACTCTGTGGTTAAGGAGTACGGTGTTTTGGCCTTCATCAATTGTGGAATTGAATTTAGGAGCCGAGAAGTAATGTTACAGCTATATAGGACCCTGGTCAGACCCCACTTGGAGTACTGTGCTCAGTTCTGGTCACCTCACTACAAGGGTGTGGAAGCCATAGAAAGGGTGCAGAGGAGATTTACAAGGATGTTGCCTGGATTGGGGAGCATGCCTTATGAGAATAGGTTGAGTGAACTTGGCCTTTTCTCCTTGGAGCGACAGAGGATGAGAGGTGACCTGACAGAGGTGTATAAGATGATGAGAGGCATTGATCGTATGGATAGTCAGAGACTTTTTCCCAGGTCTGAAATGGTTGCCACAAGAGGACACAGGTTTAAGGTGGTGGGGAGTAGATACAGAGGAGATGTCAGGGCTAAGTTTTTTACTCAGAAGAGTGGTGAGTGCACGGAATGGGCTGCCGGCAACGGTGGTGGAGGTGCATACGATAGGGTCTTTTAAGAGACTTTTAGATAAGTACATGGAGCTTAGAAAAATAGAGGGTTATAGGTAAGCGTAGTATTTTCTAAGGTAGGGACATGTTTGTCACAACTTTGTGGGCCGAAGGGCCTGTATTGTGCCGTAGGTTTTCTATGTTTCTATGTTTTTCCCAGTGAGTACTGGGGCAAAGCTGCTGCACGCTCTTCATATGTTAACCCCTTCATTTCTAGAATCATCCTCATGAAGTTACTCTGGACTCTCTCCAATGGCAACACATCCTTTCTGAGATAAGGAGACCAAAACTGTTGACAATACTCCTAGTGTGGCCTGACTTGTGTCTTATAAAGCTTCAGTATTATCTCCTTGTCTTTATATTCTGTACCCCTTGAAATAAATGCCAACATTGCATTTGCCTTCTTTATCACAGATTCAACCTGTAAATTAACTTTCTGGAAGTCTTGCATGAGGACTCCTAAGTTTGAACCTTCTCCCATTGATAGTCCGCACTATTGTTCCTTTTTACCAAATTGCATTTCCGAACACTGTATTCCATCTGACACTTTTTTAAGATTCTCCTAATTTGTCTAAGTTCTGCTGCAATCGCCTTGCTTCCTCAGCACTATCTACCCCTCCACCTATCCTCGTATCATCTGCAATCTTTGCCAAAAAGACGCCAATTCCACCATCTAAATCATTGAAAAACAATGCGAAAAGTAGCAATCTCAATACTGACCCCTGAGGAACACTAGTCACTGGCAGCCAACCAGAAAAAAACCCGTTTATTTGCACACACTGCTTCCTGTCGGTCAGCCATTCCTTTATCCATGCCAGTACATTTCCTTTAATGCTATAGGATTTTATCTTTTTAAGCAGACTCGTGTGAGGCACCTTATCAAATGCCTACTGAAAATCTAAGTAAATGACATCTACTACCTCTCCTTTGTCCACCCTGCGTCTTATTTCCTTGAAAAACTCTAACAGATTTGTCAGTCAAGATTTCCCTTTACTGACTTTGAAGTATTTTATCATTGGTCTTCGAGCACCCCAAAACCTTTTCCTTAATAATGGACTCCAACACTGGTTACTGTTTGCATGATGTGTTTTTTTCTCTCTGCATATTGACCATAAATCATAAGACCATAAGACATAGGAGCAGAAGTAGGCCATTTGACCCATCAAGTCTGCTCTGCCATTCAATCATGGCTGATCCTTATTTCCCCCTCGTCAGCCCCCACCCAGCCTTCTCCCCTTAACCTTTGATGCCGTGTCCAATCAAGAACCTATCAATCTCTGCCTTAAATACACTCAATGACCTGGTCTCCACAGCTGCATATGGCAATAAATTCCACAAATTCACCACTCTTTGGCTAAATAAATTTCTGCACATGGCCCTGAGGACTGTTGGTTTAAAGACAAAGAATGCAGAAAGTGTGACAAACAGGGCCACATTGGCAGAGTATGCAAAGCTAGTAAAGAGCAGAAAAAGGTCAAAATACAGTGAAACAAGAAACCCCAGAAAGGAAAATACAACAATATATACAAAATGAAAGAAAGCAGTTCTGATGAAAATGACTCAGACAAAAGTGAATTGTCTTGTCTGCAACTTCACAGCGTGGAAGAGACAGATGATCGAAGAGTAATATAGTTCACTCCACAAGTGACAGGTGTGAGACTGAAAATGGAATTGGACACAGGCTCAGCTTTAACAGTGATCTCTGTACACGACTACAAACAACTGATTTCTCACATACCTCTGAAACAAACTAAACTACTGTTAAAGACTTACACAGGACAGAGTGCATCCCAAATGTAAAATTAAAGTGACAGTGACCCATGGAGGTAAAACACAGCAGCTGAACCTTTATGTACTGGAAAAAGGAGGACCACCGTTGCTGGGATGTGAAGGCTCAGAAAAATCCAGTTGGAGTGGTACACCATCAAGGCACTAGATGTGTCAGCAAAGGAGGACAGCAAGGCCACATCTGAGAGACTGTTGCAAATACTTGCTGACTCTGAGGAAGTGTTCATGAAAGGAATAGGAACAGTTCGGGGCATGAAGGCAAAGATTGAGATTGAGGAAAACGCATGTCCAAAATTTCACAAAGCCAGATCAGTGCCATATGCAATCCGTCCTACAGTAGAGGCTGAGCTGACAAACCTGGAGCAGACTGGGGTCCTGTCAAAGGTGGATCGGAGTGAATGGGCCACGCCTATAGATGACGAAAACCTCCAGCACAGAACCAGGAAAACCAAGCAAGGTGCGCATACGTGGTGACTTTAAAGTGACTGTTAACCCAGTCCTCTGCACAGTACAGTTTCCTCTACCTCATATTGAGGACATCTTTAATTCCCTGTCAGGAGAGGAACATCTCACAAAAATTGATTTGGCCCAGGCTTATCTCCAAATGGAAATCGATGATGCATCCAAGAAATACCTGACAATAAATACACACAAAGGACTTTACCAGTACAACAGGTTGGTGTTTGGGATAGCTTCAGCTCCTGCAATCTGGCAAAGGGCGATGGACCAGGTCCTGCAGGGGATTCCAGGGACTCAGTGTTACCTGGATGACATCATTATCACCGGCAAAGGTAACGACAAACATCTTTCTAACCTTGAACAAGTGCTCACCGGGTTACGAGAATATGGGCTCAGAGCTAATCGACAGAAATGTGAGTTTTTCAAAAAGAAAATCTCATACTGTGGGCATGTGAACAACAAAGATGATTTACACATGTCTCAAGACAAGATAGAAGCAGTGCTTATGGCATCACCACCTGAAACTGTGTCTCAGCTGAGAGCATATCTTGGACTACTGAACTATTACCACAAGTTCTTGCCTAACCTATCCACAGTCCCACACTACTGTTACAGACAGGGACACAATGGAAGTGGACTGAGAGCTGTGAGAAAGCGTTTCAAGAAACTAAAAGAATCATGACTTCAGATGGGGTGCTCGCGCACTTTGACCCCTCCTTACCTATCCGAATAGCTTGTGATGCCTCGTCCCATGGGATAGGAGCTGTGTTATCTCACAAGTTTCCAGATGGCTCAGAAAGACCAATAGCCTTTGCCTCAGCTAACTTCAGCTGAACACAATTATGCACAGATTGACAGAGAGGCCCTCAGCCTCGTGTGGGGAGTCAAGAAATTCAGTCACTACCTGTATAGTCAAAAGTTTGCCCTGTTGACTGACAATCAGCCTCTTGTGTCAATCTTCAATCCAGGAAAAGGCGTTCCAGTGATGACAGCACAAAGGCTTCAGCGATGGTCCCTTTTCTTAGGAGGTCACATGTATGACATTGAACACAAGGGGACCAAGCAACACAGCAATGCAGATGGTTTGTTATGTTTATCACTGCCGACTTCCGAGGTATCTACACAAATGGACGCAGCAGAGGTCTTTCACACAACGATAGTTGAACAATTACCAGCGACGAACAGCCTAATTGAAAGAGAAACACGCAGTGACCCTATGTTGTCGAAAGTGTATGACATCACAGTAAAGGGATGGCCAGCGCGTGGTAACACACTGTTTCCAGCCTTCTCAGAGAGGAGGAGCAGTTATCAGTGTGTCAGGGAACACTAATGTGTAGTTCACGAGTTGTGATTCCTCCCAAGCTAAGCACCAGAGTGCTGGAGGAACTGCTCAAGGGACACCTGGGTACCGTGAAGATGAAAAGTCTTGCCCGTGCCTAAGTGTGGTGGCCAGGAATCCATAAACAAATTGAGGACTTGACCAAGAATTGCTCTGGATGTCAAAAGATCCAGAACACACCATCAGAAGCCCTTCTCCATCTATGGGAGTGGCCCTCATCACCATGGCAAGGAGTGTACATCGACTTTGCTGGACCATTCATGGACTCTATCTTTTTAATCGCCATCGATGCACATGGCAACCACATCGGAAAAGACCAATACCGTTCTGAGGGCCACGTTCACCAGGAATGGCATACCAGAACAAATCTGAACAGAAAATGGACGACAATTTGTCTCTGAAGAATTCCAAAGTTTTGTGAAGAACAATGGAAACAAGCACTTTACATCTGCTCCTTACCATCCATCCACAAATGGCTTGGCAAAAAGATTTGTGCAGACATTCAAGAAAGCCATCAAGGTAAGGGACAATGAAAATCGACCACTACAACACAAGAAAGACAACTCCCTCCTTGCCTATCATAATGCAGTACATGCAAACACTAATCAGACGCCAGCGATGATGTTTCTGAACAGGCACCTGAGCATGGATCTTCTCAAACCAGACGTACGGCAGGATGTGGAGAACAGACAATTCAAACGCTTGAATGCTAAGTCAACACGGAGCTTCAGTGTGGACAGTCAGTTCTTGCACGTGATTACCAGACTGAAAAGTGGCAGCTGGGTACAATTTCCACCATAGATGGGACACTGATGTATACAGTGGAGGTGAGAGAGAATGTATGGAGACGTCACGTGGACCAAATCCTGGATGCTCAGGCAAAAAACACAACAACACCTCACCCAGACTCCCCCGACATAGAAGCAAACTCTCCTGATGTGACCACATCAGCCTCATCTACAGATAAACCTGTCATCAGTGCTGATGACCCACCGGATGTACCTGTGGAGACTCATTCCCCAAAGCAAACATTTCAGGACAGATGTTACCCGGAGAGGCAGAGAAGACACCCCCCCCCCCCCCAGAGACTTCAGCTCTGACTGAATCTTAGACCAAAAGTAAAAAAAGAAAAAGAAGGCTCGTTATAATTTGATATTATTAAGTTATCTCAAATTATCTCCATTTTCAAAAATAAAAAGATTATATACCTCAATTGCGTTGTCACCTATTACTTGGAGTAGAAGTGCAGCTTTCTTTTTTTCTAGTTTTTGATCCACTTCGATCACCGATAAATGCAATTCAAAACACTGCTTAAATTTTCTCCAGTTCTCAGCTACATTCTCAGACAATTGAAGTGAAGAGGCTGAAAACCTTCCACTTGTAAAACTGTTAGAAACACCAAAACAGTTCAAGCTCTTTTTTTCAGAAAATTATCTTCAATTCTCCCATGCTAGGAAACATATTATTCTTCCAGACCGACTTCTGACACTGTGTTGTGTTCTTTATATTCATACGTACTGTGAGTTACTAATAAAGAACCATATTCTGGAAGAATAGAACTTTTATTTAACAACAACCACCACGTTTTTACAACACCATGTTTTACGATCTATCGTCCCTGCGCATGCTCAGAACTCTCTCCAATCACATTCTCACACATCATATCACCACACCACTCACTGCCTCCTACCAATCAGCCAATGCTCTAACCATGTTAGTAACTCTCCTGTAATACCATGGGCTCTTAACTTGATTGTCCAAATATATAGCATCCACTACATCCCCTTTATCTATCCTACTTGTAACCTGCTCAAAGAATTCCAACAGGTTCAACGGGCAAGAATGTCCCTTAAGGAAACAATGCTGACTTTGTCCCATCTTGTCCTGTGTCACCAAGTACTCCATAACCTCATCTTTAACAATTGACTCCAGCATCTTCCCAACCACTGAGGCTAACTGGTCTATAATTTCCTTTCTGCTACCTTCCTCCTTTCTTAGAGAGTGAAGCAACATTTGCAATTTTCCAGTCCTCTGGCACCATGCTAGAGTCCAATGGTTTTTGAAAGGTTATTTCTAATGGCACCACAATCTCTACTGCTACCTCTTTCAGAACTCTAGGGTGCAGTTCATCTGGTCCGGGTGACTTAGGTACCCTTAGGTCGTTCAGCTTTTTGAGCACCTTCTCCATTGTAATAGTAACTGCACTCACTACTCCTCCCTCACACCCTTCAACATCTGGCAGACTTGTAGTGTCTTCTACAGTGAAGACTGATGCAAAATACTCACTTAGTTCATCTGCCATCTCCTTGTCCACCATTTTTATTTCTCTGCCCTCATTTGCTAGTGATTCTATATCCACTCTTTATTTTTTACTTACTTGAAAAAGCTATTACTATCCACTTTGCTAGCTTGCTTTCATATTTCATCTTTTCCACCCTAATGATCCTTTTAGTTGCTCTCTGTAGGTTCTTAAAAGCTTCCCAATCCTCTATCATCCCACTAATTTTTGCTTTGTTGTATGCCCTCTTTTGCTTTTACAATAGCTTTGACTTCCCTTGTCTGCCACGGTTGTACTATTTTGCTATTTGAGTACTTCTTCATTTTTTGAATACATCTATCCTGCACCTTCCTCATTTTCCCCAGAAACTCACACCATTACTGCTCTGCTGTCATCTCTGCCAACATCTCCTTTCAATTTACTTTGGCCATCTCCTCTCTCATACCACTGTAATTTCCTTTACTGCACTGAAATACTGCTACATCAGACTTCACTTTCTCCCTGTCAAATTTCAAGTTGAACTCAATCATATTGTGATCACTGGCTCCTAAGGGTTCTTTTACCTTAAGCTCCCTAATCACCTCTAATTCATTACATTCCACCCAATCCAGTTTAGCTGATCCCTAGTAGGCTCAATGACAAACTGCTCTATAAAGCCACCTGATAGGCAATCAACAAACACACTCCCTTGAGATCTATTACCGATCTGATTTTCCCAATTGACTTGCATGTTGAAATCTCCCATGACTATCGTAACATTGCCCTTTTAACGCATGTTTTCTCTTTCCCATTGTAATCTGTGGTCCACATCCCAGCTACTTTTGGGAGGCTTTTATATAACTGCCATCAGGGTCCTTTTACCCTTGCATTTTCTTAACTCAACCCACAAGCATTCAACATCTTCTGATCCTATGTCACATCTTTCTACTGATTTGATGCCATTCTTTACCAGCAGAGCCAGGCCACCTACTCTGTCTACCTTCCTGTCCATCATATACAAAGTGTAACCTTGGGCATTCTGCTCCCAACTACAGCCACAATTCAGTGATGGCCACAACATCATACCTGCCAATCTGCAAGAGAGCAACAAGATCATCTACTTCTTATATTCCGTACATTGAGTTATAACTCTTTGAGTACTGTATTGCTACCTTTTTTGATTCTGCATCCCTAATGCACTGATACTCACACTGCTAGCTGCAATTTTGACCTGTCATCTACCTGCCCTACCTGACAGTCTGACTGCATGACCTGTGCTTTTTTACCATCCACCCTTTCCTGAGTTCCTTCACTCTGGTTCCGGTTGTCTTCTGGTCTTCTCGCAGGAAAGCAGGACCCCACCATCAAGGCAAAATCTCCTGTCGCTACGCTCATCAGGAAGAAGGTACAGGATTTCAGGATACACACCACCAGATTCAGGAACACTTATTATGTGTCAACCAACAGGCTCTTAAACCAGAGCAGATAACTTCACTCAATATTGCTGCACTGTTCCCACTTTCAAGGACTTGATATTTATTGTTCTTGATATTTATTGTTGAATTATTTATTATTATTATTACATTTTACTTCATTTTTATTGCACGATTTGTATATTTTTGCACATTGGTTGTTTGTCTGTCCTGTTGGGCGCAGTCTTTGATTCTATTGTGTTTCTTGGATTTACTGTGTAAGCCCACAAGAAAATGATTCTCAGGATTGTGTATGCTGACATATATGTACTTTGATAATAAATTTACTTTGAGCTTTGAAAATATGACCCAATGTGGTGTGCCAATAATATCCCAGTGGTTTACAGACAGTGGCAGGTACAACTAACACCGGTTATCTCCAGTATTTATTATCTACTAGTTCAATTTCTGTCACTGTTATGCATGAATAATCTTGGACACCTTCTGCCCAATCAGCTCCTTGCAAACCAGTGGCCTTCTCCCTCCTGGTAAATCCATTTGCAGAGGGATTAGGGAAAGGTAATGGGGTAAGGTTAATGAAATGGATCAGTCTTCTGTAGTGCCCTAGTTATTGTTATTATTTTATCCACTTTAACAACATCGTGTACTGTTCTTTTAACAACTATATGGGTTAAGGTGAAGTAATAGAAGCCAGCCATGTTTCCTTTCCATTGAGCCGCATTGGGCTGGATCATGCTTTATTTGCATTCAAGCCAACACCATCCTCATGGAATTCCTGTGTCGTCATTGTTGCTCCCAGTTTTCTGGAGGTGGGGCTGTCACAGTAAAGTGGAGCGATCACCAAGCGGTGACTGAGATTCGGGCAGCAGATTCTGAAAATTTGTCGCTCAGCTGTCCTGAATTTGCATATTTTAAAACTGGACTAAATAGTTAATCCAATTAATTAGTTACTCTTATCTATTAGTGTAATCAGATGGATGTGTCCTCTTCTCATTACTACCATCAGGGAAGAGGTAAACTGGCCTGAAGAAGCACACTCAACATTTTAGGAACAGCATCTTCCCCATTCACTATCAGATTTCTGAATGGTCCATGAACACCACCTCACCATTCCTCTTTTACACTCTTTTATTTCTGATTGCAACTTACAGTAATTTTTCATGTCTTGCACTGTACTGCTGCCATTAGAAACAACAAATTTCACAACGTATATCAGTGATAATAACCTGATTGTGATTGTAATTAGTTCATAAATATTGATCTAATTTTAATTGGACTAAAAACATATTTGAGTGATTTTATAAAAATGAGATTCTGCAGATGCTAGAAATCTGAGCAACACACACAAAATGCTGGAGGAACTGCAGGCCAGGCAGCATCTATGGAAATAAATAAACAGTCAATGTTTCAGGCCAAGACCCTTCATCAGGACCAAAGGTGTTACTTTTGAATGGTATTAGTTAACAAAAATGTTTAAGTGAAATAAAGGCAATAGAACAAGCCATCACCCACAATCAAGGTTGGAAGTCTCATTCATGTGAATGGATGACTCATGCTCTTCAGATCTGTATGTTTGTACTTCACTGTGGAGTTCAGCAGCAGAGCGAGAGGTTAGTTTTGGTTGATTGTCCGCCCCCTCCTCCCCCCCACCCCTAATCACTGATACAGTATTAGGTAAATGCATTTTGGGCCACAGTGTGTGTTTAATCGCTGCGTAAGAATTAAATTCTTCAATTACAGAAACTGCCTGATATTCTTTTTTTACTCATTACACAGAATGAAATGTCTTTCTTTTGTAATTTAGTCAACAGGCTGTCTGTTCTATGAAGTGGCAGAACTAACTCTGACTAACTTAGCCCACTAGCTGAATCTGGCCATTATGTATCCTTACATGTCAGGAAAATACACTCTAGTTTCCGTGGTGGCAAAGCAGATAACATGAGTTGTGCTGCTGTTGGTGAGTAAGGAGGGTAGTTTTAGGAATATTGATCATCAGATAAATTGGGCAGAGAGATGGCAGATATAATTTAATACTGATGACTGTGAGGTAATATATTTTGAGGTTTCAGTAAGAGTAAGACTTATTTCATGAATGGTAAGGCTCTACAGAGTATGGAAGAGCAAAAAATCCTTGATATATGTCCAAATACTCTGAAGGAGATAATACAGGTAGATGGGGTGGTGAAGAAGACAAACAAGATGCTTACCTTTAATAGCCAGGGCATGAAAAAGAGCAGGGAGCTCCAGCTACAACTTTTTAGAACATTGGATAGGCCCCAGAAGGAATATTGTGTGCATTTCTAATTGGAACATACAATTGTTCTGGAGGAGGGTGCAGACGAGATTCACCAGAATTTTGCCTGAGATGCAACGTTTCAGCTACGAGAAGAAACTGGAAAGACTGATTTGTATTCTTTGGAGTACAGGAGAATTAGAGGAGACCTGACAGAGTTGTATAAAATTGTGAAAGATAGAGTAGATAATGAGAACTTCTTCCTATGGCAGGGGTGTCTAAGACAGAGGGCATTGATTTAAAATAAGGTGTGAGAGGTTTAGAGGGTATCTGAGGAAGAATGTTCACCCAGTAGATGGTTGAAGCCTGGAAAAACTTACCTGAGAAGGTGGTAGAGGCGGATATTGTCATAACATGTAAGAAACATCAGATCTAATGCTGGCATGTGGAATGAGTATACAGTACATACGTACTTGGTCAGTATAAACATCGTGAATGAATGGTCAGTTTTTGTGCTGTCTTACTCCATATCTTTTAAAACACTTTAACAGGTTGGTATTATGAAAGAAACTGTATCAGTTGGAGTTCTCTCTTTACTAATATAGATATAACTACACAAATTGAAGGATAGGTATTTGTATGTGTCATGTAATAAATTCTGCAGTTTGGTGTGATGTAACAGTGATGTAATTCAGTAAAAATCTATTTAAAATAAAATCTTTACAGGGTAGATTATTTGGCCACTATAAATAGTGACACAAGGAGTTTTATGAAACTTTCTTTTGATCCAGCCAATCTCCAGTCAGTGCAGAGTGGAAGAGTTTCACCTAGATCACATGGTTCCGATGCACTACGAAGATATACGAGACCACGCATTGGATCAACTGGTAAGATTATCTTTCAAATAAATGTAACAGCACATGTATATTTTCTAACAACAATATTAATCAAAGAAGTTACCTATAGTTTATGTTGTAGTGATTATTAACCTCATAACATGGTTGCAAAAGAGAATGAATCCAATCACCAATGCAAACACACACAGACAGCACCCACGGTCAGCACTGAACCTGGCTTTCTGGAATTGCAAGGGCACTGTCAGCTACATTGGCATAACTGAAGTCCTACATTGTTACTCGCCTACAGTTTCTTTTGTACTCACCTTATATATTTTCTCTACATCTCATCCAGTCATTGGTGACATATAGGTAAGGCTTACTGTATTTCTTTACCCTCAGGATTAGCCTAACAGCTTTCTGTTTTTTTCTTTTCCCTCTCCCTTTCCCCTCCTCCTCTCTCCTTCTCCCCCTCCTTCCCTCCCCATCCCTCTCTCTCCTTCTGTCAGATACAAGAATATTCTCTTTAATCAAATCAGCTGCCCGCTTTCCTTTATTTCCTTCCTTGTCCTTGCTGCACACTTTATATCCAGGAATGCCAGGTCATATCCCTTTTTGAGCTAGGGTTCTGTTATTTCCACCGTCATACTGACAGCTGTCAACTTTGTTGATTTGTTTATTGAGATACAGCACAGAATAGGCCAGTCTGACCCTTCGAGCCACACTGAGTTAACCCTAGCCTATCCACGGGACAATTTACAATGACCAATTCATCTACCTTTGGACTGGAGGAGGAAACTGGAGCACCTGGAGGAAACCCACACAGACACAAACAAAACCCATAAGCTCCTTACTTCCAGCTGATCTAACTCTGGAATATCAATTTTCTAAGTGCACTCTGCCTCTTCTCAATACACTCTGCTGAGCATTACCCCTGTCATTACACTCCACTTCCAAGCTGGCTTAAATCTACACCTATGAGAATATTGTTCCTCCTCAAGTGTAACTCATCTGGCTAACAGTGATCTAATCTCTCTCAGAAACCATCCTATTTCCTCAGAAATCAAAAGCTGTTTCTCATATACCATCTTCCCAGAGACAGATTTGGTTATTTCCCTATTCCAGTACTCACTATCGTGTAGCACAGAGATACTGCTTCTGTGAGGTTCTGCTTTTTAATCTCATATCGAGCTCTCTAAATTCAGCCTGCAGAACCTCCTCCCTCTTTCTAGCTATGTCATTGTTACTAATGTGTATCACGAGCATTTGCTCTTTACCCACCCTTCCAATATGTTTTGCAACTGCTCAGTGACCCCTCTGGATTCTGACACCAAGGAGGCAGTACGTTATCCTCAAGCTGGTTCTACAACCACAGAAGTTGCCATCTGAACCAAACAACTGAATGCCCTTCTCACATTGACTTCCTTGTTGTTCTTCCCGAGCAGCCAATGCATTGGTCAGACCAGATTTTGGTCCCCATATCTAAGAAAGGTGGTGCTGGGCATTGGAAAAGATCCGAAGGAGGTATACAAGAATAATCCTAGGAATGAAGGGATTAATCTATGAGGAGTGTTGGATGGCTGTACACTGGAGTTTAGAAGAATGAGGGGAGGATCTCATCAAAATCTGCTGAATATTGAAAGGCCTAGATAGAATAGACATGGAGAAGATATTTCTCAGAGCGAGAGTGTGGGACTAGAGGGCTCAACCTCAGAATAGAAGGACAGGGGTGAGGAGGAATTTCTGTAGCCAGAGGGTAGTGAATCGGTGGAGTTCATTGCCACAGATGGCGTGCAGGCTAAGTAGTTGGGGTACAGTGGGTTCTGATTAATTTGGACACGTGACCGGTACATTTTGGCCCAATTAAGCAGCTGCTCCAATTGGCTGAAGTTTCATGGAAATAATCTAAAACGTATAAAAAAAGACAAACTACCATTCAACTGAGTAACAAATTCTGTATTTAAATGAAATAAGGAACAAATTAGAACACTTCCAATAGTACTACTGCAAGGTGCAAAAGTGCTGCATTCTTTTGATTGACTGTAAATGAACCAAACCAGTGCTGACACCTGTAACGTTGAATCAGGTTGACAGGTCTGCCAAGTGAGACAAGAAATGTACAGACTTCAAAAATACCTATTTATCATTTATTTACAAACAATAAAAATTCGACTAAACATTCATGTTCCTCAAATTACAGACACCAGAAAGTTGAAGATTCAACAAACGTAACTACATTCAACAAACGTACTTAGTTAAAAGCATGCACAGAACATATCTTCCCAATCATCATGCACATCCTTGATTTAAACAAAGGAAGAGAGCAAGCCTCTTCCACGTGGTATTTTATAGACCCAGGATATTTGAAACTGGACACTAGGCAGCTAACCAATGGGAAAAGCAACTGCACTTCCTAAATTAACCAATCACAATAGAAGCGACAACACCTAGTGTAGATGAGGGACTGCCTTCATACAATGCTACCATTGATTCCATCCTCCATATCTTCATTTTCATTGTGACCTTCAAGATGATTGTTGATATCTTTAAATTACTCGTAGCTCCTAACTCTTTGAAGTAGTGAAATCATTTCATTTTCACTGACAGCCATTTCTGGCATCTCCAAACTGGAATGCTTGAAACCGCAGTGAGGAAGACAGTTCTGAATTGTCTTACTTCTTTTTACTCACTGACTATCAGTGACAATAATCACTGCTTTTTGAACATAAACATGCACAATTGTCACTATTTAAAAACTGTTTGCTCTAAGCACAGTGTAGTGTCTAACAACCATACAAGTACACACATCTGACTCCAGTTAGAAACTGTTCGACAAAAGTCTCCTGCCCCATTTAAGTGGCATAGTGTGCTAAATAAATGAAGGGAATCACGGCTATTTTATTGATATCTTTTTGTTCATTAACAGTTGTCCCAAATAAACAGCTGCCTCAATAAACTGATGGCTCGATTAACAGGAATCCGCTATATTTAAAACAAAGGTTGATAGGTTCTTAATTAGTAAGTGTGTCAAATGCTATGTGTAGAAGGCAAGAAAATGTGGCAGAAGGAAAATTAATTCAGCTATGATGGAATGGCAAGAGCAACCTGATGCTCCCATGTCTTACGGTTTTATGACCCCAGTCTCTGTGCCTTAATCCTGGCTCTGATCGCACTTTTTCAACCCCAAAAAGCCTCCAAAAAGGCATACAGGCTGCCAGAGAGCAAAATCGACTCAAATTATGTTGTAACCATATCTTATCAAAACAACGGCGTGAACAAAAGCGATCCATCAAAGCAAATTAGGTACAGCAATAACATCTGTCTATGTAGCACCACAGTCTAAACACATTGACAGATAAAATTTGACATCAACTCCTTATTCAGAGAGCCGATCAAAAGGTTGGTCAAACTAATGGATTTTAGGGAGCATCTCAAAGGAGAAATAAGAAGTAGAGAGGTAAAGCAGTTTAAAAAAAGCTATTCCAGAGGTGAGGGCCTTGTTAACTGAAGACAAATCTGATTGTAGTCAACTAATTAAAGGAAAGTGTTACACACACAAAATGCTCGAGGAACTCAGCAGGTCAGGCAAAATCTAGGGAGTGAAATGAACAGTCAATATTCAGGCCAAGAGCCTTCATCAAGACATTGTTTATTTCTTGCCATAGATTCTGCCTAACCTGCTAGGTTCCTTGAGTGTTTTGTGTCTGGTGCTGTAGATTTTCAGCATCTGCAGAATCACTTATGCCAAAGGAAAGAGGGCGTAACAGGGTCTAAGTGAGTTTGAGAGTTGTGATTGTGATGAAAGCCAGCAGAAAGACACTAAATCTAGCGATATAGAAGTCTTTAATCATTACAACAATCAGACCTCAATCTGGAGACATTCTCAGTACAGGCTTACAAACTCAAAGATATATCACATTTTGATTCTTAAGTTCCAAGGTAACAGAAGGTGATTCAAAACAATTTCAATAGCTACAATGTCATTGTTTATTTCAATACTTTGGGTTGACAAATGGTTCTTTTGAGAAACATAGTGAAAGCACATTGTAATTGAAGGTCCAGAAGCCTCTGGGAGAAACTAATTAACACAAATATTCCAAAACATTTTGACTGCAGAGAGGCAGACACACAAAATTAATGTTGTCAGGGCTGTCTCTGAGTACACAAATATGGCAAGAACACAAAAACTATTGATTGCCTATACCTGTGACCATGTTTGATATGCAAAGTGACAACATCCATCTGGTCTGTCAACTTGCACTCAAATCACTATGGTGCACATAACTTGGCCATGTTGCCTGGTGTGATGCAAGCCATTAACACTAATCCATTGTCTTAACGTTTGACTCTTTTACCTATGCACTATTTTTTGTGTGTGACTGTATTTTACTGCAGTTGATAGGTGTTTTATGTGCCTTGTGCTGTGTATGACTGTTGGAACTGTGTTTTGCGGCTCCAGATGAATGCTGTTTCATTTAGCTGTACTCGTGTATTCACGCACGGATGCTTGAATGACAATTAAACTTGAACTTGAACAACTTAGTCTGTGGATTATGCTCCAGGATTTGCTTTTTGATTCGTTTTTCAGGCACATTCCAAGCTAGAAGTTCAAATAATTTTTATTCACCAGGTAAGTTAATTATATCTTATCTAAACTAAAATCCTCCATCACTTGCAGTTAATTTTGTGAAAATAATCCATCTTTAACTGAACCACTGTTCACTCTAACAAAAATGTTCATCTGGGATGAAATAATCTTCATGTGGAACATGCCATTCAGTTAATAGCTACATTATTGTACATAATTTGTTCAGCTGTATTTAACCCAGTCTGTAAACTCCAGTATATTTACATAAAACTTCAATCATCTGGCATCCAGTTTTCTTTTGGAAATTCTGATGGTTTGACATCTGGCTCACTCATTAGTTTACAATGCGAGCCGAGGGTTCAGTGTGCAAGCAGGTTGTGCAGCTGGAGCTGGAGATCTGGAGAGCTGGTAGAGTAGGAACACCAGGGATCAGGAACATGGCTATGTTTGCAGCTGGAATCGCGAGTGCTTGTGTCTTTCTTGCTCCTTTTAAACTTAACTGGGAAATTTATTATAGCATTATATAGTATGTAAAAATAATGAAATAAAAGTGAGTTTGAGCGTGAATAGCAATACCACCCAATTATACAGAAAAGCTGTTAGTCTGACACCTTCAAAGTCCTGAGTGCGTTAGATTTACGAATTTTTACAACATTGGGTTTTGATGATGTTAACAGTTTTCTACAAAAACAAATCCATCTTCAGTAATATACAGCAAAATATTTGAATTGCCCTTGTACTTTGGAGCTGTACAACTCTTTGGACATAAGCATTAAAGGGAAGTCGGTGACCGTCAGAATATTTCCCTTTTTGTGTAATGATAGACAACAATGCAGCAATGACAAATTTACTGATGGATTAATGATTGAATTTGTCCAGTTGACAGTTTTTTTCCAACTCTAACAACTGTGTAGATAAATATGCATTTAAACACCAAGGTATGGTACATTTATTTCTTAAAATACAGATTGGACGTTCTGGTTACACATACAGTTCCCATTACTTTTGAAAATGTTATATCAAAAGCAACTTGAACTGTTTGTGTAATCAGAACTTCAAATCTGTATTTTGAAGTTCTAAAAATTATATCTGAAGATAATAATTCCATTTGAAATGTTGCAGAAGTGCCGTGCTGAACAGTTTGTGCAGAGCATGTACAAGAACAGTGTCGTTCATACTACCATCTCTTCCATTATTTCCGTGAATTGTTTAAACGAATGAAAATATTTCCAAACCGTATTTGTTCAAAGCAATAAGTCAAATTTAAACAAAAATATAGAAAACTGTTTAGCCATTTTCATCTTTGCAATGATTTCAGTAAGACAGCTGTGACCTACTTACCTGTAAGTTTGCTTTTGCCCTAGAAATCCTGTAATACTGTAAATATCTATACAATACCTATACAGTTGATATTGGGCCAATATCAACTCTCACCTCCCTTTTACTCTTTATATAACTGTAAAAAAAAATAGTATCCTGCTTTATATTATTGGCTAGTTTGTCCTCATATTTTATCTTTTTCCTTCTCATAGCTCTCTTAGTTGCCTTTTGTTGGACTTTAAAAACTTCTCACTCATCCAAATTCCCACTCACTTTTACTAACTTATATGCCCTTTCCTTGTCTTTTATGCAGTCCTTAACTTCTCTTAGTAAACACAAAGTACACTGCAGATGCTGTGGTCAAATCAAGACGTACAAAAAAGCTGGATGAACTCAGCAGATCGGGCAGCATCCATTGAAAGGAGCAGTCAACATTTCGGGCTGAGACCCTTCATCAGGACTAAAGAAGGAGGGGGCAGGGGCCCCATAAAGAAGGTGGGGGCAGGATGGAATGTGCCAGGTGAATTCTCCAACTTCCGGTAATTCCCTCCCTCTCACTTCCCCCATCCCACTTTCACTCTGCCTCCTCTTCTAGCTGCTTATCACCTCTCTCATGATTCTGCCTTCTTCTACTACCCATAGTGCTTTCCCCTTAGATTCCTTCTTCACCTCTCCTGCCTGCTTCCCCTCCTCCACCCCTTGATCTTTCCTCTGATTGGTTTTTCACCTGGCACATTCCACCCTCCCCCCACCTTCTTTATGGGGCCCCTGCCCCCTCCTTCTTTAGTCCTGATGAAGGGTCCCGCCCAAAACGTTGACTTAACTTCCCTTGTCAGCCACGGTCACCGACCCCTGCCATTTGAGAACTATTTCTTCTGTGGGATATATCTATCTTGTGCCTTGTGAACTATTCCTAGAAACTTCAGCCATCTCTGTTCTACCATCATCCCTGCCAGAATCCCCCTCCAGTCCACCTGGGAAAGCTCCTCTCTCATACCTCTGTAATTCCCTATATTCCATTGCAACACTGATACATGTGATTTATGCTTCTCCTTCTCAAAATGCAGTATGAATTCAATCACATTATGATCACTGCCTCCTAAGAATTCCTTTACATTAAGCTCCCTAATAAGATCTGGGTTATTACACAAATTTCCTCTCTTGTGATATGACAGCAACTTGATTTTCCCAGTCCTCTGAAATCCCCCATTACAATTGTGTCGGTACCCTTATTACATGCCGTTTGCAATCTCAACACCACAGCTTGACTACTATTTGGTGGCCTATATATGATTCTCATAATGTTTTTCTTTTACCCTTGCTGGTTCTTTACTCTACCCACAAAGATTCAAAGACCCTAAGTCACCTCTTTCTAAAGATGTAATTCCATCTCTTACCAACAGAGTCAGACCACTGCCTACGCCTTCCTGCCTGTCCTTTCAATACAAAGCATATCTTTTGATGTTAAGCTGCCTGAACTGCTGAGTTCTTTCAGCACATTGCATGTATTGCTCCAGATTTCCAGCTTCTGCAGTCTTTCGTCAGCCACTGAGTGACCTTGGCTTATTGCAGATGGAGTGAAGCTGATTGATGAAACAATCCCCCAATCTTCTATCGGATCTCACTAGTGCAGAGGAGACTCCACCAGGAGCAGCAGATGCAATATATCAATCCAAAGGATTCGTATGTGAGGTGCTGCCTCACCTGGAAGAACTGCTTAGGGCCCTGAATGCTGATGAAGGAGATGGTGTGTAAAGTTTTTGATGGATGCAGGATAATAACCTGCAATTATCCCCCACCGTTCCCTATTCTAGTTTCTGCCCCTTTCCTTACAAGTGCTGATGATGAGTTTCAATCAAAGATATCAGCTATTCATTTCTCTCTATAGAGGCTGCCTGAACTACTGAATTCTTCCAACATTTTCTGTATAAGCCAATCTCATTTTATGCCCCTGCCTACTCGACCCAGATATTTCTGTGAAATTGGCTGATTCAGTGGTGTGAGACCTCAACCTCCTCTATGGTCCTTAACTCAGAGCAGGACTCTGAAGAATGCTGGATTTGTTGGAGTGAAGTTAACATTGCCCCTAGCGGTTTGCCTAAAATACCACCCAACAAGACAGATATTTTTTAGAATGATTTAAAATAGTTTTAAACATTTTAAAGATTTTTCACCTTCCCCCAAAATAATTGTGTGGATGGGGGTGACACTGCTCCCTAAGCTAAGAAACATTGCAAAGCCTTTCAATGAAAATAATCTACAAGGCAAAGGAAGAAATGTCGTCAACTTGTAAGGGAGCCTGTCATCTGTCTCCTTCCCTCCTCTTCCTCCTTCTCCCACCACCCTAAAAGGTTTTATATATGAATAACTTGCAAAATGAAGGTAACAATACTATCCACATCGCGTCTCCTCTCCCCCACAATGTAACCAAACGGTACAGAGCACATGTTGTGGCCTTAACTGAACAGGTGGTGTACAAACATCCCATCCCCTGCTTTCTCCATGAGAGTATCTACACTGCTCACCTCAATCTCTCCTGCTAATGGCAAGCTTCATATTATTTGTCACTCTTCGGGTAAAGAATTTGCGCTTCAGTGCCCTAAAATACTTAATAATTGTCATACTTTTTGCCTCTACTTTCCTTCTCCCTGTTTAGGGAGCCATTCTTTCAGTGGGTGTCCTATTGCACCTTATCATATGTTTGTCAACTGTACTCTCAATCTTTTCCACAGATAAGTTGCTAAGCAGTGGTGTCATTCCTGATATTGATAACAAAGTGCATTTTGTACCATCCCCTTTGCTCTTAGGTTCTCAAAGTATGTAGACTAGAACAAGGCACAGTATTCTGTTGTCTAATAACGATCTGACACAAATTGACCCTGACTTCTGATTTTCAATTGTATAATTCTAGAAATAAAACTGAGCTTTCTTTTTACTTTTGTACAACCTTATTTGCAAGCATCATTATTTTAATGATATGTGATTCTCAAAACCCATTGTCATTCCACCCCATGTAGAATCTCATTATATGAACACTATCTGGACACAATATTTAAACACACAATATTATTCTTATATACACTGAAATACATTTGGAAAACAATTCTTCAAGTTTATTAATGCACGTCTTCCAGACCCAGGACTTAACTTAAGTCCTATTTCTCAGCACCCATCTGGTCCTTAGAAAGGAGCAGCATCTTCTCCTCTACTGGCTGAAACTCACCACTATGCTGCTCAGTGGCACGAGAGCCTAATGATGCTTTCTGGTCCACCAGCCTCAAGTTAGATTGATCCAGTGCAAACACAGTAGCCTTCAACCAAATAAATGGGAAACATCACTTGCTAGATGAAAGGCTTTTGGAAGCTATTTATTCATCTATCTATTTGTGTATGTGTATATTTGCTGGGTTTGATTTTAGCTTGCTAAACATTGGAAATGTTAATATTTTAAATTGTTTAATATATTTTAATTGTTTAATCTTTTTAAGTGGTTCAAAATATAACTGATTTTCTGAATGTCAAAAACAGTTGCGAGCCTCGCCAATAACATTGGCAGCTTTGACAGCAATGAACTTGTGTGAGGAATCTTACTGGCTGTTAAAGCCTTACTGCACATGTAGTAGGCTGTCCTGTTGGGCCCCTGTGCTGCACTTTTCCGGGAGCCATGCTTCTAATGGGTGCTAAGGCCCAGTATGCTTGCAAAGATGTTGCCCATTAATAAAGTTGGAAAATTAATCATATGCCAGATCATTCCTGGATATCACATCACTGATCTTTTAGGTTTATAGTGAAGAAAAAGATCACTGTCACTTGATGTCCTTTCGAGAAACATAAAACACAATGACATGATTCAAGGAAAAATTTAACCAGTGTAACCACATACTGTATCATACAAAATAACGGATTCCAGAGCATTTTTTTGATTTCAGAGCTTCAGTTGATTACAGAAAGGTATCATTTATGTTTGCAATCTGAACATTTTAACTGGTTATTTGTTGCACAGTTCATACTAACTGAATAATATCTGTTCACCTTATGTAAATTTGTGGGAAATTTTAATGATTTGTTTTGTTTATTCCTAAACAGCCTATCATCCAGTAAGTAGTGGTAAGTTAGACATATTTCTTTCTCACAAAATGTAGTTAGCAGTGTAATTAGATAGAAAGTGTATGTGATTTTTGTCATAGAAACAGAATCTTTTTTGTGTCATTGACTTGTCCAAACTAACAGGAGTAACTAAGTTCATCAATTAATTACACTAACATTTTTGTTCTATGTTTTCATAGTATTGAACTTATTAATGCAATTGCAGCATGTGTGGGGATAAGAATGTACCTCCCATTTTTGGAGGCGGGGTTGGTTTCCCATCATCTTATCGAGCCAGTAGGTTTGGGAAGAGCCTCCCTGAGCCTCTGTCAATACCATATTGAAATTTGCTGCTATCTTTAAGATGTCTTAAGATATCATTAAGATATCTTTTAAGCTCCTGTAAAATGTCTTTGCAGTTCATATCAGGAATATTCGGGCTCTTGTACATATCCCCTATGTCTAAGTTGAGAGTTCACCATGCAGAGGATAGAGAACATGCTCATGTCAGACAAGAATTCAGGAGGAATCAAAGCTTCAGGTAAAAAGGTTAGAAAGTGGAAAGTGATCTTCAGTACAGAGACATGTAAGTGTACTTAGTCAGTGGTGACAAAATGGGAGCAGTCATTGTTGGAAGAATTTGTTGAAGATATTTTGTCAACAAGACATACTATTTTTAAGAAATGGGGTATCTACTGTTTTGTAACATTTCATAGTAGTTTTTCTTTTAATGGTTTCATTTTGATATCTGAAATCACATCATGCAATATTGTTACTATCTTTAAAATAAAAGAAATATTATTTGCTGCAATTACTTAAGATTGATTACATTTATGCATTTCATTTTAAAGTTGATGGAGATCCCCATTTCATTATTCCTATGCAAAAGCAACATGACGCTGTCTGTTTCAACATTGCTGGAAAGCCAGGTTTAATTATGAACCTAGTTAAGGATCCATTCACAGGTAACAGTGTTCTGAACATTCAAAAGAGTACTACCCTTAGATCATTAAAACAGAATGAATCATAATTGGAGATGAGTTTTCACAATCAAGAAAGAGAAACACATAGTTTTTTTTAACTCTCTTTCATGTCCTACAGATTTTCCAATATGCTCTGTTGTCAATTAATAACCTTCAAGACAGATTTGGTGTTATTTTAGATAAGTACATTGGCCATTTTGTACTTAGCAAGACCCCAGAAAACAATGAGATAAATGAAATTATTTATGTTGGCCAAGACGTCTGGAAAGCCTGAGTTCTTTCCTCGCAGCATCCCTGTATGTTTCCTATGGCCTACATCTGTGCACATGTTGTTTGACTGAATTTTGGCAGTACCATCAGTTCCAGTAAGACAATATGAATGCTTTTAATTTTAAGTAAAAGGAAAAGAATTTAGTGTCAGAAAGTGAAAACAATGCTATTACTTCTACATTAATACATTTTTTCAATCTTCTGCCACTATTATTGTAACCAATGTTAGCCCAAAGCTCAGGGCCAATAGTGCTTGGAAGGTCAAGGGTAGAAACAGTTAAAGATGAAATTTTAAGTATAGATGGTAAATATAGAACTTTTCCACATAGCACTTAAAATGTATTTAGTTCAGAAGTGACCACCAGGTGTTGCTCCTTGGAAAAATATGGTCTTATTTCTCCGACAACATTCCAAAAGGCGCTTTGCAAGGGGACTGCAGTCATGTACTGTACATCTGATATGTCAGACACACAGGCTCAATGCTGGCTGAGAAGAGCCCAGGCAAGCTTCCAGAATGACACAAAATGTTCACAAGCCTATTTTCTTCTTTTTTTCCCATGGCTTTCCCTTTCTAATTGGTCTTTCAGCCATCATCTACATTCATATTTTTATGTTTATGTTTTGGCTAGGCATAAGTAAAAATGATTACACATCACGCCTGCTGTTACATGTTTTTGTTATGGACATGTGGTTGTCCATATTCCAGATCTTCCCTGCCAATTACCGAACTTACCCCATGTTGACTCCTTACCTCCTTAAATTTGTCATATCTTTCAGTTCTTCCTTATTACCTGTACAAATGGCCACTCATTATTTCTGTAAAGCGATAGTCATTCATAAATGTTCCATTTCTAATCAGATTATAGCTATTTATTGTTATTTCTTATATGTTTATCGTAAAACAACAGGTTTAAAAATAAATGGAGAATTAATAGGAGATAAGAGACCAGAAAATAGCCAGAAAGTAACTACCTACTTTGGAACATTTGGGCTTGAAAACAGAAAAATCAACTTGAGAATATCAGTAACAACTGAAGCGATCACTATATTTTACAAGGAGGACAGGACTATTATTCCTTGGTCAGCAACAGTGGCCTTAACATTTGAGAGGTATTTGCTGCACTTTAATAATAGAACCATAACATCTTTTAATATAGTTTTATTTTCACTGGTTATGAAAATCTGGTTGATGTCCCCCTACTAGTCTGGTGGAAATGAGAAGTTTAAAATACTTGGTTTCTCTACTGCATGTTTCTGGTTTGATAAGTTTACGGTCAGCTTTTTATTACTTTGTAATTTTATGATGAGCTCTATATTTTTTAAGTTGTCCACCAGGGAAGGAAGTAAATAAGGACAAGAACATTCTCACATAGAGAGGAAGGAATCTCGAGTGGTGACAAAACTCTGGATTTTCTTCAGCAACGTACTAAAAGGCAGTCTCAAAATTGCAAAGGATTAAGTAATCTGGGAACAGCTCCAGGAATTGGCAACACTCATGTTCCCATTTATTGTGCGAATAATTGAATACAAATGTAGGGATGGCACAGTATGCCTCAATTACAGTATATAGGACATAAGGAAGAACAAATATGGAGTATCAGCTATACCTTTTCATGGAGCTTTGTCTGAGTACACTGTTATGATGTTCTCAAAAACTTGTATGATAAAATTTATGTCATGACAAAAAGTAATTTTGCTGCCTTCCTTAAAATGAAGTATATTGGAACAGGCCAGTGATACAGGTAATGGAGCGGCTTCCTTGCCGTTCTAACAGTCTGGGTTCAAGCCTGACCTTCGGTGTTCTTTTGGAGTTTGTATGTTCTCTCTGTGACCACATGGGTTTCCCCTAGCTGCTCTGGTTTCTTCTCACATTCCAAAGACATTTAGGTTGGCGGGCAAATTAGCTACTGTAAGTTACCTCCAATTGTAGGTGAGTGGTGGAATCTGGCAGTAGTTGATAGGAATGTGTGAAGAATAAGGTAAATTTAGTATAAATGAATTGTTGACATTTAGCACAGACTCAGTGGGCCAAAGGATCTGTTTCTGCACTGTTTGACCCTATGGGCAGTAATTTCAATGAACTTCTTTTCACATATAGTCTCTGATTAAAAGGTGTTTAAAGAACTTCTTTTTATTTTTCATTTATTTTAACCAAAACTGTTATAAAGAGTTGAAACAATTTCAGTTTGATACTAATAAAGCACTTTATCAAATTTTCCCAAGCTTCTCAATCTCGATCATGAAAGAAAAGAATCTCACACTAACGATGGGAGATGATGCAACATTTGTTATTGTTCTGCATCGGGTCTGGAAAAAGCATCCTCTACATAGAGACTTCCTGGGATTTTATACGCTTGACAGCCTCAGGCTCTCCAATATGACACATGGATTGCTTGGTATGTGTGATATGGTCAGAACAGTCATTTACATGGTGTCACAAGGTATTCCAAAGCACTGCATTGCCAAAGAAAAAGACAGTGTTGTAATATTAAAGAATTGATACCCAGCACATACAGTACTGTGCAAAACTCTCAAGTACACATATATATATAGCTAGGATGCCTCAGACATTTGCACAGTACTGTTATTTGTCAACATGGAGTGGAGAACGAGTTTTTAAATCTGGTGGGAGCAAAGGATGTTGGCAATAACAAGGTTGGAGCATTGTAGGAGGGGTGTGGGACAGGCGGCAGTGAAGGAGTGCCAGGGATGGGGTGTTGGGGCAGATACAGACACGCTCAGTCCTAAGACATCAGGCAAGATAATTTGATTCTAAACAATTGGTTTATTGATCATTACAGAATGTCCCTTTGGTGCTTCCCACTCCCTCCACTCATCCTTCCCCTTTTCCCAACCATGATTCCTCTCTCCCTGCCTCCTTCCCACTCTCAGTCCACAATAGAGATCTATATCAGAATCAAGTTTATCACTCACATGTTACGAAATTTCATTTTCTTTTGCAGCAGCAGTACAGTGCAATACATAAAATTACTACAGTACTGTGGAAAGGTTTTAGGTTCCCAAGCTATGTTTATGTGCCTAAGACTTTTGCGCAGTACTGTATATGACAAAATCTCAGAAATAAAACTGATATAAATGACAAGATAATTGGTTTTAATACTGTTGGTTGAAGCTACATGTTAGTCAGGGTATTAGGATAATTCACCCTAATGTAATGCAATCTCAAATGTACTCTCAGCACATAATATCTTAGTTCAGCATCTCATGTATCTTTGACAGTGTGACAGTTTTTAGTACGTACTGCACTAAAGGGACGGCCTCAATCAAATGATTAACTGCCTAGATTCGGCCTTAAGCTTGGATATTTCTGACTTTGACATTGAACAGTACAGCACAGGAACAAGCCATTCAGCCCACAGTCTGGTGCCAAATCAGCTTAAAAGCAAATCAAAAATACCCAAGTAATCCCTCCTACCTACACCATGACCATATCCCTCCATCTTCCTTACATTCATGTGCCTATCCAAACATCTCTTAAATGCCTCTAATGTATTTGCCACTACAACCATACCAGACAGCACATTCCAGGCATCCACAACTCTCTGTGTAAAAAAACTTCCCCTCACATTCCCCTTGAACCTATCCCTTCTCATCCTCAAAGCATGCCTCTGGTATGAGACATTTCAACCCTGGGAAACAGATACTCTCTGTCCACTCTATCTATGCCTCTCATAATCTTGTAAACCTCATCAGATATCACCTCAGCCTCTGGGACTCCAGAGAAAACATCCCAAGTTTATCCAGCCTCTCGTGATAACACATGCCCTCTAAACCAGGCAGCATCCTGGTAAACCTCATCTGCACCCTCTCCACAGCCTCAACATCTTTCCTGTAGTGAGGCAACCAAAACCATACACAATACTCCAGATTCCGCCTAACCAGAGCTTTATAAAGTTGCAACAAAACTTCCTGACTTTTGAACTCAATGCCACGACTAATAAAAGCAAGTATTCCATCAGCCTTCTCAACCACCTTATCGAACTGTGTAGCCAATTTCAAGGAGCTATGAACTTGGACCCCAAGATCTCTCTGCTCATCAACACTGTTAAGGACCTTGGCCTTCACAGTGTACTGTCTCCTTACTTTTCCCTACCATGGTGCAACACCTCACATTTATCTGGGTTAAATTCCATATGCCATTTCTCTGCCCATATCTGCAACTGATCTATATCGTGCTGTATTCTACACTATCCACAATTCAACCAATCCTGGTTTCATCTACAGATGTACTAACCCACCATATACATTTTTATCCAGGCCATTTATATGCATTACAAACAGCAGAGGTCCCAGTACAGATCACTGTGGAACTCCACTAATTACAGATCTCCAGCTCGAATAAGTCTCTTCAATCACAACCTGCCGTCTTCTATGTGCAAGCCAATTCTTAATCCAAACAGCCAATTCATCACGGATCCCATGCATCTTAATATTCTGGATTAGCCTCCTATGAGGGAAATTTTCAGATGCCAGATCCATGTGAACAACGTCCACTGCCCTACACTCATCAGTCTCTCTTGTCACCTTGTCAAGAACTCAATCAAGTTGGTAAGGCATGACCTGCCACATACAAAGCCATTCTGGCTCTGCCTAATTAGGCCATGGGTTTCAAATGCTCATGTATCTTATCCCTCAGAATTTTCTCCAGCAATTTTGCTGCAATTGGCATGAGACTCACCAGTCAATGGTTCCCAGGAATTTCCCTTGTTCCCTTCTTAAATAGAGCCACAACATTGGCCACTAGCTACTCCTCCAGGACCTCACCCATGGCTTGAGAGGACACAAAGATACCGGTCAAAGACCCAGCATCTTGTCTCTTGCTCTTTCAATAACCTAGGGTAAATCCCATCAGGCCTTGGGGACTTATTCACCTTAACACTCATTAGGAAGTCCAATACTTCCTCCTCCTTGACCACTACATGCCCTAGCATATTTATGCACTCAGCACTGATATCCTGGTCCTCCGTATCCTTTTCCTTGGTAAACATGGAAGCAAAGTACTCCTTAAATATCTCACTCACGTTCTCGGCATCCAAGCAAATGTTCCTCCCTTTATCTTACTCTCTCCCTCTCCCTCCTTATCCTCTTGTTCTTAATGAATGTATAGAATGCCATGCCTTAATCCTACTTTGCAAGGACTTTTCAAGGCCCCTCCTGGCTTTCCTAATTCCCTTCTTTAGTTCTTTTCCGGCTCCATTATACTCCTCATGTGCTTCGTTTGATCCCAACTTCCAAAGCTTTACATACTTTTCCTTTTTCTCCTTGACTGAATTCATCACCTTTCTGGACATCCAGGTTTTCTTATTTTTCCATCCCTGTCCTTCCTTCTACTAGGAACATACCTTTCCTGTACTCTGCACTTGATCCCTAAGTACCCTCCATATGTCTGATGTGGACTTGCTAGAGAAAAGATGTTCCCAGCTAAGGCTTCTTAGTTCCTGCCTGATGCCCTTTTAATTTGACCTACTCCAATTTGAAACTCTCCCACAAGGACCATACCTATCCTTATCTATCACTGTCCTGAAAGTGAAGGATCTGTGGCCACTGTTCCCTAACTGTTCACCCACTGAAAGGTCTGTCACCTGGCCAGGCTCATTACCCAACACCAGGTCTAAAACGGCCTCTCCTCTCATTGGACCATCCACATATTCCTTTAAGAAATCTTACTGGATACACTTAACAAATTCAGTCCCATCTAAACCCCTTACACCAAGAAGGTCCCAGTTTATATCAGGGAAGTTGAAATCCTATTATTTTTACACATTTCCTTAATCTGATTACATATCTGTTCCTCAGTGCCCCGGTGGCTATTAGATCTGTACTACAATCCCATCAGTGTGATTGTATCCTTTCTATTCCTGAGTTCCACCCAAATCAATTCACCACCATTAAGTCTCCCCTGAGTGCAGCTGTGATATAGAAACATAGAAGCTTTCAAAACCTACAGCACAATATAGCCCCTTTAGCCCACAATGCTGTGCTGAACATGTACTTACTTTAGAAATTACCTCTTTTTTTTAAGCTCCAGATGATGGAATAAATGGCCTTGCTGCTAATTTTTCAGATGATATGAAGATTGGTGGAAGGGCAAATAGTGTTGAGGAAACAGGTAGACTGCAGGACGGATTAGGAGAATGGGCAAGAAAGTAGCAAATGAAATACCATGTTGAAAACACATGGTCATGCACTTTGGTAGTGGAAATAAATGTGCAGGCTATTTTCTAAATGGGGAGAAAATCCAAAAAGCTGAGATGCAAAGACGCTTGGGAGTCCTTGTGCAGAACACCCTAAAGGTTAACTTGCAGGTAGAGTCAGTGGTGAGGAAGGCAAATGCAATGTTAGCATTCATTTTAAGATGTCCAGAATATACGTGCAGGGATGTGATGCTGAGGCTTTACAAGACACTGGTGAGGCCTCACCTTGGGTATTGCGAACAGTTCTGGGCTCCTCATCTAAGAAAAGATGTGCTGGCATTGGAGCAGGTCCGGAGGAGGTTCACAAGGATGATTCTGGGAATGAAAGGGTTATCATATGCAGATGATACTAAGGTAGGAGGTGTTGTGGATAATGAGGTGGGTTTTCAAAGCTTGCAGGGAGATTTATGCCGGTTAGAAGAATGGGCTGAACGTTGGCAGATGGAGTTTAATGCTGAGAAATGTGAGGTTCTACATTTTGGCAGGAATAATCCAAATAGAACATACAGGGTAAATGGTAGGGCATTGAGGAATGCAGTGGAACAGAGAGATCTAGGAATAACAGTGCATAGTTCCCTGAAGGTGGAGTCTCATGTAGATAGGGTGGTGAAGAAGGCTTTTGGAACGCTGGCCTTTATAAATCAGAGCATTGAGTACAGAAGTTGGGATGTAATGTTAAAATTGTACAAGGCATTGGTAAGGCCAAATTTGGAATATTGTGTACAGTTCTGGTCACCGAATTATAGGAAAGATATCAATAAATTAGAGAGAGTGCAGAGACAATTTACTAGGATGTTACCTGGGTTTCAGCACTTAAGTTACAGAGAAAGGTTGAACAAGTTAGGTCTCTATTCATTGGAGCGTAGAAGGTTGAGGGGGGATTTGATCGAGGTATTTAAAATTTTGAGAGGGATAGATAGAGTTGACGTGAATAGGCTGTTTCCATTGAGAGTAGGGGAGATTCAAACAAGAGGACATGATTTGAGAGTTAGGGGGCAAAAGTTTAAGGGAAACACGAGGGGGTATTTCTTTACTCAGAGAGTGATAGCTGTGTGGAATGAGCTTCCTGTAGAAGTAGTAGAGACCAGTTCAGTTGTGTCATTTAAGGTAAATTTGGATAGGTATATGGACAGGAAAGGAGTGGAGGGTTATGGGCTGAGTGCGGGTAGGTGGGACTAGGTGAGATTAAGAGCTCGACACGGACTAGGAGGGCCGGAATGGCCTGTTTCCGTGCTGTGATTGTTATATGGTTATATGGTTATAAGTGTTTGATGACTCTGGGCCTATATTTACTGGAATTTAGAAGGATGAGGGGGAATCTCACTGAAACCTTTCGAATGTTGAAAGGCCTCAGCATGGTGGATGTGGAAAGGATGTTTCCCATGGTTAGTGAGTCTAGGACGAGAGGGCACAGCCTCAGGATAGAACGACAAACATTTAAAACAGAGATGTGGAGAAATTTCTTTAGCTGGAGGGTGGTGAACTTGTGGAATTTATAACCACAGGCAGTTGTGAAGTCCAGGTCTTTGGGTGTATTTAAGGCAGAGCTTCACAGGTTCTTGATTGGACATGGCTCAAAGGTTTTGGGGTGAAGGCCAGGAACTGGGGCTGAAGAGGGGGAGAAAGGATCAGCCATGATTGAATGGCACAGCAGCCTTGATGGGCCAAATGGCCTGATACTGCTCCTATGTCCTCTGGTATTATGGTTACGGGGAGAAGGCCAGGGTGGGGTGGGGTGGAGCTGAGAAGAGACAAAAAAGAATTAGCCAAGATTAAATGGCAGAACAGACACGATCGGCTAAATGGACTAATTATGCTTCAATGTCTTATATTTGTTGTGGATAGAGCTAAGGAACTGCAAGCGTAAAAAGACCCTGATTGGGAAAAGCAGGTTGGTACTGGATGTCTTAAGGATGAATTTCTAGAGTGCCTATGAGATGGCTTTTTAGAGCAGCTCATGGTTGAGCCCACTAGGGGATCAACTATTCCAGACTGGGTATTGTGCAATGAGCCAGAATTGATTAGAGAATTTGTGGTAAAGAACTCTCAGGGGAAGTGATCATAATATGATTGAATTCATCCTGAAATTTGAGAAGGAGAAGATAAAGTCAGATACATCAGTATTGCAGTGGAACTAAGGGAATTACAGAGAGAGGAGCTAGCAGGAATTTCTGGAAGCAATTCGGAAGGCACAGGATGTATCCCAAAGAGGAAGAGGTATTCTTAAGGAAAGATGACATAATTGTGGCTAACAAGAGAAGTTGAAGCTGACATAAAAGCCAAAGAGAGGACATATAATAGACCAAAAAATAATGGGGTTAGAAGATTAGAAATTTTAAAATACCAACAGAAGGCAACTAAAATATCATTAAGAAGGTAAAGGTAGAATATTAAAGTAAGCTAGCCAATAATATTAAAGAGGATACCAAAACTTTCTTCAGATACATAAAGTTTATAAGACAAGCAAAAGGGAATATTGGACAGCTGGAAAACGATGCTGGAGAGGTTGTAATGGGGGACAAGGAAATGGTGGATGAACAGAGTAAGTATTTTGCATCAGCCTTCACCTTGGAAGACACGAGCAGTATGGTGGAATTTCCTGGTGTCAGGGGTCCAGAACTGTGTGAAGTTACCATTACTAGGGAGAAAGTTCTTAGGAAACTGAAAGGGCTGAAGGTAGATAAGTCATCTGGACCAGGTGGTGAACACCCCAGGGTTCTGAAAGAGGTGGCTGAAGAGATTGTGGAGGCATTAATAATCTTTCAAAAATCAGTAAATCAGTGGAGTCTGGAATGGTTCCTGAAGACTGGAAAATTGCAAATGTCCCTCCACTCTTCAAGAAGGGAGTGAGGCAGAAGAAAAGAAATTATAGGCCAGTTAGTCTGAGCTCAGTGGTTGGGAAAAGTCAATTATTAAGGATGTGGTTTCGGATACTTGGAGGCATGTGGTAAAATAGGCCACAGTCAGCTTAGTTTCCTCAAGGGAAGTTCCACTCCTATGTCTTATGGTCTTATAGTCACACTTCAAACTTTGGTAGGCCTCTGACACCAACACATGCGCAGCCCAAAAAGACTGGCCTTTCCCAAACCTGCTCCTGTTATCCTCTTTCTCTCCCAACCTTGGTAGGGCTTTGACACGGACACTCACATTCTTCGTTCCTGAGCCGCCAAGAAAAGTTCTTGGATGTATGTCTGTCACTGCCTGCTTACGGTGAGCCATAAGGAGAACTGAAATTTGACATAACGGTTAGATTCCTGCCATTGTGTTGTAGATAGGTGTTGGTTTAGTATTGTCATATGTACCTAAATACATCTTGTATATTGTTTATACAGATCATGAGGTAGAACAAGGGAAAACAATAACAACACAGAACAAGTCTATAAGCTACAAAGAAAGTGCAGTGCTGGTGAACAAAGTGTGAGATCATAATGAGATGGTTTGTGAGGTCAGGATGCTATCTTACCGCACAAGAGGTCTGTTCAAGGATAGAACTTGTCCTTGTGCCTAGTGGTTTGTGTTTTCAGGCGTTTGTATCTTCTGTCCAATTGGTGGGATGTGGGGGGGGGGGGGGTAAGAGAGAATCTTTGGGCTGGATGCAGTTTTTGATTATTTTGACTGATTTACTGAGGCAGCGAGAAATACAGACAGAGTCCATCGAAGGGATAAAAACATAAAATGCTGGCAGAACTCAGCAGGCCAGACAGCATCTATGGGAGGAGGTAGTGACGACGTTTTGGGCCGAACTGGTTTCAGCCCGAAACATTGTAACTACCTCCTCCCATAGATGCTGTCTGGCCTGCTGAGTTCTGCCAGCATTTTGTGTTTTTATTTATTTCCAGCATCTGCAGATTCACTCGTGTTTCCATTGAAGGGAGGTGGATTACCATGATGTGTTGAGCTGTGTCCATATCTCTACAGTTTCTTGCAGTCA
This sequence comes from Hemitrygon akajei, assembly GCF_048418815.1. NCBI lineage: Eukaryota > Metazoa > Chordata > Chondrichthyes > Myliobatiformes > Dasyatidae > Hemitrygon > Hemitrygon akajei. The sequence goes on along the minus strand of NC_133142.1, from coordinate 68,754,059 downwards.
AGTGCAGAACAATTGAGGTACCAAGCTTTTATGCATTGAGATAGAATGCTTTCTATAGTGTATCAATTAAGAGTTGTTTAGGGACGATGGGAACATGCCATATTTCTGTAGCTAGTTACACATTGTAATTTCTACCAGAATAACTTTTACTTCTGCATTGATCCAGGTCAATTTTACCATGACATCGAAGCTAAAATATACAACATTCACATGGGATCAGACCCACAGAAACCAAGTGCAACAATGCTTGTGAGAGGTCAGAAACTCACAGTAACAAGGTAAAACCCTTCATTGTGGTATCAACTTTCTGTGTTTTGGGATGTGTTATTCGAATTTTCTTTGTTTTTCACATCTTCATTGTATTCCTTGCTAGAGGATGGCAGAAGGATTACCGACTGGATTCAAATTGGGGTGCCAATGTCCCTTGCTGGTTTGTACACAACAATGGCAAAGGATTCATTGATGGAATACACACTGACTACATTGTTTCCTCTTTATTTGATTCAACAACATCATAATGTCTCAAAGTTAAAAGTAAATTCATAATCAGAGTATGTATATGTATATTACCTTAAGATTCACTTTCAACCAGGTATTTACAGGAAAAAGATATACAATAGAATTTAATGAAAAACTATATGTAACAGAAAAAAAGACTCACTAACATCAACGTGCAAAAGACAAACTGGAAATAAAAATAATATTGAGAAAATGAGATGTAGAGTCCTTGAAAGTGAGTCAGTAGGTTGTAAAATCAGTTTAGAGTTGTTGTGAATGAAGTTATCCACACCAGTTCAGGAGCCTGGTGGTTGTAAGTTAACAACTGTTCCTGAAGTTTGGATCTAATCAGCTTATCAAATAAAAATGGTGAAAATATGTAATTACAATTGGTATATTATTAATTCCTTTGCATACAGTTTATGTCAAAAAATTGCATTGCACTTCATTCTAAATCTAGTGGTTGTTATGCAGAAATACAGTGACTATAAATAATTCAGTACTTGGTAGCCACATTATTCAATCAAGTTCGTGGCGTGGATGTAATGGCTTCATTTTACAGCAGCCTAACCCTACCTACGTTTGAGACATTCCAGATGAATGAGTTCTTGATTGTACTTTGCAAGTGTAACCCTCTCACTGTAGGCTTGTAATGAGTTAGCCATTACCACGAATACAAGCTAACAGCAACATAACTCCACAATGTTTGAGAATAACAATGAAAAGGCCATTTCCGATAAATAAACATGTCTAGGGTAAATACAAGACATAAAAGTCTGAATGTTCCTTTAAGGGAACATAGGATTGATACTTGTACGAACACTGACCACCCATGCAAGTTCACTGCTCACTAGAAAGCAATAATCTGTTTCATTGTTTGGATCAGCATGTGAGCGAATGGAATGCCCTCAACTTTCCTCCTCTAGAGCAGTGGCTCAACACACAAGGTTTTGATTGGCACTAGGTTGTTCCATGCATATAAGTTCAACATAAAACATAGAACAGTGCAGTACAGTCCCTTCACCCCACAATGTTGTGCCGAACTTTTAACCTACTCAAAGATCAATCTAACCATTCCCTCTTACGTAGCCCTCCATTTTTCTATCATCCATGTTCCTACATAAGAGTTTCTTAAGTGTCCATAATATATTTCCCTCTACTACCACCCTGGTAGGGCATTCCATACACCCACCATTCTGCGTAAAAAAAACTTGCCTCCAATCACCCTATGTTTTCCTCAAATCACCATTATATTATGCCCCCTTGTGTTAGCGATTTCCACCCTGGGCCGAGACCCTTCTTCGGGACTGAAAAGGAAGGGGAAAAGCACCGGAATAAAAAGGTGGGGGAGGGGAAGGAGGCTATATAGAAGGTGATAGGTGAAGCCAAATGGGTGGGAAGAGTCAATGACTGGTGAAGAAGGAATCTGATAGGCAAGTGGACCATAGGAGAAAGGGAGGAGGAGGGGACCAAGGGGAAAGTGATAGGCAGGTGAGACAAGGTCAAAGGTCAGTGGGGAATAGAAGCAGAAGGATTTTTTTACTGGAAGGAGAAATCAATATTCATGCTTTCAGGTTAGAGGCTTATCAGACAGAATATAAGGTATTGCTCCTCCATCCTGAGGGTGGCCTCATCTTGGCACAAGAAAGTCATGGACTGACATGTTGGAACAAGAATGAAAATTCGAATTAAAATGTTTGGCCTCCGGGAAGTTCCACTTGTGGCGAATGAAGAGGAGCTGTACACCTGAACTCCTGTTTCCATTGTTTATGAGGCAAAACCCACAGCATGAAGACATTGAATGCAAACTAAATCAGCCTTGAAGTTGTCTTGTACAGGTAGTTTTGCAGCCTTCACACACAAAAAACATTTAAACTTTACATCACACGTGGAGCTCAATGATTTTTAGGTGATCATTTAAAACCGACTATGGGATGGAGGAACTATTTATACAAATAAACTACAATGATGGAGAGTAATTGGACAACAAAATGATATAGTGGTAGGAATTTAACTGTTCATTTCCAATGGACTGAATATCCACAGAGAATTAACAATCAAGTTCCAAATGGTAATGCCCAAATAATTGCCAGAATGAAACCCATTCAACTTCCTTTCAAGATGTTGATAAACTGAGAACCTTTCTCATAATTGCACGTGTACATGATAAAAGCTCGAAACATCGAACAGGAAAGCATACCAATGAAAGGATGTAGACTATTTCATGGATGGAGGAGTGAGAAATTTGTATTGCTCAGACCTACAGTAAACAGACAAGATCAAGATGAAACAATCACATGGGTGGAGATAGTTGTGTCAATCACATTGTGATGAGTGTGATTCTTGTATTATAAAATAAAGAGTCTTTAAGGCAGGTTTGAGCATCTTCAAGGAAATTGTGGACAGGATTGATACCCTGTTGCAGAAGAATAAAATCCTTGGAATGATTGCTGGCTGGTGGAATTTGAAGTCATCCAGAGTTAACATGGACATTTAAAAGGAATATTTGATGATAGAAACTGCAGATAATTGTGCATATAGCACTAAATGGAAAGTCACTGTCAAGAAAGACTAAAGGGAACAAGGATAAATAATAGGCCAACTGAAGATATGTCTGCCTGTGCACAAATATCAACTGTTTGTGCACATGGCCCGAATCAGATTATCAGGAGGTGTCAAATGATATATTTTGCCTATAGGTGGATCATGGATCATGATGGCTTTTAGACAACATTTACTTCAGGACCAACCATTATTATATATTGTGTATTGCTAGAGCAATATGTTGGTCTGTTGTAGGACAGGATGTCTGACTAAAATATTTCAGTCACTTTCCACTTAGGCAGAGCAAAACATTGCTGGACACATAAACACTTCTTGGGCTTTCCAGCTGGGTACAGGAATTGATTTTAACCAACATTTCAATGACAAACTCTGCCACCTTCATCAGGGATGATGCCTGGACATGTCTAGTCCAGTAGTAAATAAGATTATTATGTACAACGTTCCTACAGAATGGCTACAAGGTGAAGCAAATCAATCAGGCCCTTAAAAGGCTGACAGAAAGACCAGGAGACCTAACAATGAGAAGGAACCTATCGCTACCATCTTTCTTCCCTATATTTCCATAGTTTCTGGAAGGATTGCCAGGATCCTGAAGAAATACTGGATTAACACCATCCATAAACCCTTAAGGAAGCTCAAATCACTGTTTATGCAGATCAGTGATGACCTGGGACTCAGGTTGGCTGGTGTTTACAGATTTCTCAGTGAAGGTAGAGCAGCGTATATCGGCCACAGTGGAAACCCTCATCAAGGAGCATAGGAGGTGTATTGGTTTAGGTTACCTGGAGAAATTGGAGGTAGCAGAACACAATGACTACAGGGTTGATGTTACAGCACAAAACTACTCTTCCGTGACAGTGGTTGTTGGGACTGTCTGGTGAAGGAGACTGTTGAGAATAAGAACCTTAACAAAGACAAAGGTCTCGCTCTAAGTAAGAACAGCTCTTAGAATATGATGTTAACCAAGGTGGGACAGCAGAAACCTGACTGTTTGAGGACTAAGCAATCAGGAGGGATAGACAATGGATGTTGAGTGTATACATATAGGCGTCATATACGCCAGGAAAGACTAGATCCTTTTTCATTGTTGGACACATTTGGAGAAGAGAGTTGAGCCTGTTGAGACAGATAACTTCAGTTGGTTACTGTAGTTATGAGTCATGATTGTGTACCAACAATCATAATCAACAATCAAAAGTTTCCAATGTGCACAAACCAGCAACTGAGAGATGCAAGTTGCAGTTGTAATGAGAGAGTTATGAAAATAATTTGATGGTAACTAGTTGAGGCAGTGAGACTAGTGCAAAGATAATATAGATATTTCTCTCCAGTCTTCCCAAAAGCTTTAAGAAAGTATTATATTGGGTTTCTGGTGACGTCATCATCGAGAATGGCAACTTAAATCACTAGCTCCTCCGGAAAAATGCGTATTAAGCCCCGTTAACTCATCAAATATAATATTTTTCGAAAAATATTTGAACTGAAAAGAGGAGCAAGAATGGGGAAAAAGAATGGAAATAAAAAAAGTGACACTGCGGAGCCTGCGGCCGAGAGGAGTGCAGCGAGCGGCTCTCCTACCCGACCGCGTGCTAGCGAGGCGGCCGCTGGGCCTTGTTCAGGTGAAGCGGCAAATATCTTCAAAATCCTGAAAGAAATAATGGAGGTCCAGAAAGATATAAAGCAGCAGCTCCGTGATATTAAGTCAGAGCTCACCAGCGTCAATCAAAAAATAATGATGGCAGAGACTCGAATTGAGAATGTAGAAGATCGCGTTCAAAACGTGGAACGGATACTGAATAAGACAATAAAAATAATACATCACCAAGAAGGTAAACTGCTTGACCTGGAGGGAAGATCACGGCGGAAAAATATCAGAATCTACAACATTCCCGAAGGAGCAGAGGGCTCATCTATGACGGAGTTTGTCGAAAAGTTACTGCGGGACACACTGGATCTACCCCTGGCTAATGAAGCTGGAAGTCGGAAGAGCCCACCGCGCGTTAGTCCCAAAACCTGCCCAGGATAGAAAGCCACGCTCAATAATAATTAAATTCCTTTGGTTCAGCACCAAGGCAGAGATTCTATGAAGGGCCTGGGGTAAGAAGAGAGTGTTTTTAGACAATAAATTAATATATTTCGACCAAGATTACCCCCACGTGGTCCTCCAGAAATACAAAGAATACTCCAAAGTAAAGCGAGTACTAAAGCAAAATAAGATTAGATTTCAAACTCCATACCCTGCTAAACCGAGTGTTTTATGACAATGGGACGCAGTTGTACCAGACAGTGGAAGAGGCGACTACAGACATGAAGGCCAGAGGGTTGCCCGTCAGCATGACCAAAATCAGGGAAAGCCTGACTGAGGAATTATCCCGTTCCGCTTGGGAAATAGTGCGAGAATCGAGAAGGCAGGAGACGGGAGGAGGCTGAGAGAAATATGTCAGGAAGAGACTGGGAGTTTACCAAAGACAGTCCTCATCCTCTTCAAAAGAGCCATAAGGTTTGGCTAACTTTAAAAATGTTGAGAAGCTAAACGGAAGCAAAAGTACACGGTGATATACCTATCTCGAGAAATACTTATTATAATGTGGATTTTTTATTACTTAGTTGTTATTCTTTATTCGCTCACTTACTCCTTTTTCCCCACCAAAATGAGAACATATATATATATGTGTGCATATATGTGTATATGCTACTAGAGACCTCAGCCTTGGAATCACACGTTAGTTGCCATTTTTGTTATTATTTGCGTTTCTTGGTTCTTATTTGTTCAAGGAGTAGATCGATTAAGTTTTATTCTAATTTCAATGATACATTGACAGATAAATACAGATGGCTAAGGACAAGGTAAAATTCATTTCTTTTAATGTCAATGGGCTATTAAATCCAATCAAACGTAAGAGAATTTTATCCAAAATGAAAAAAGAACACGCCCACGTAGTATATTTACAGGAAACTCATTTAAGTGAAGATGAGCATAAAAAACTAAAGAGAATGGGCTTCACTAATCTGTTTTTCTCCTCATATAAATCAGGACATAGGAGAGGAGTTGCTATTCATATCTCAAGTAAGCTAAATTTTGAAAAAGTATTCGAAATGGGAGATAAAGAGGGCAGATATATTCTGGTAAGGGAGAATATAGACAGAAATTCAGTTACTCTATTAAATATGTATGCACCCCCGGGAAGTGATATTGATTTCTTTCAGAAAATTACTGATATTGTGGTAATGGGAACAGAAGGTCTCCTGATATGTGGAGGAGACTTAAATTTACAATTACAACCAAACTTAGACTCTTCCAATAGAAAAACCTATGAAACAAAATCTTTACATAAGAAAGTTAATACACTTTTTTAGGATTTTGGTTTAATTGATATACGAAGGGACCTTTTCCCTGACAGAAGGAATTACACTCATTATTCTGCTCCCCATTCTGTATATACAAGAATAGACTATTTCATAACATTTGGAAAAGACAAAGACAAAATAAACACCTGTGGAATTGGGACAATAGATGTAAGTGACCATGCACCTATATATTTATCTGTTGATTTTGACCTACAACCAAAGAATACTATTTGGAAACTAAATTCAAGTCTACTCAATGATCTGTACTTTAAGGAACAAATTAAAAAAGAAATTGGTCTCTACTTAGAATTTAATGATAATGGAGAGGTTTCCCCTCCCATTTTATGGGATACTCTGAAGGCGGTCTTAAGAGGGAAAATTATAGCGATATCTTCATATAAGAAAAACAAAGGAATAAAACATTAGAGGAATTACAAAATAGGCTGAAGGAACTAGAGAAAAAACACAAATTGAATTTGGCACAGGATATATTAGGGGAAATTGAAAGAATTAGGAATGAAATAAATAATTTGACTATGCAAGAAATCAGGAAAAACTTAATGTTTCTGAAACAGAGACAATATGAAAGTGGATCGAAGTCTATGAAAATACTGGCATGGAAACTGAGAAAAAAGATAGCAGAAAATACAATTTATAGAATTAGGAATCCAAGAACAAAAATGATAAAAAATAAGCTAAGTGAAATTCAAGAAGCTTTTGAAGTGTTTTACAAAACTCTATATTCCAAAGTTCCAGGGGGAAGCAGAACCCAAATTGACACCTTCTTGAATTCTCTAGAGTTACCCACTTTAAGCGAAGAACAAAACAGAACGATGACTGCTGACGTAACTGAAGTTGAATTAAAAGCTGCAATTAGTAGGCTTAAATTAAGCAAGTCACCAGGATCAGATGGGTATACAGCAGAGTGGTACAAAAAATTTAAAAATGAGTTAATTCCTGTTTTATTCCCCACACTGAACTGGGCTCTAAAAAAGGCACAAATGCCACCCATTTGGAAGGAAGTAATAATCTCAGCTATACCGAAAGAAGGCAAGGATAAAATGGAATGCGGATCATTTAGACCAATATCCATTGTTAATGTAGATTATAGGTTATTTACCTCTATCATGGCCAAACTATTAGAGGAGTTTCTACCCATACTGATACGTAATGATCAGACAGGTTTTATACGACAACGCCAGACACAAAACAATATACGAAGGACACTTCATATTATGGATCATATACAAAAAAATAAAATCTAAGCAATAGTGATAAGCATGGACGCTGAAAAAGCATTTGATTCGGTTAATTGGAATTTTCTTTACAGAGTTTTACATAGATTTGGTTTCCAAGACACAATTATTAAAACTATACAGACACTATATGACAATCCTACTGCTAGGATTAAAATCAATGGATATTTATCAAATAATCTTACCCTAGAAAGGGGCACGAGACTGGGTTGTGCATGGTCACCGCTACTCTTCACGTTATATCTGGAACTATTAGCTCAATACATCAGACAAAATGAAGATATCAGGGGAATTACTATTAAAGGGACAGAGCATAAATTGGCCTGTCATTTTGATCTATCTAGGGCAACCATCATACTCCTTACCTAAACTGATGCAATCCTTTGATCAATATGGTCAATTATCAGGATACAAGATCAACATAGATCAAACACAATTACTTTCATATTACTATAGTCCACCAAGAGAAATTGAAAGTCGATACCCCTGGGCATGGCACACAGTGTCTTTCAAATATTTGGGCATCATTATGCCAAAAGATTTGGCAAAATTATCAGAATGTGATTATCAGCCTTTATATAAAAAGCTTAAGGAAGATGTGGCAAGATGGAACCTGATTCCTTTTTTCAGTCTCAGTTCAAAGATTGAGTCTATTAAAATGAATATACTGCCCAGACTGTTATATCTCTTTCAGACCCTACCAATAGAAATAAATCAAAATCAATTCAGTGAATGAAACAAGATGCTATCAAGGTATATTTGGCAGGGTAAAAAGCCTAGAGTTCATCTCAAAACTTTGCAATTAGCAAAGGAAAAGGGGGATGGGGCTTGCCTTCTCTTAGAGATTATTATTTTGCAGCACAGTTAAGAGCTGTGATATGTTGGTGCAACCCATCATATGACGCTCAATGGAAAAACATTGAGGAGTGGGTAATTCCCATCCCCATAAAAGCAATTTTGGCTGCTGATAACCTGCAAAGGTACATAAATACTAATGATAACCCATGGGTGAAATTGACTCTTAAAATATGGAAAACTACTATAAAAGAATATAATCTAGAGCAGTGGTTCCCAATGTGGGGTGTACGCCCCACAGGGGGGTAATTTGATTTTTAAGGGGGGCAATTCGAGAATGAGTTATTAACAGTGAATTTTTTCTAGTAAGTCTGTGTGAGTATGAGTGCATGTGCGAGTTAATACATATGTGTATTTACAGTATGCATACATAAAAATACTTGTGTGTATGTACATGTGTAATTGCGTATGTACTGTATATATAGTGTATCACCATCATTACAACCATCAAATGGCTTTCATAATTAAATTAATGAATTGACTGATGTAGGAAGGAACGAATGAACAAGTCCAAACGTGTAAGAAACTCGTACGAGGTCGCGCCAATGCTGCTTTTTGCAGTAGCTTTCGGTTCTTGGTGGTGTGAAGGTGTGTACATTGCGTCATCTCTTTTAAACGGTGTATCTGTCTTTGCATGCTGTAGAAATGAATCGGCATTGTTTTATTTATTTATTATTATTATTATTTTAATATCACTTAATGTTCTTTTTTTAACAATTTCTTAGTAATTTCTTCCTCAGAACTTTAACAGTCCTTTGGTTCTTTTATTTTTCTCTTTCATGAATGCCATGTTCTTTGGAAGCTTGTTTAAACCAAGTTAATGGTCTTTTAGGCTTCCTCCAGGTGAATAGGAGTTCACTTTTTGAATAATAAGAATTATATATCACCACAGGGGGCATCAGGATTTTAGAGGTGATTAGGTGGGGCATGGCCAAAAAAAGGTTGGGAACCACTGATCTAGAGGGAGATATTGCAGTTCTTAAATGGTGTGCATATGACTCAGATTTTACACCAAATAAATTGGATGCTAGATTGAAGGACTGGACAGCTAAAGGAATAATAGTTCTTTGCAACATAATGAAAGAAGGAACACTGTTCAGTTTTGAAATGCTTAAAGAGAAACACTTATTAGAAAAACAAGATTTTTATCGGTATTTACAGATGCGACAATGTGTTAATAAGACGCTTAAAATGTAACCAAGGCAAATACAATGCTTGATAGAGCTCTTTAGAAAAGCATATAATTCAGATAATGGTAGTAGAGTCAGTTCAAGCATGTATAAGGGGTTGTCAAATCTTAAAATACATTCGACTTCATACATTAAAACAAAATGGGAGAAGGAAGGAGGGATAATTATATCTGAGGAAGAATGGACAACAATATGGAGGTATCAATGGAAGAGTACCAGTTCACAGAAATGGAGGGAGTTTGGATGGAAAAACTTGGTAAGATATTTTATTACACCCTCTCAGAAATCCCATTATGATAGTAAACTCCCTGTTTGCTGGAGAAATCGCGGAAATCAAAATGCAAATTATTATCATATTTTTTGAGACTGCCCTGTTATCAAAAACTATTGGAGGGGGATACACAATGCCCTACAAGACATTTTTAAATGTGAAATACCCTTAGAGAGTAAGACCATATATTTTGGATATATACCTCAAGAATGGTTGAAAAGAGATAAATATTTAATGAATATACTGTTGGTGGCTGGTAAAAAGACTTACTAGGAAATGGTTATCACAGGAGAAACCAATTTTAAATACATGGATGGAAATTACAATAGACATTTACAAAATAGAGAAGATAACAGCATCTGTTAACCATAAGCTGTAACAATTTGATTCATACTGGGAAAAATGGTTTAACTACATAATGCCTCATAGGCCTGATTTTATTCTCACAAATCAATGAATCTGTTGTTAAAAAAAAAGATCACTCCCCACTTGTACATAGTTCTTTCCTTTTGCTTGTTTTTTCTTTCCACTCTTTTCTATAAGTGTACCTCAGATAAATACTTTGTGGAGATTTGTGATATATATGATTATATGATATATATATATATATATATATATATATATATATATATATATATATATACAATGTCTGAAATACATCTTATGGAAATATTTGTTTGATGAACTTCAATAAAAAAATAAATTACAAAGAAAGTATTATATTGCAACATGGCAGAAGTTCTAAAACTCTGAAGATCCTATTCAGGATGTCAACAAAAGGTAAGATTTTCAAATATCAGCCCAGTGAACAGAGTGGTGATCAGGATACAAGATAATATTACAATAGAGACTCAAAGATGATGAGCCTTAAGACATAAACAGAGATTGTAATGACTTGGTTCGTACAGTTGTAGAATTATACAGCATAGGAATAGGCCTAAGGACTCAACTCATCTATGACAACTGAGGTATTCCCATTTGCACAGGTCTGGTCCATTTTCCTTGAAACCTCTTGTGTCCATGTACCTGACTTCTAAATTTTAATAGTATCTGCTTCTACCATTTCTGCTATGCTTTTTAACTCCACAACATTTAAAAAATGGAAAAAGACAATGGAGCTTGAGAGATGTGTGTAAACTTAATTTTTAGTTTTAAGAAAGATGGGCACTTATGATGTAGTGTCATGATGTTGTATGCCATTCACGTACTCTTACAAATGATCCAAAATGTATTATGTAAACAATAAAGAAACAATATGGTTACAATATTACTTAAATATTAAATACACAACACATTTTCCTGTTCGGCTATGAATTCCAACTCAGTGTAGAATGCAATTCAACTCAAATATGTAACACATTGCTCTCTGGTAGTCATCTATATTTTTTTAGATATAAAATATGTGGTGGCTATTAGCATCCGTCCGTCTCAAAGGAAAATGGGTGGAGATGATCATCATTACAAGACTGGGCAGAAGGTATGGAGATCCTGAGATTCCCAGTTGTCAAGATCCCTCTCTCGGCCTCACCAGTGTAGTCCAAAGGGAAGCTTATGAGGCATTACATTTGGAACCAGTTTGGATCCAGGAGCTGCTGGAAGGTTGTTCAATGACATCCAGCCACCTTAGGGGCTCCAATCCGGATATGCTGTTAGGGTTTACTCCCATAGCTTTCATCTCTCCCAAGACTGCTCACATAGTGGGGATCTGGTTCACAAGATACACAAACATATATATACACACACACAGACCGTATATTATACAATACAGCTTCTATATACACATCCATACCATAATAAATTTTGAAGTGTTTCATTCTGACCTAAAGATTTAAACACTGTGGAGGATTTCTTAGTCTTGTGGGATAATGTCTTTCTTGGCAAGGAGAAAGACTGCTTGGCAGATGAGAGCTGTGGCTGTGAAACAGGGACCTCCTTTGTGGTGGATGTAGGAGTTGACTCTGGCACTGCATGAAGTGGCTCTGACAGCTATGGACACCTTCCTTCTCTAACAATTGACTCTCCTCTTGTCAATTGATTAATGTGTCATCTCCAGATGACATTTGGTGCAATCTCCACCATGTAGGAGAGTGGTCCAGTTCTGTCCTTAATCTTTCCAAGAAACCACTTTGATCACCTCTGTTGTCCCTCGCCATGACAATTTATCCAGGAGTGAAACTCAGTGTTTGTCCTGAGTACTCCTGCTGAGAATGGGTTTGAGAAGACCTAAGTGAGATTGTAATGGACAACCCAGGAACAGCATGTCTGGTGAGTGGTTGGTTGTGGAGTGCGCTGCATTGCAATATGCAAGGAGGAAATTGGCAAGCTTCTGATTCAGTGTTAGTGTAGTGTGTTCTGCTGGTTGGTAATCCTTTCTGCTAAGCCATTTGTAGCTTATTCCAGTGAATGGAATAGTGTCTTATTCCATTCATTGTCTGGAATGACTGTAACAAACTGTGGACCATTGTCACTGACTAAGTATTCTGGAACACCAGTCCTTGAGAAGAGACCTCTCAACACATTAACCATGCATGAGACTGTAGTGGAGACTATCGGGTACACTTCTGGCCGCTTAGTAGCATCATACATTCCTACCCACAAATTTGTGCCCATGAATTGTCCAGCAAAATTGAAATGAAAGGCAGGCCGTTCCCAGGGATAGAGAGGTGCTGCTTATGGCATCTTCTGGACATGTTGGCATCCAAACAGTGCTTGGCAAGCTGCTTAACGTGCTGATCTATCCCAGGCCACCAGACAAAGCTTCAAGCCAACACTTTCATTTCAACCACCCCTAGCTGACCAGCATGTAGCTCCTCCAACTCTTAAGCTCTCAACTTGGATGGTACAACAGCTCTCAATGCCCACATAAGGCAATCACCATCAAAGGTAGATTCATCCTGGTTATGGTAAAAATGGGGAATATGGAATTTCTGCTGCACATTCCAGCCACTTTGGGAGGCCATGTAGACCTGAGACAATGTGGGATCTTTTCTAGTTTCCCTTTGGATCATCTCTGCCGTAATAGGGAGACTTTCGATTTGTATTAGGGAGAATACGTCAAGATGAGTTTCCTCTTCTGTAAATTTTTCAGATATTTCCTTTTCCAAGGGAAAACAGGAAAATCCATTTCCATCTTCTTGTATTCTTGTACACCAGCTTGTATTTGATCTTGTCATTGTGTCCTCCAAGAACAGAGCCCACCTCTGCATCTGTGCTACTGCTGTTAATGAAACACTCTTCTCTGGTTTGAGAAGGGACATTAGTGGGTGATGATCAGGACTAAGGGTAAACTTACTCCCATACAAGTGCTGATTGAAATGTTTTACATTCCATACCTGTCAGTCTGTGTGTAATTTTTCTCTGCAGTGGTAAGGGAATGTGATGCAAAGGCTATGGGGCGTTCACCTCAGTCACTCCTAATGTGACTGCATCATACTGTAAGGCGAGGTGACACAGGCACACCTCACTAGACACTAGACATATGTGAGTACAATGTCTGACACCAGCACTTCCTGGATCTTTTGGAAAGCCACTTCACACGCTTTAACCATAGCAATTTCATCTTGATCTGTAGTAATGATCTCAAGGGGTGGAGCACACTAGCTAGGTTTGGCAGGAACCTGTTATAGTAATTCACAAATCCCAAAAAGGACCACAATTGTAACACATCCTTTGGCCCTGGGACATCCACCACTGCTTGAATTTGCCACAGTAACTGATGCTGGCTTAAAAATTCACAATTGCTTTGTGCTCTGAGTCCATAATCCTCTAATCTTTTTAACAATGTCCTTAGATTTTGGAGATGGTCCTTATCATTCTTACCGGTAACAAAGGTATCATCTGGATAACACTGAGCACCTGGGCAGCCTTGCAGCACCTGGTCCGCAGCTTTCTGCCAGAGTGCAGGTGCAGGTGCTGCTCCAAAATAAACCTATTATAGTGATAAATCCCTTTGTGAGTGTTTATGGTGAGAAGCACTTTGGACTCTTCTTCAATCTCCATCTGTAGGTAGGCCTCAGCTAACTCCACTTTACTGAAGTGCTTTCCTCCAAAAAGGTTTGCAAAGATACCCTCTATCCTGGGCAGAGGGTATTGATCTACTGTCAGTACTCGGATTGATGGTTACCTTAAAATTACCACTTATTCTAACAAACAATTCTCCTGGGCTACTGGGACCACTGGCATTGTGCATGGGCTTCACTCAGTCTTGAAAAGGATTCATCATCTTCCATGATATCTTGCTCACTGGCTACTTTATCACAGATGGTGTAAGGATCTAGATGGGCTTTGTAAAACTTGAATGTGTCATTTTCATTTAACACTATTTTTCCCTTTTATTGACGCTATTGCAGGGATGTGGCATGCAAATGGTGGATGGAGCTCCAATCAAGTTGTAGTTGTCTCAGCCAATCATGGCCCCATAGTGCTGGCCCTCCCGTTTTTAAAACGTACAAGCCCAATGTAGTTTGTTGGTTGTTGTATTTCACTGTTACGAATGTCATTCCCACTGGAGTTATTTTTTCTTCAGTATAAGTTCTTAGTTGGATATCTGCAGCTTCAGTTTATTATCTCTGAAATGATGTTCAAACAGATTTTGTGGAATGACTGAAACTGCTGAGCTAGTGATCAATTTCATCATAATTAATTTGCCATTCACTTCTAGCAGAAGCCATTTTGCTTGTCTATCGTTAGTTCTCACATAGTAAGTTCCAAGGCGACCCAGTCCTGTGTCACTCTCATCATTATCAGAGTTTTCATCAGCAGTATGCAGATTGGTGCTCTTCTTGAAACTAACTTGAATTTCTATCTTTTTGGCTACCTTGTGCAGTCTATTTATTTTTGTTTACATGGCATACTCTTTGTATGTGTCCTACTTCTTTGCATTTTCTGCAAGTTTGGCCTTAATGCCTACGTTAGTCAGGTGTATGTGAGATCCTGCCACAGCAGTACCAGAATTTGTTCAGCCAGGTAGTTTCTGTTAGACATTGTAATTTTGTTCACATTCACTTTCGTTCCTAACCACAACTCCATTATATCGCTGTCTGCTGTTTGCATTAATATAGAAATTTCAACTACTCTTTAGAATATAAGTCGTGTTTCAGTTAGGAAACAGCTTTGAATGTTTTCTTGTAAGATTCCCCAAACTAAATGATCTCTCAGTCCATCATTAAGCCCATCATGGAATTGACAATGCCCAAACAATCTCTACAATCCAGCCATGTACTGTGAAATAGACTCCCCTTCCTTTTGATTACACTTACAAAACCTAAAGTGTTCTCCAATCAACAATCGTTTTGGTTCTAAATGTTTGTGCATTACTTTCATTATAACTGCAAAATGCATTTTGGCTGGTTTGGTTGGAGCAGTTAAACTTCTAAGCAAACTATGCTTTTCCACCTAATGCACCCAGCAAAACTGGCACTCATTTTTCATCGGCTATTCTATTCTTTGTAAGATACTGATCAATCCATTCAGTATATTTCAATCAGTTATTTTTTGTGCAATCAAACACGTTTGTGTTTCTGATATAGCCAGCCATTTCTGATTTTTTAAAATTTATGATTATTATCACAAGGAACTCATTGTTTATGAACCTGTGAATTCATCCATTTTCTGCCTTTTTTTACTCAAACATCTTGCAGCACTTTTTAAAATTCGAATGCCTTGCTGTGCTTGAACAAGCTGGTAGTCATTTCAAGTTCGTTTGAAAGTTCCTCATCACCAGTATTATGTTTTGTAACTCCAAAACATAAAACTAATCAAAGGAAAAACAAGGGACCCAGAGAGATGCATGTAAACTTTGGTTTTACTTTTAAGTGAGATGCACTCTTATGACATAGTGGTGCAATGACGTATACCATTCACATACTTTTACATACTGTATAACCCATATTGTATTAAGCAAACAAGAAAAAGGCTTCATCAAACAATATATTTACAATATTACTGAAATATAAATACACAACTTCCTCTGGCAACTACTGTTCTCTGTGTGAATATTTTGTCTCTCAGTTTGTCCTTAATTTAAGATTCCTTCACCCTGGGAAAAAGTATGTGGATACCAGCTTCCGTAAACTTCCATTCAAATTACGGACCTCACAGATTTGTTCATGATACCTCATAATTACTCAAATGCAATGAATAATTGTAATTACTATGGTGGTTGATAAGAATTATGAACAAGGTTTTAAGTTTTACATAGACATTTTTATGTTATGGATAATTATGGATAATGCTAAAAATTGGAGTTTGAGGTAATGTAATTCTTGTATTCATAATCTTAAATAAATTATGTTGAAGAAATACTTGTAAAACATGATGTGAGACCAGATATACAGCATATAAATCCTACCTAGTGAAGGTATCTTGTGGAATTATCAGTGCCTGGTATGGATTTCCCTTCTATTATCTGATATGCTTTAGAGCTTTCATTGTACTGAAAAGTGACTATATTCTGTTCAAAGTTCAGTCGAAAAGCTCAAGGCAATGGTGTGCATGCAGTTACAAATGACCAGGTGCTTTGCCTGGTGAGCCAGATGCCACACAAACGTTTTCCATTTTAACTTGCCTCAGTGAGCACTTGGTAAATCACACATCTGGGGTTGATGGCTGTTCATTCAACTGCCAGAGACACCTTTCATGAGCAAGTACTAGCAAATTATCAGATTCTGTGTTTAAAATAATTTGGTGGATTACTGAATATCATATACAGACCAACCTTTGGAACAGTCAGATTGCACAATTTCCCTGAACTGTGTGTTTGCTGAGAGTTTGTGTTTCATCATACATCAGGTCAACACAATCTGCTGAGTTTAAGGGCAGGGTTAATATAAGGATTGTTCATTAACAGATCTGAAAATAAAACCAGCTTTCTTGCATCTTGTTTGACAAATGAACATTGTTCAAAATGAAAACAATGCTGTCCTACCTTTTACTAATGTCTATTCCAGTATTAATATCTTCTGAATTAATTTTAACAGAATCAGAGCACCATAAGGTAGTGTATGATTTACAATGGCATAATACAATATGGTTGCTAATACAAATGAATGGGTGCATTAGTAAGTCAAAGGCAGTTTTGTTAATCTTCATTAAGCTGTAATACTAAAATCACTATGTAGTATCTGAGCTTCTATAATGATGTGTACTGAGAGTTTTTCTTTGCTTTCCATCTACTATTTGTTGATAGTGAAAAACTTTGCATAAAGAATATTATTACAAATTAATT
This sequence comes from Hemitrygon akajei, assembly GCF_048418815.1. Taxonomy (NCBI): domain Eukaryota; kingdom Metazoa; phylum Chordata; class Chondrichthyes; order Myliobatiformes; family Dasyatidae; genus Hemitrygon; species Hemitrygon akajei. The sequence continues at coordinate 68,736,851 of NC_133142.1, read as the reverse complement.
ACTACAGGTATAATGCTATGCAATTCTTTTCTCAACTGCAATATTTAATACTGCTAGTTATTGTGTACATACTGTGGGTAGTATTTCAGCCATACAAATGCTCCAGTTTTTTTTAAAGTCATAACACAGATAATATTATAAACTTCAGGCAGCATCTTTTGTTTGAAATTCACAACCCCAATTATCTGTTAATATCATGTTTATTAGATTGCTATGACAAGTAAGTCCTTTATTCATTCAAAGTGGAAACTGCTAATTCACAAAATTAGACTTATCAAATGTGTGTACTGTATATAATGTTAATTTTACAAAAATAGAGTTGTGCCATCAAAATGTATCCTGAAAAATCACATTAATTATTACTGGCATTATTTATTCTAATTCATTCTATTCTTTAGTATTCTAACTCTATTCTAAGAAAGAAGAAATAGAGTTTAGCTTTATTTGATTAGTCAGTATAATATGTGTTCACTGTGGCCATTTTCTAATACTGATATTTTGTTTTCATTTTCCTGATTGGAACAAAAGAAAAGTACCAACAGCAATGGCATAAAAGTAAGCTTGAATTATTTACTCATTACTTACTATTTGCAATATGGATATCATTTATAATATCAGTAGTATTTACTCAGTAATACTTTAGTTTTGTTTTCATATACAGGGTGATTTGATGAATTCCTCCTTTCGCTGAAGAGCATTTGATTAGGTTAATTTTGATAATTCAATGATTTTGTAAAATATATCTCGGGGATATAATTTGTACTTTATAACTACTTAAAAAGTAATGGCTGGGATTTTACAGATGAATGTCAGAAATTCACAGCATAACTAATATGAAAGCTAGAAGCCCTGAGTTGTGGTCAGCCTGTGGTTATTGAACAAACTTCAATGCTGATGCCCATATGAAATCCAGAGTAGTAGCAACACTTGGCTACATTGTTCTTGCCATGAAAACCAGTTTGGAATTCATCAGGGACAGCAGCTCCATAAATTTCAATCAGGGTAAGCGTCTACAAATCACTAAGCTTGTTATTAGCTACCTTGGGTCGTTGTGTATTGTTTGAATTTATATACATATACTTAAAGTTTTCCAAAGCTTTTGAAATGCCTCTGAACATCAGAAGCATTAATCTCTTGACATCTTTGACAGATGGCTAAATATTTATTGTGTAGCTGCCACCATCTTGCAACTTCCATGCCCGTTCACTTCCAACTACATGACGATATCGCAGCACTGCAATCGTAGATGCCTTGCAGGATTTTTCAATGAGAGATAGTTTTGGCTTGTTCATGTAATCTTCCATTGGGGAAATACACTAATTACGTTCAACTATTTTCTGAGATCAATAGTAGGCATCCTAATCGAAAATTCGGGGCCAACTGATGAACTGTCTGAGTAATGTTTCCAAAGAACAACGTCATCACCAATATAATTCTGATTCGGGCAGAGACCCATCATCGGGACTCATCCGGTCTTTACGCAGAGTCTTGGCCTGAAGTATTAACTGTTTATTCCACTCCATAGGTGCTGTCTGACCAACTGAGCTCCCCCAGCATTTTGAGTATGTAACTCTGGATTTCCAGCATCTGCAGAATCTCTAGTGGTTCTGATTCTTTTGTAACTATTTTGGTTTGTTTCCTCTGTACTTCTTATTGAAATGTTCCTCTTTTGTTTCTTTCAGCCTCTGAGGGAGCTTGAAATCTACAGCATGAAGATCGATTCCAAAGTAACCTCACGGTTTGCTCACAATATGATAATTAGCCGAGTGGTAAATCGAGCTAATGTGTCAAAGGAAGCCTTCTTTGAGATAGAGCTCCCAAAAACAGCCTTCATCACCAACTTCAGCATGTGTGTATCAGCTACGTTGTTCAATTAAAATAATTACATAGAATAGATCCGTTGTGGCAGGCTCATCTGCATTCTATTGGGTTGAGCATTATAATTGATGTGGTGTTCAGCTGTACTTCTAGTGAAATGAATAAAAACCATAAAACATAATTAAAGCTAATCTGAGAAGAGAGAAACAAATAATAGGAAATCTAATGAACATGTGCAGAATCTGCATGTAAAAGTCTGACAGAAAGATTGGCAGATGAGCAGTTTGATTCAAAATCTGCTCCTCTCTCTCCCTTTGTATCCAAACTTGCAATACTGTTCAGATGGCAGTGGGGTGTGCCTAGAGTAGCCAGAACTCTTAAAACTGCAAGCAAATCAAGTCGCAGCTACAGCTGCGTCAAAAGCACTTTGACTGTAATGTAGGAGATGCTGGAGCAGTGGGCACCATGTTCAGCCCAGACCCTGTGGACCAAAACACCTGTTCCTGCAAATCAAACTGAATTGAAGTGACTTTATTTCTTACATCCTTCACATAGATGAGGAGTAAAAATCTTTACACTACATCTCCATCTAAATGTGCAATGTGCAATCATAGTAATTTATAAACATTTATAATAAATAGAACTGTCAATGTAATATAGAGTACACTCAAGTTAGCATGAGTTTATCAGTCTGAGCAGGGCTGTCTGCACCACTCTCTGCAGAACCCTGCAATTAAGGGAGGTATAGTTCGCATACCAGGCAGTGATGCAGCCAGTCAGGATGCTCTCAATTGTGCCCCTATAGAAAGTTCTTAGGATCTGGGGGCCCATACCAAACTTCCTCAACCGTCTGAGGTGAAAGAGGCACTCTTTCCTCCTGTAACCCATAATCAGCTCCTTTGTTTTTGTGACATTGAGGGAGAGGTTGTTTTCTTGACACCTCTTCCCTGTAGATGACTTCTTCCCTGTAGGCCACCTCATTATTGTTTGAGATAAGGCCAATCAGTGTAGTGTCATCAGCAAATTTAATTAGTAGGTTGGAGCTGTGGGTGGCAATACAGTCATGGGTATAAAGTGAAGGAAGGGACTCAGTACACAGCCCTGAGGGGCTCCTGTATTGAGAGTCAGAGGGCTGTAGGTGAGGAAAGCCCACTCTTACCACCTGCTGCTGATCTGACAGGCAGACTGGGATCCAACTACACAAGGCAGGGTCAAGGCCGAGGTCTCTGAGCTTCTTGTCAAGCCTGGAGGGAATTATGGTGTTGAATGCTGAACTGTAGTCCAAGAACAGCATTCTCACATAAGCATCCTTCTCCAGATGTGTAAGGACGGTGTGTAGAGCTGTGGCTATTGGGTCATCTGTCGATCGGTTGTGTCAGTAGGTGAATTGTAGGGGGCCCAGTGTGGGTGGTATCATGCTGCAGACGTAATCCTTGACCAGCCTCCCAAAGCATTTGCTTATTATTGATTTGAGTGCAACAGGAATCCAGTCATCCAGGCATGTTACCTTGGTCTTTTTTGGCACAGGGACAATGGTGGATAATTTGAAGGAGGAGGGCACTCTACACTGGGAGAGGGAGAGATTAAAAATGTCTGTAAACACACCTTCCATCCTAAGTACTCGCCCTGGGATGCCATTTGGTTCCGCAGCCTAGCGACTGTCCATGTGTTGGAAACATCTGCATACCTCAGCCTCAGAGATGACCAGGTTGCAGGTTCTTCTCAATATTTGAGAGTCACCAGGCTGACCTGGAAGCTTGGCAATGGGCAGTGGTCAGGAAGGATAAAAAGGCAGAACAGGGTAATTAAGAGAATTCTTTTTGTGAAGCTGGGATGATAAAGAGTGCTACTCCAAATATCATTACCAAAGCTGCAGTTTTCACTACTTCTCCCCTGCAAGGCACTCAGTAAAAACCCTTATCAGTCATGAAGTTGTAAACTGATACATGGCCTGATTTTTAGCAGTCGGTGGGCACTGTTCTTCTTGGGGAAGGGGAACAGGAAATAAAGGTGTAATGTTGTTGCAGTTCATTGATGATTTATCTAACCGTAGGCTGTTGGATTGTTCAATTTGAATGAATGCTGCAGATTGCTTTAAGATTAAAATGCTGTTTGCTACACGGAACCCAAAGTCCCAGTTCTGGGAAAGATGTAAAGAGCCCACATTGCACATTTAGCATTGTGTTCAAATTCAATAAAATACTATTATTTAAACATAATTACAGAATTTTAAAAAGTTTTTATATTTTTATAATGTAATTATAAATGACTGGATTTCCTCCATTAAATCTGTGACTCAAACCTTTCACCAACAAGTCTGCATCAGCTCATATAACAAAATAGGTCTTTGCAATCTGAGTTTGCCTTTATGACAATTTATTTTAGCAGCAGCTCTAATGCAAAGCCTAAAGTTTAAATTTTCATTATCTCCTTCCTTTTTTAAAACTTCCTTTGACTTTACTTATCCTGCTATTGTACCTCCATTTATTTTGGTGCTCTTGTATTCAGTCTCTATTAGATCAATGCTCCAAACCAGTTATGTTTACAAGTTGTCTCTGTGCCTCTCCTAGCATTATCCCATCCCAAGGGTACATCAGATTTATTGCTACAGAAAATTAATAATCAATCAGACCATGAGACACAGGAGCAGAATCAGGCCATTTCACACATCAAGTCTGCTCCGCCATTTCATCATGGCCAAACAGTTTCCCTCCCAGCCCCAATCTCTTGCCTTTCCCTGTGTCCCTTCATCCCCTGACTAATCAAGAACCTGTCAAATTCTGCCTTAAATATACCCAATGACTTGGCCTCTACAGTTACCTGTGGAAATGATTCACCACACTCTGGCCAAAGAGATTGCTTCTCATCTCTGTTCTAAAAGGACGTCTGTCTATTCTGAAGCTGTGTCCTCTGGTTTTAGACTCCCTCACCATTGGAAACATCCTCTCCACATCCACTCTATTGAGGCCTTTCACCATTCGATAGGTTTCAATCAGGTCATCCCACATTCTTCTGAGTAGTGGTCCAGAGCAATCTAATTCAACTTACTTTCCAATTAAAATTCAACTGTCCTTTCCAATTCTCCTACATCCTTTACGACCTTAATTTGATAATCTTTCATCCAGCTCTCCACACTCAATCAAAATGGTCTCTGACCGGGAATAGAACTCATTAAGTGTTCAGAGTAATTCCTTCCTTTAGCAACAGTAATATATTATTCTGTGACTTGCACTGTGATATTCCATATGTAGGTGTATTTTATATCTAAGGTAAATACAATCATATGACAGGAGAAGATGACTGCATCAGCTTTCTGTGATAACAACCGTCTGGTTTTGCCCTTTGTAGGAGTCTGGATGGCGTAACGTATGTGGGAGTTGTGAAAGAGAAAGAAGTTGCCCAGAAACAGTATCAAAAAGCTGTTTCACAGGGACAGACTGCAGGGATTGTAAAGTAAGCACCCATTGTTACAGTTCTCCATCATTTTTGTCTCATCAACCACTTTGATAAATTAAATTCCTCAGAAATATAAAATGAGTATTTTTTCAAATTAATTCCTCTTTCTTTCCTGAGTCAGCAGTGAGGTGCTTGCAAACAAACAAGGCACGGTTCAAGTGTTTAAAGTTTATAAAAATGTTACATTATAATAAGATATAAAGTCTTGTCACTAACCACTTTAAAATATAGAAAGAAAGAATACTTTTCAATCAATCAATCAATCAATCTATGAACCAATCTAATACAATGCCAGTGGGAATCCTAAGTGTCCAATATCCTCTTCTACAGTTTTCTTTTTCTCCCTCTCCTCTCCCCCTACCCCTCCCTCCTTTTCTCCCTCCTCCTCTCTCCTTCTTTCCCTTCCCCTCTTCTTCTCTACCCTCCCACTATCCACTCTGTCTCCCATTCTCTTTTTCCTGATCTCCCTCACACACCATCTCCTCACTCTCTCACTCCTTCTCTCCCCTCCCATCTCCTTCTCTTCCCTCTCCCTCTCACTCCCTTCCTCTTTCTCTCTCTCTCCCTCGTGTCAGTCTGTCTCTTAAAACTGGTCTCTGGTGTAGAAAGAAGTAGCCCTATTTAATATCCTTCAAAACTTCTACCCCAGTGCTTTTCCATTTAGTCCTGGTACCTGTCTGTACCTGCTTATCTCCCATACTCATCAGCCTTGACATATAACGCCAGACTACACATATACCTTAAAGACAAAGACAAAAGAACATATATTTCACCATTGTCTATCTCAATGCTGAGGCTGCATTCTTGTACTCCTGCATGTTCTCAAAACATCCCTGCATTTCAAGCTGACTCCATTTTCTCTTACAACCACCATTTTGAGTTACACATTTTTGTACATTTCGAGGAAGAATTAAATATAACTCCTGGAGAATTTCGCTCCCTCCTCATATCTATGTGTAAATAAACCATTAAAAAGAAATCTTGAAACAGCAGTAATCCATGTCTCTCTCCCAATAGATGAGCCCTTGTCTGTTTATAATTACCTGGTGTGAAGATAGTTTTCATCAGTTCTGGTTAACCTTTTCTATTTTGAAATCCTCTTTGTGGGATGCCAAGTTTCTATGGAAAATAGCTAGGATTAAAGTTCTGGAAATCACAGTAAGTGCCTGAAATCCTATTTCAGACACTAACTCCCTGTACAGATGTTGCAAGATAAAGGAATGAGCTTAATTATGCAGATTTTCACATAACTATTTTACATACCTATACCATAAGTCATTGTGGTTGTGAAAATAATTATTATAATTATGTATCAGGTGTCTTAGTATTGTCTGGATTGCAGCAATGTTAGTATTAAGTGCCAGAAACTGCCGGTGAAGAGCCCTTGAATACACACCTTCTTTATCAGCTCCCCACGTGCATTTTTTGTATGTTCTACAAAGGTCTTTGTTGGAGATGATAAACCCACTGAGCACGTGGGTGATGAAGACAGCAAAGAATCATAGCAGTTAAAAACAATGAAGTTAGTAAGGATGTAGAATGTCTGCATGATTGTGTTGGTAGTTTGATTCCCAATTAATTCTCTCTTTGTAGTTGTCATGTTTTATGTGCCTGGACATTCTGGATTAGACTTTTTCCCAGGTTAAGATCCCATTGCACACACGTACAACACCAACACACTGGAAAATCAAAACAATGTACTTTTTCTTAGAATCTGTTTACAATCTTGTTATGTACTGTCTGGTTTAGAGTCATTGTAAGGTGATTAAAATTCAGAAATAAATCTTGTGCTGAGAAACAAGGCATCCCAGCAGCAGATATCACAAAGCTATGTAAGACACTTGATTACTCCAGCGGATCTTTCTGCTGCCTCAGATTTGGACATTTTTAGCTGCTGGCCTCATTAATATCAAACAAATTTGTGACAACGTAATAGGAAATCAATGCAAACCTTTACTGAAACTGGTGTCTCTGTGTCACATGTACCAAGATACAGTGAAAAGCTTGTTTTGCATGTGGCCATACAGATCAGATCATAACACAGTGAGTTGAGACAGAACAAGGCAAAACAGTAACATAATGGAGAATGAAGTGTGACAGCTACAGAGAAAGTGCAGTGTAGGTAGGCAATAAGGTGCAAGATCATAACAAGTTAGAACCTGAGTCCATCTTATCGTGCTAGGAAACTATTAGATAGTCTTATAATCTGGACTGCTGGGAACCATCCATTTGCAGGACTTGTCGCTCAGGGACTTGAACTAAAAATTTATTTTCTTACGTGACTATGTTCTTTCTTTTTTTTCCCTTTCTCGTTCTTTTGAAAGCACGTGTTTGCTTTTGCACCTTGGTCCCAGAGAAACACTGTCTCATTAGGCTGTTTGAAGAGAGAACGACCAGAGTGGGTGACATGTTTGATTTTGCTGGCTGCTTTACTGAGACAGGAAAGTATAGACAGCATTATGGCAGGGAGGCTTGTTTCTGTGATGTGCTGAGCTGTGTCCTCAGCTCTGTTGGTAACCAAGCTGTCCATAACCTTCATGCACCATTCACTGCAGCTTTTTGTTTTGATTTTGAAAGGGCATCTGGAAGAAAACTGGAAAAGTTTAAAGTTTCAGTTAATATTGGACCAACCAAAAAAGTCACATTCAAACTAACTTATGAAGAATTATTAAAACGTAACCTGGGAAAATATGAAATGAATATCAGAGTGAACCCCAAGCAGCTTATCAATCACTTCCAGGTACACTTACAAAGAAGCACCAATGCTAACTTGCTTTGCGAATTTGCCCATTTAAGATGATTAAATATCAATACACTTTGAATTCTTGATTCCAGATTGATGTACATATTTTTGAACCACAAGGCATTTCCTTTCTGGATGTTGATTCCAGTTTCCTAACACATAATCTGACTTCCCTCGTGGAAAAGACTGTAAGAGGAACAAAGGTACAAAGCAATGAACATTTTGTTTTTGGTTTATTGTAAAGACCAAAGCAATACAAAATTAATACAGGTTCATTACTTCATTCAGGCACACGTCTCCTTCAAACCAACACTTGAGCAACAGCGCAAGTGCCCTGATTGTCACGACACAGTTCTGGATGGAAACTTCATCATACGTTATGATGTCAATAGAGACCTGTCTGCTGGCAGCATTCAGGTAACTGAAAACTGTGCCTAAACATAATGTATTGATGACAATGTTAACTGATTCTGATGCTTGTTGATTTTCTTTATTCAGATTGTAAATGGATATTTTGTACACCATTTTGCACCTGCTAACTTAACCAGGATTCCAAAAAATGTTGTATTTGTGATAGACCACAGTGGATCTATGTCAGGAACTAAAATGCAACAGGTAAGAAAAGTTGGGAAAGAAGGGTGGAAATCCTTGCATGTATGCTCTCTATAACCACAAAAGTGACTGATTGACTTGTTCCAGATAGCCACAAATATGAGATTGGAGGGGAAAACTTTCATTTTACATAAGTTATTTTTATGACCTCAATACTTTCCACCTAGTGATGTTTTGATCACAGATGTGATGTAAGAAACAAGGTACCTGGTTTGCAGTTAGATAACATTGTGTTCATGATCAGATAATTTCCTTAAGTGGTAGATCTTCATTACTTATTCCTCAGTTTAAATGAGAGGTGGCTCCCCAATCAACAACAAATAAGAGAAAATCTGCAGATGCTGGAAATTGGTAGATATGGGTCCCAGTTATGCCTGCTGTGGTGAACTACATTTACCTGTCTGGACACGCCCCCCCCCCCCCCCCCACTGAAAGCCTATATCTCGCCTCACGTCTCCGCGAGTTATTGATGGTGCATCACCCGCTTTTTTGTCGGCTACATGGAACAGTCTGTGTTCCAAGTCTACACTGGTATCACTCCCCAACGTTTCCTAGGCTACATCAACGACTGCATTGGTGCTGCTTCCTGCACCCACGCAGAGCCCGTCGACCATCAAATTTGCCTTCAACTTCCACACTGCCCTCGAATTTACGTGGTCCATTTCCGACACCTCATGATTCCGATACCCTTTCTCGATCTATCTATCTCTCTCTCTGGAGACAGCTTATCTGCTGATGTCTATAATAAACCCACAGACTCTCACAGCTACCTGGACCATACCTCGTCCCACCCTACTACTTCCACTTCTCTCAATTCCTCCGTCTCAACCACATCTGCTCTCAGCATGAGGTTTTCCATTCCAGAACTAAAGAGATATCTTCTTTCTTCAAAGAAAGGGGCTTCCCTTCCTCCATCATCAATGCTGCCCTCACCTGCATCTCTTCCATTTCATGCTCATCTGCACTCAACCCATTCTCCTGCCATCCCACCAGGGATAGATTCCTCTTGTCCTCACCTACCACCCCACCAGCCTCCGTGTCCAGCTCATATCCAATGGGATCCCGCCACCAAGCATATATTTCCTCCCCCATCCCCAACTTCTTGCTTTCCATAGGAATCGCTCCATACGCGACTCCCATGTCCATTCATTCCTCCCCACCGATCTCTCTCCTGGCACTTACCCTTGCAAGCAGAACAAGTTCTACTCCTGCCCCTACACCTCCTCCCTCCCTACCATTCAGGGTCCCAAACAGTCCTTCCAGGTGAGGCAAACCTACACCTGTGAATCTATCTACTGTATCCGGTGTTCCTGGTGTGGCCTCCTGTACGTTGGTGATACCCGAAGTAGATTGGGATACTGCTTCATCAAGCACCTATGCTCCGTCTGCCAGAAAAAAAAAGAGAATTTTCCAGCGGCCACCCCATTTAATTTCACTTCCCATTCCCATTCCGATATGTCAATCCATGGCCTCCTCTACTGTCACAATGAGGCCACACTCAGGTTGGATAAGCAACACATTACATTTTGTCTAGGTAGCCTCCAACCTGATGGAATGAACATCAATTTCTCGAGCTTCAGGTAATGCCCCCCCCACCACCATTCTCCATCCCCTTTCCCTCTCTCACCTTATCTTCTTACCTGCCCATCGCCTACCTCAGGTGCTCCTCCCCTTTTTCTTTCTTCCATGGTCTTCTGTCCTCTCCTATTAGATTTCCCTTTCTCTAGTCCTGTATCTCTTTCGCTAATCACCTTCCCAGCTCTTTCCCCCTCCCAGTTTCACATATCACCTGGTGTTTCTACCTCACTCCCCACCTTCTTAGTCTGACTCCTCATCTTTTTATCTCCAATCCTGACAAAGGGTCTCGACCTGAAACATCAACTGTTTACTCTTTTCCATAGATGCCTGTCTTGCTGAGTCCCTCCAGCACTTTGTGTGTTTTACTCTGTCAATGCAATACTTTCTTACTACTGAACTGAGAAACCTCTCCAGATTGTGTGCATAATTAAGATTGCTGCAGCTGAGCCACAGATGAGTAATGACTGTGTCTGTGACCTGCAACCATCAGCACAGAGCTGAGGGCTCGTCTCACTTTTCGGGACTCCGCAGTTAATATTATTTGTTCACTTTTTATTGTTTGCACGATTTGTTCTTTTTTCACACATTAGGTCTGTGTTGGTTTTGTCATGTGTAGCTTTTCTTTAGAAGGGCTGTATGCTCATGCGTACGTACTTCAATAACAAATGTACCATGTTATACTGTAGCCAGCCTAGCACCCAAACTCGAGTTTCTCAGCTGCGTAAATGCTGTCTAAATTCAGAGCTGACTCGTGATGTCTGCGCATCTTCCTGTCTAGCAGTGGCAGTTCACAGCAGCCAAAAGCTATCTTTAAATGTGTTTAATAAACATAAATATGCTAAAATCAATAAATATAATAAATGTAATCAAAATCACTTAAAGTAGTGAAAATTTTGCAAATCACTTACTCCTTATTGACTATTAGTGACCCGTTTCAAATGAAAAGGCTGGCACCTCTTCTGCCAGGCGTAGCTGGTGTAAAGCTGGGTGGGAGGTGGAGTTGAATGTGCTTGAAGTGCATTTGATCACTCTGCTCAATATGTCAATGCTACTGGCATCCCTGATAATCAAATAAAATAGAATAATTAAAATAACTGGGCCCAGAATTTACGACTCAATTTTTTTTTCATTTGACTTGTGTACAAGGAGAACAGCATGGACACTGTCACCCACATTGTTCTGAAGCGAGGACATAAAACTATTATTTTTATACAGAATTCGCTTATCAGTTATGGATACTGACTATATGGTAAACTGTATATGTTTGAATTCCTTACTTGTAAGATCAATCACTATTCACAATAGAGGGGTTACAAGTCAATCAAAACTTCAAGTTGACAGCTAATGATTTTCTGAAGTTAATAAGGCAATTGTCCTTAGTTGTTGGGTATATTTCACATCCTTCTATTATTCCTATCTCTCTTGTCTCTGAAAATTCTCAATACAGAGGCCTCACTCGTCTGGCTTGAATATATGCTGCCATCACCCACGACTGTCTCACCTGAGGAGTGACCAGCAGTCTCACTTCAAAGGTCTCACTTGACTACAACTGCCTCAGTCTATCCTTGCCTTACTGCAAATTCCACACTCCATTACTGGACTTAGTTGTAAGTCCAGAGGTGAAGTAAAAGTACTAATGAAATGACACATCTGCATCTTCTTTGGAGCACATCACAGAAACTAGCCTCCCCTCTCTGGAGAACAGCCAGCATAATCAAAGACCCTTCCCGCCATGGACATTCTCCCTTCTCCCCTCTCTCATCAGGCAAAAGATACAAAAGCACATACGACAGACTCAAGAGCAGCTTCTATTCTGCTGTTAACAGAGTCTTGAAAAGACATCTTGTACAACATGATGTGCTCTTGGTCTTACAATCTACCTCATTTTCTCTTCCACTTTATTGTTTGCTGGCACTGTGCTCTTTCAGTAGTGTTTACACTTTATTCTGCTTTGCTATTGTTTTATCTTGTTCTGCCTCAATGCAATGATCTGATCTGTATGAACAGTATGAAAGACCAGCTTTTCACTGCATCTTGGTACGTGTGACAACAATAAACCCAACACCACTTCAGAGCTTTTCAGAGCAAAAGTACTTCTCTACTTTGCCTTGTCTTCAACAATTCCTTTTTCCCCCCCTTGATTCTCCCACACTAGGGGCAATTCATGGAAACCAATTAATCTCCTATGTCATTAGCACCTGGGAGAAAAATCCAGAGGAAACCCATGAAGTCACAAGGAGAACGTACAGCACCCAAGGTCACGATCAAGTCTTGATCTCTGGAGCTGCTCTATCAGCTGTACCACTATCCAATCAACTTCAAATTATCTAGTCAAAATAATAATATCTCCATTGAAACAACACACACAAAATGCTGGTGGACAAAGGGTCTCGGCCCGAAACATCGACAGCGCTTCTCCCTATAGATGCTGCCTGGCCTGCTGTGTTCCACCAGCATTTTGTGTGTGTTGTTTGAATTTCCAGCATCTGCAGATTTCCTCGTGTTATATTTCCATTGAGTGTGCATGATTGATGATGCCTCCGCTTCTTCATTAAATAAAGAAAAAAACAACAGTATCAAAGCGGGATCCCATCTAGCTGCATTAGGCAACCATTCAATAGTCATAACTACAGGGTTCTTGAACCTGGCAGTACAAGCTTTTAGTCTTTTGTATCCGCTGCCCAATGGAAAAGGGGAAATGAGAGGATGGGTAGGGTGAGCGAGGGCTTTGATTCTGCTAGCTGTTTTATTGAGGCAATTGGAGGTACAGACAGAGCCCATGAAGGGGAGGCAGATTTCTGTGATGTTCTGAGCTGTGTCCACTACTCTGTGCAGTTTCTTGTGGTCACAAGTACAGCAATTGTCTTAAAAAGCTTTCTATAGTGCATTACTAAAAATGTATAAGTGCTGACAGGCATGTGCCAGATTTCTTTAGCCTCCTGAGAAAGTAACGGTGTTAGCAAGCTTTCTCGACTGTAATATTTACAGCCCATTACATCTGCAAACTTTTAGATGGAGTTTAGAGCAAAGTCTGGCCACATCTGAATGTACAGAGAGTAGAGTAAGGAGCTGAGGACACAACCTTGTGGAGCACTAGTGTTTAGAATAACAAAGGCGGTGGTGTTTTTGCCTATTCTTATTGATTGCAGTTTGCTGGTCAGTTAGTCAAGAATCCATTTATAGATGGAAGCATTGATTCCAAGGGTTGAGGTTGCTTAGATTTATAGCATTGAAGGCAGAGCAATAGTCAATAAACAATAGTCTGATGTAGGTGTCTTGACTGTCCAGATAGTCCTGATATGAGTGTCAAGCCAGGGAGATAATATCTGTCATTGACCTGTTTCAGCAGTAGGCGAATTCCATAAGTTTGAGGTTGTCTGGAAGGCTGGAGTTAATGTGTACCATGACCAGCCTCTTGAAGAACTTCAGGATGGTAGATGTCAGAGCCTCTGGGTGGTGGTCATTAAGGTACATTATAATGGTTTTCTTAGGTACAAAGATCTTAGTGTCTGCTTAAAGATGGAGTGAATCATACATTGAAGCAGGAAGAGATTGAAAATGTCCCCAAGAACCCCAACCAGCTGATCTCTACAGGAGATAAAGATATGGCTAGGGTCCTCATCTAGGCCAGATGCTTTCATAGAAACATAGAAAATAGTTGCAGGAGTAGGCCATTTGGCCCTTCGAGCCTGCACCACCATTCAGTATGATCATGGCTGATCATCCAACTCAGAACCCTGTACCTGCTTTCTCTCCATACCCCCTGATCCCTTTAGCCACAAGGGCCATATCTAACTTCCTCTTAAATATACCCAATGGACTGGCCTCAACTGTTTCCTGTGGCAGAGAATTCCACAGATTCACCACTCTCTGTGAAGAAGTTTTTCCTCATCTCGGTCCTAAAAGGCTTCCCCTTTATCCTTAAACTGTGACCTCTCATTCTGGACTTCCCCAACATCGGAAACAATCTTCCTGCATCCAGCCAATCCCTTTAGAATTCTATACGTTTCAATAAGATCCTCCCTCAATCTTCTAAATTCCAGTGAGTATAAGCCTAGTCGATCCAGTCTTTCTTCATATGAAAGTCCTGCCATCCCAGGAATCAATCTGGTGAACCTTCTCTGTACTCTCTCTATGGCAAGAATGTCTTTCCTCAGATTAGGGGACCAAAACTGCACACAATATTCTAGGTGCGGTCTCACCAAAGCCTTGTACAACTGCAGTAGAACCTCCCTGCTCCTGTACGCAAATCCTTTTGCTATGAATGCCAACATACCATTTGCCTTTTTCACCACCTGCTGAACCTGCATGCCCACCTTCAATGACTGGTGTACAATGACACCCAGGTCTCGTTGCATCTCCCCTTTTCCTAATCGGCCACCGTTCAGATAATAATCTGTTTTCCTGTTCTTGCAACCAAAGTGGATAACCTCACATTTATCCACATTAAATTGCATCTGCCATGAATTTGCCCACTCACCTAACCTATCCAAGTCACCCTGCACCCTCTCAGTATCCTCCTCACAGCTAACACCACCGCCCAGCTTCGTGTCATCCACAAACTTGGAGATGCTGCATTTAATTCCCTCGTCTAAATCATTAATATATATTGTAAACAACTGAAGTCCCAGCACTGAGCCTTGCGATACCCCACTAGTCACTGCCTGCCATTCTGAAAAGGTCCAGTTACTCCCACTCTTTGCTTCCTGTCTGCCAACCAATTCTCTATCCACATCAATACCATACCTCCAATACCGTGAGCTTTAAGTTTGCTCACTGATCTCCTGTGTGGGACCTTGTCAAAAGCCTTTTGAAAATCTAAATATACCACATCCACTGGCTCTCCCCTATCCACTCTACTAGTTACATCTTCAAAAAATTCTATAAGATTCGTCAGACATGATTTTCCTTTCACAAATCCATGCTGACTTTGTCCAATGATTTCACCATTTTCCAAATGTGCTGTTATTACATCTTTGATAACTGACTCTAGCATTTTCCCCACCACCAATGTCAGACTAACAGGTCTATAATTTCCCGGTTTCTCTCTCCCTCCTTTTTTAAAAAGTGGGGTTACATTAGCCACCCTCCAATCCTCAGGAACTAATCCAGAATCTAAGGAGTTTTGAAAAATTATCACTAATGCATCCACTATTTCTTGGGCTACTTCCTTAAGCACTCTGGGATGCAGACCATCTGGCCCTGGGGATTTATCTGCCTTTAATCCCTTCAATTTACCTAACACCACTTCCCTACTAACATGTATTTCCTTAAGTTCCTCCATCTCACTAGACCCTCAGTCCCCTACTACTTCCGGAAGATTATTTATGTCGTCCTTAGTGAAGACAGAACCAAAGTAGTTATTCAATTGGTCTGCCATGTCTTTGTTCCCTATGATCAATTCACCTGTTTCTGACTGTAAAGGACCTACATTTGTCTTGACCAATTTTTTTCTTTTCACGTATCTATAAAAGTTTTTACAGTCAGTTTTTATGTTCCCTGCCAGCTTTCTCTCATAATCTTTTTTCCCTTTCCTAATTAAGCCCTTTCTCCTCCTCTGCTGGTCTCTGAATTTTCCCCAGTCCTCAGGTGTGCCGCTTTTTCTGGCTAATTTATATGTTTCTTCTTTGGACTTGATACTATTCCTAATTTCCCTTGTCAGCCACGGGTGCACTACCTTCCCTGATTTATTCTTTTGCCAAACTGGGATGAACAATTGTTGTAGTTCATCCATGCGATCTTTAAATGCTTGCCATTGCATATCCACCATCAACCCTTTAAGTATCATTTGCCAGTCTTTCTTAGCTAATTCACGTCTCATACCTTCAAAGTTACCCTTCTTTAAGTTCAGAACCTTTGTTTCTGAGTTAACTATGTCACTCTCCGTCTTAATGAAGAATTCCAACATATTATGGTCACTCTTACCCAAGGAGCCTGGCACGACAAGATTGCTAACTAACCCTTCCTCATTGCTCAATACCCAATCTAGAATGGCCTGCTCTCTAATTGGTTCCTCGACATGTTGGTTCAGAAAACCATCCCGCATACATTCCAAGAAATCCTCTTCCTCAGCACCCTTACCAATTTGGTTCACCCAATCTATATGTAGATTGAAGTCACCCATTATAACTACTGTTCCTTTATTTCTAATTTCTTATTTCTAATTTCCTGTTTAATGCCATCCCCAACCTCACTACTACTGTTAGGTGGCCTGTACACAACTCCCACCAGTGTTTTCTGCCCCTTAGTGTTATGCAGCTCTACCCATATTGATTCCACATCTTCCAGGCTAATGTCCTTCCTTTCTATTGCGTTAATCTCCTCTCTAACCAGCAATGCTACCCCACCTCCTTTTCTTTCCTGTCTATCCCTCCTGAATATTGGATATCCCTGGATGTTGAGCTCCCATCCTTGGTCACCATGGAGCCATGTCTCTGTGATCCCAACTATATCATATTCATTAATAACTATCTGCACATTCAATTCATCCACCTTGTTATGAATGCTCCTCACATTGACACACAAAGCCTTCAGGCTTGTTTTTACAACACTCTTAGCCCTTATACAATTATGTTGAAAAGTGGCTCTTTTTGCTTTTTGCCCTGGATTTGCCTGCCCGCCACTTTTATTTTTCACCTTACTACTTTTTGCTTCTACCCTCATTTTACACCCCTCTGTCTCTCTGTACTTGTTCCCATCCCCCTGCCACATTAGTTTAAAGCCTCCTGAACAGCAGTAGCAAACACTTCCCCTAGGACATTGGTTCCAGTCCAGCCCAGGTGCAGACCGTCCTGTTTATACCAGTCCCACCTCCCCCAGAACTGGTTCCAATGCCCCAGAAATTTGAATCCCTCCCCCTTGCACCATTTTTCAAGCCACGTATTCATCTAAAATATCCTCCTATTTCTACTCTGACTAGCACGTAGCACTGGTAGTAATCCAGAGATTATTACCTTTGTGGTCCTACTTTTTAGTTTATCTCCTAACTCCCTAAATTCACCTTGTAGGACCTCATCCCGTTTTTTACCTATATCGTTGGTACCTATGTGCACCATGACCACTGGCTGTTCACCCTCCCATTCCAGAATGTCCTGCAGCCGCTCAGAGACATCCTTGACCCTTGCACCAGGGAGGCAACATACCATCCTGGAGTCTCATTTGCAGCCGCAGAAATGCCTATCTATTCCCCTTACAATTGAATCCCCTATCACTATAGCTCTCCCACTCCTTTTCCTTCCCTCCTGTGCCGTAGAGCCACCCATGGTGCAATGAACTCGGCTGCTGCTGCCTTCCCCTGATGAGACATCTCCCCCAACAGTATCCAAAACAGTATATCTGTTTAGGAGGGAGATGACCTCAGGGGTCTCCCTCACTACCTGCCTACTGCTATGCTGTCTAGTGGCCACCCCTTCCCTTTCTGCCTGTGTAACCTTTACCTGTGGTGTGGCCAACTCACTGAACGTGCTATTCACGACTTTCTCAGCATCGCGGATGCTCCAGTATGAATCCAATCGCAGCTCCAGACGCTCAATGCAGTCTGCCAGAAGCTGCAGTTGGACACACTTCCTGCACACATAGTCGTCAGGGACACTGGAAGTATCCCTGATTTCCCACATGCTGCAGGATGAACAAACCACGGGGCCGCTCTCAGCTGCCATGACCTACCCAATACTTGCCTCAACTTTTGAAACTTTCTCCTTTGAAAGGAACTTACCCGGCCTTACCTCACTTGGAGTGAAGCTCGTCCGCCGCCTCTTCTCGTCAAAGCCTCAAATCTCCACTCCTTCACTGGCCCACTTACTGACTGGCCGCTTTCCATGAGTTCACCTTTCGGAAGACTGATTTTACAGACTTCTGCAGGGGTGGATTTCCATGGTTTCCAATTTGGGACCACCCAGCCTGACCTCTTTGCTAGTGACATACTCATCTCAGCTGGCAGTTGAGTCTTTGAACGTGGACGGGACTAATAACTCCACCAATTTTTGTTTCATCTGCATGGTTAGCCCACGTTCTCATCCCACTCATATCATGTATACAAATAACACTGATCCTAGTGGAACACAACTGGTCACAGACCTCGCATCAGAGTAGCACCCCTCCTCCACAATTCTCTGTCTACTATTTTTAAGCTATTTTTGAACTCAGTCTACCAAGTCTCCATGGTTTACATGTGCCTTAATCTTTTGGATCCCTCTATAATGGAGGACCTCATCAAAAGCTTTACTAAGGTCCATTTTACAAGATCCACTGCCCGATGTCAATCATCTTTGTCACCTCTCAGATAAAAAGCTTGAACAAATTTGTATGACTTGACCGAACTTGCACAAAGCAATGACTATAAGGCTTTTCCAGAAGCAGGTAGATCTTATAATGAAAACTCTTCTCCAGCTTCTAATACCCCAATTTGCCACTATAGACCTTCTTACAGGGAATAACACTGGAACTGGTTTATTGTTGTCACATGTACCAAGATGCAGAGGAAAGTTTGTCTTAAATACTTTCCATACAGTGCATAGAGGTAAAACAATAACAATGCAGAATAAAGTGTAACAGCTACAGAGAAAGTGCAGTGTAGGTAAATAATATAGCACAAGTACACAACAAAGTAGATTATGAGGTCAAGAGCTAATCTTATTGTACTGGGGAATCATTGGCTATGCAGAATAACATTTCATCTCTTTCAGACAATTGAAGCCTTTCTAAAAATTTTGAGTGATATGGCTGAAGAGGATTATTTTGGCATCATTATCTTTGATCATTCTCTGTCTACATGGAAAAATAGCGTATTTCAAGCAACTCCAGAGAATGTGAACGAAGCTAAGGATTTTGTAAGAACTATCCAAGCAATGGGAGGTAAAATTAGTTTTCAAAAATAAAACTAACTTTTTTTTACTCTATTCATTGAGACCAGTAAATCAAAAAGGAAATATTAGGGGAATATTTAATCCTCAATATAAATCTCAGATTTCTTCTCCTCGAGAAATAATGCTCCTAGTTATTTTTATTGATGCACTAATGTATCATATGGAAGGAAACCATGTATCAATACATAGCACTTTTCACTTCCTCAGGCAGCTCCAGAATATTCTTCAGGCTACGAGCAACCTTCAAAACATAGTGACATTTGTTATGTGGATGGGCACATCAGAAAGCTTGTGCTTAGCAAGCTGCCAACACAGTAAACCTATTCTTCGTGGTCTTCACAGTCATTGGATCATTGGGTACAGGAAATGGTCCAGTCTTGGGACACCTCTATTATACAGAAAAGTTCCTCACTATCAACTCTAACTTAGCCCTTCATAATTCTTACAGCCAGTTATGTCACTGGCATTTAGGGCAGCAGTGAAGGTCCTCCATCTCTGTCTGTCCTTGGTCAATTTTGGTCTTGGTCTTGGTGGTGATCAGGGCTTCCTTCATTGTACCAGTAGCTTCCTTTCAGTTTTTGGTACTGTCAGCCATGCAAGATTGAGTGGAGACTCAGATATACCATCGCCCTCAAATGTAGAAGGATTCTTCATTGCTGTTTCCATAACAATTTTGTTTGACCAGTCAGGGTTGTTAGCCCTGAGTTGAACTGCCAAGTCTGGAGCACTCTTAGTCTAGCCTCTGCCCTTTGACCTGTTTGGCATGGGTGACCCTACCATGAGTGAAAGCACAAAGCCCTCCAGTCATTGAGGCACACAAGCCTCCAAACTCTACGACAAGATTGTGGTCCGCTTGGAGGCCTTCATAAATCGGCGTACTTTAATCCTGTTCCTCAGAATTTTTTCCAATGAATTCCCTACCACTGACATTAGCTTAGTTGGCCTATAAGTACTTGGCTTATCTCCACTGCCCTTCTTGAATAAAAGTACCACACTTGTTGCCTTGCAGTCATCTGGTATCCCACATATGTCCAACAATAAGTTAAATTGCTCCTTCGGGTCTCAGTAATCTTCTCCCTTGCCTCCTCCAGCAGCCTGGGATACATCTCATCAGACCCTGTAGATGTATCCACCTTAATGCCCACTGAGACATACATCCACTTTTCATCTGTGTTCACTAAGGAGAAAGGTATGGTAGTTGCAGATTTCAGTTGTAACAGTGAAATTCTGCAGCTCTGAACTCTTATTATTTCATATCATAAGACGTAGGAGCAGTATTACACCATTGTGTCTGTTCTGCCAGTTCATCATCATAGATTTATTTTCCCTCTAAACCCCAAGCTCCTGCCTTCTTCTTGTAACCCTTGATGCCCTTACTAATCAAGAACCTTTCTATTTCTACTTTACATATATTATAGAAACATAGAAAACCTACAGTACAATACAGGCCCTTCGGTTCACAAAGATGTGCCGAACATGTCCTTACCTTAGAAATTACCTCGGGTTACCCATAGCCCTCTATTTTTCTGAGTTCTGTGTACCTATCCAGGAGTCTCTCAAAAGACCCTCTAATTTCCACTTCCACTACCGTCGCCAGCAGCCCATTCCACGCACTCACCACTCCCTGCTTAAAAACGTAACCCTGACTTCTCCTCTGTACCTACTTCCAAACATCTTAAAACTGTGCATCTCGTGCTAGCCATTCCAGCCCTGGGAAAAAGCCTCTATCTTTCCACACAATCAAACTTACACACCTTTATCAGGTCACCTCTCATCCTCCGTCACTCCAAGGAAAAAAGGCCAATGACTTGGCCTTCACAGCCTTCTGTGCCAATGAATTCCACAGATTTACCCCCCTCTGGCAAAATAAATTCCTCCTCATCGCTGTTCTAAAGGGATGTCCTTCTATTCTGAGGCTGTGCCCTTCCATCCTAGATGCCCCCACTACAAGAAATATCCTCTCCATGTCAACTCCATCTAGGCCTTTCAATAGTGGACTGGTTTCAGTGAGATACTCCTCATACTTCTAAACTCCAGCAAGTACAGGGTCAGAGCCATCAAATGTTCCTCATGTGTTAACCCTTTCATTCCCAGTATTATTCTCGTGAACCTCCTCTGGACCCACTTCAATGTCAACATATCCTTTCTTATACAAGGTACCTAAAACTGCACACAATATTCCCAAGTGCAATCTGATCAATGCCTTATAAAGCCTCAGTATTACACCCTTGCTTTTATATCCTTATTCTCTGGAAATGAATGCCAACATTGGATTTGCCTTCCTTACCATTGATTCAACCTGTAATTAACTTTTGGGGATTCCCACATGAAGACTCCCGAGTCCCTTTGCATCTCTGATTTCTGAATGTTCTCCTAATATTTCACCTTTAAAAGACTCCTACTTTCAAAACACAGATTAACCTGTAAATAGCTGCTCCCAGTTTATCTTTGTCAGGACTGAAATTAGCCTTTTCCCTGTTGGGATGCTCGATTTTTGGACTATTCTTACCCTTTTCCATTACTATTTTGAAACCTAATAAGTTATGATCACTATCCTTGAATTACCAGCACACAGACACTTCATTCACATGCCTCAAGTTCTTTCCCTCGGGGATAGGTCTAGCACTTACCCATCACTAGAAGGGAAATCTATATGCTGAAACAAAAGTTCCATTTTGGTCTAATACTTTCACACTTAGACAAACCCTATTAATTTTGGAGAAATTGAAATCCCCTAATATTACAATACTTTCCCTTTACACCTCGCCATAATTTACCTAAACATCTACTCCCCTGTCTCTTACCTTAAATGTCAGAATTTCTGCGGTATAATCCCAGCAAAATGATCACCCCTTTTTTAAAAATTTCTTACTGCCTCATTTGAAAAGTCTTCTAATACTTTCTCCTTTGTTACTACAGTGCAAATCTCCTTGATCAATAATGCAATGCTCTCTTCTCTTTTGCACTGGGAATATTCAAAGCATATATTTAATTATGTGCCCTGCAATTATTGGCCTTGCTTTTCGTAAAATGACCTACTCTAGCAATAGATATATTTGACAAATATGAAGAACTAGTTATTTCAAAGGGCTAAATAAAGAGTTCATTAGCAGCACTCGATTTCAGAAAAGCAGAAAATGCTGGATATACTCAGCAAACTGTACAGCATCTGTGGAAAGTGCAACAAGAGTTATTTTACTGGTCTTTGCCCAGAAATGTTACTGCTGCTTTGATAGCTGTAAAGTTGGTAATATAGCGAATGCAGCCAAATTTCAGTGCATGATTTTAAAAGACTCAAGTGATATTATGTTGCAGCAACAAACATCAATGATCCCATGTTGGAGGCAGTGAGACTTCTGGACAAGGCTCATCAGAGAAAGCAGCTGCCTGAGAGAAGCGTCTCCATGATTATTTTGTTAACTGATGGGGATCCAAATAGTGGTAAGTAAAATAAATGCACTTCCTCTCTCTCTTTTCCATGTTTATCTCAGTAAACTTGAACTCAAAACTGAGTAGCACAAGTGAAAGTGCTTCCACAACCTATGACCTCACTGTCAAGGTCTCTCATCTCATGCTCTCAGTATTCTTTTATTTTTTTTGCTTCTTTTCTCAGCTTAAGCAGGTAAAACCTGAGATTTGGGCATAGCCAAGCACACCCACTTGTCAATTGCTAAGAACTTTGGAACTAATCTAGAGGATTTCTGTATAGCCCTAATTGTTGAATGCTATTGTGTAGTGACTTTGGGGTGAAAGCAGTTGTAGATATTACTATCAGGACAATGTATACCTAGTGAGGATGATTGTGTAGCTGAGAAGCTGGTGCAGGGAGTAGGGCTTCAGGTTCCTGGATCATTGGGATCTCTTCTGAGGGGGGAATGACCTATACCAGAACCTGAGAGGGACCAATATTCTGGCGGGCAGGTTTCTTCAGAGGTGTTGTTGAGGGTTTAAACTAATTTGGCAGGGGAGTGGGAACCAGAATGAAGGGACTCAGGATAGGACAGATGATAAAAAAGCAAAGATAGCGTGCAGTCAGACTGTCGGGAAGGACAAAATTGCAATCAGAAGGCTGAGTATCAGTGCATTAGGGATGCAGAATCAAAAAGGGTAGTAAATGCAGTGCCCAAAGTGTTATATCTCAATACACAGAGTATAAGAAATAAAGTGGATGATCTTGTTGCACTATTACAGATTGTCAGGTATGATGTTGTGGCCATCACTTAATCATGGGTGATGGATGGCTGTAGTTGGGAGCTGAATGTCCAAAGTTATGCATTGTATCAGAAGGATAGGAAGATAGGCAGAGGGGATGTTGTGGCTCTGCTGGTAAAGAATGGCATCAAATCAGTAGAAAGATGTGACATAGGGTTGGATGATGGTGAATTCTTGTAAGTTAAGTTAAGAAACTGTAAGGGTAAAAGGACTCTGACAGCAGTTATATAAAGGCCTCCCAACGGTAGGTGGGATGTGGACTACAGATTACAAAAGGAAATAAAAAAGGTGTGTCAAAAGGGCAATGTTATGATTGGGAAAATCAGGTTCAATAAGTACATTTAATGTCAGAGAAATGGTATACAATATACATCCTGAAATTCCTTTTCTTTGCAAACATCCACAAAAACACAGGAGTGCCCCAAAGTATGAATGACAGTTGAGCGTTAGAATTCCAAAGCCCCCCCCAAGCTCCTCACTCCCATGTACAAGATCAACAAGGCAACTACCTCCCCACCACTCCCACCAGCAAAAAGCATCAGCGATCCCACTGAGCAATCAAGCGTGCAGCAAAGCATCAATAAAGACAGACTTGCAGTACCCCAAAGACTACTCGTTCACCGGTGTTTGACATACCACAGGCTCTCTCCCCTAATAAGGGAAAAAGAGGTGTCCCCATGTCACAGCAGGAGGGGAGACATAACAATATCTATTATTGATTGGTAATAGATCTCAAGAGATCTATTTGCTGAATGCCTATGAGATGGCTTTTTAGAGCAGTATGTCATTGTGCCTACTAGGGGATCAGCTACGCTAAGTTAGGCATTATGTAATGAACTGCAGACAATTGGGGAGCTTAAGGTAAAAGAGCCCTTAGGAGCCAGTGATCACAATATGAGTGAGTTCAACTTGAAATTTGATGGGGAGAAAGTAAAGTCTGATGAAGCAGTATTTCAGTGGAGTAAAGAAAATTACAGTGGTATGAGAGAGGAGATGGCCAAAGTAAATTGGAAGGAGATGCTGGCAGGGATGACAGTAGAACAGCAATACCGTGAGTTTTTGGGGAAAATGAGGAAGGTGCAGGATAGATGTTTTCCAAAAATGAACAAATACAAGGGGTGGTTGATAAGTTCATGCCCTACGGTAGAAGGATTCAATTTTAGAAAACCTAGCACGTTTATTTTTCCTACATCTACACACTTAGTCCAGTGGTCGTGGAGCATACGGATCCCTTCTTTGTAGAAGGCGGCGTCTTGGACCTCCAGAAGTGGTCCACAGCATGTGGTGACTGATAAGTTTGTGGCCTAAGGTAGAAGGAGATGCGTTAACTTCAAACTTTCTGCATTTTCACTCAAAGAGTTCATGTTCATGTAACGAGAGCTGTATAACTCATCTCCTTCTACCTTAAGCCACAAATTTATCAATCACCCCTGCTGTGGACCATCTGGAGGTCTAACATGCTCTCGTTAATGATAGTTTTTCATTAATTCTATTTAATTTCTTTATTTTACTACAAATGCCTGGGAGAAAATGAATATCAGAGCTGTATTTGGTGACATACACATACTTTGATAAGAAATTTACTTTGAACTTTGAAGTACAAGCCTGGGAAAGTCATCACTTGTGCTCTAAGGCTTCACTTTTTGCTGATGGAGAATTCTTTGACAATTTTTAAGCAGCTTCTGGTAATAAAAGAGAAAATAGGAATAAAATGTTATTGTTCCATTCAAAAATGACTGAAAGGACAGTCCACATTACAAATATGAATCAATAGGAGGAATCCCCAGATAACCTCTATTCTAACACAATGGAAGTTAATTCCCAGTTTCTTACATCCACAGTTGAGCATTAGCAGGATCTAGGAATGATGGCATGGTACCATAGTAGCTAGCATGATGCTATAACACCTAGGGGCATTGGAGTTTGAAATTCAATCCCGACATCCTCTTTGACAAGTCTGTATGTCCTCCCCACGGAGCACGTGGGTTTTCTCTGAGTGCTCTGCTTTCCAGCCATAGTCCCAAGAGTACTAAGTGTGTTAATTGGTGATGGTAAATTATCCCATGGTCATGGTAGGGTTAAATCGGGGTTTGTCAGGGAGTGGCATGGCTTATAGGGTTGGAAGGGTCTATTCCATGCAGTATCTTGAAATAAAATGAATGTAGGCTTGATTGTTGTCAATGGGTCATTGAGAAATAGCCTATAGAAACAGGTCCTTTGGTGCATGGAGTTCATTCTGACTGTCAGATATCCATTTTTACTCTACCCTACCCAATATGATTATATACTTCACACATTTTTGTAAATTTTCCTGAGCTTATTTTATTTTTCTATTACTTATTTCTATTTAGAAATATAGCACAGTAACAGGCATTTGCGGCCCAAGGAGCCCACGCCACCCAACTACACCCATGTGAATAATTACCCTAATAAGCTGTAAGTCTTTTGGAACGTGGGAGTAAACTGGAGCACCCAGAGGAAACATACACAGTCACAGGGAGAACATATAAACTCCATAGCAGCTGCAGGAATTGGACTACGGTCGCTGTATAGCATAATGCTAATCACCAGAATGGCGAAGCTCTGGAAACACAAATTCCTTTCACTGACTTTCCTACTTCCCTCTCAATCTGAAACGTGGACAATCTCTTTCCTTTTTTATTGGTCCCTCCAGGCCAGTTTGTCAACCTACTCAGTTCTTTCAGCATGTTGTATTTTTGTTTGCTCTTAGTTTGTAGTGTCAACCACCTCTTTGTGATAAAAGTGGGCTGGGACCTCTTGCCCCCTAAGCAAGAATAATTCTCCCAGACCAACGAGCCTACATATTCTATCAACTTCTCTGGATGCTTCAGGCATTTTACAGTGACTAATTATCTACCAACTCACAGGTTTTTGGAGTGAGAGTGGAAACCAGAATGCTTGAGGGAAACACACTTAGTCCCTGAAAGAGTGTGCAAACTCCACATTGACAGCACCAGAGATCTGGATTGAACCAGGGCAGCAGTTTCACTAGCTGTACCCAACTGAGCCATTATGTCTAGATCTTGCCTTATCTATTTAATAAGATTTCCAATATACAGTAGCAAATGCATGCCTTAAAATTACTTTCACTGTTACAATAAAATTAATTCACCCATACCCTTTATCTTTAATTGCTGCAATCCTGAAATATCATAATTGAATGAGGGCTACTGATGGATAGTGTTACTTTTTAAAAAAAATTTTGCTCAGCATAACAAAACATTCAATTTCCAGATTTATTTACATTTCTTTTCCTCACAGATATCAGCTATCAGAACACTTCCATCAAAATATAGACATCCCACAACATCCTATATAAAAGCCCTTATTTGTATAGCAGACAGGTTTACATCTACATACTGCAGAGAAGGTTGGCATGTTTCATGAAAACTATTTGTTTTTGAGTGTACCATGCATGTCAAAAAGTCCAAAGGAATGTATTCCATGATTAATTTACACCACCCATAAAGTTCAGGGGCCTTATTAGATATCCAACAAAGTAAAATGTTCTTCCTCGCACAAAAAGTCAGGATGTTAAGAAGTTTTTTCTGATGTGCATTAATAATACGACTGCTGGGTAAGCCTAAGAGAAAAGACACTGGGTCCAGCTCAAGCTCCATCTTCAGTATCTTTTCCATTTCACCCAAAATATCACTCCGGTATGCCTGAAGTTTGGGACAAGCCCAAAGAGTGGGTGAAAGTTCCAGTGTTTACTTTTCATTTAGAACACATTGGAGAACCTCCATCTTAAATTTCGAGAGACAATCTGGAGTCAGATGGGCTCTATGCAGAATTTTGAGTTGCAATGCTTTAGTTCTATTACAAACTGATACTTTCTTTGCATTATCACAGATATCTTCCCATGTTTCAGCTGTAATTTCTACTCCCAGCTCTTCCTCCCAGACCCTTCCCAGCTGCTCAGCCTCTCCACAAGAACATTCCCTCAGGATGCTGTAAAAAGTACACCCTCTTTTCTATGTCAGATCTATAGAAATCAGTTAACAATGTTTTTTTTCTGTATATAATCTCTTATCTGAAAGAAATGAAAAAGATCCTTGTTGGGTATGTTAAATTTCTGTACTTTTTGACTAAAAGGCATCATCGTTCCTTCATCAAACAAATCTCCTAGATGGAAAGTACCCTTAGAAATCCAAAATTTAAATCCAGAATCAATTATGCCAGGCTGAAAATCTGGACTGCCGGTTTTTGGAGGGAAGGGTGATATTTTCCCTGTGTTGCCCTCAATTTGTCGCACCGCCCTCCAAGCCCCGACAGTATTAATTGTTATTGGATTGTGACAATATTCCTTACCTAGTTTCATCTTATTGAGGAAAGCAAATTAATTAGAGGGCATTTTGCATGTGAAGCTTCAATGTCTAGCCAAATTGAGGAGGGTCCCTGCAAACCCAGTCAATCACACAAGATAGAAAGATACTTAATTGATATTTTTTGATGTCTGGAAAATCCAGGCCCCCTAGACTACTGGGAAACTGTAACTTAGACATTTTAATACAGGGTCTTTTTTTTGCTCCAGATGAAAGAAACAAACCAGCCATTTATTTTTTTAAGTATTTGTTGGGTAAAAATGACTGGAATTATTCATGTTGGGTAGGGCAGATGAGGAAGAACATTCATTTTGATCAAGGATATTCGGCCAAGCCAAGAAATGGGAAGAGTGCTCCATCACTCAAGATCCTGTTTGATTTTGTCAAATAACTGTGTAAAGTTAGCTTTGAACAATTGATCAAACGTAGGTGTGATAAATATGCCTAAGTAAACAAAACCTGTCTGTGACCATTTAAAGGGGTAAACACCCAAGTGTCAGGTACCTGCTGCAGGTTCCCCAGAGGCATAGCCTCTCATTTAGTAAAGTAGATTTTATAACCTGAAAAGGCGCTAAATGAATTAATGCATTCTATAAGGTGGTGCACTGATATAGTAGGGTTCGATAAGAAAATTAGAACATCATCCACATACAATGTAATTTTATGTGACTTTAGTCCTATGTCTGGAGCAGATATTTTGGGGTCTCGCCGAACAGCCTCAGCCAATGGCTCGATCACCAGTGTGAAAAGTAGTGATGATAAAGGGCAGCCCTGCCGGTCACCCCACAAATACTAAAATTAACCGACCTAATACCATTAGTGAAAATCGCAGCCAAAGAGTCATTATAAAGAACCTTCACCCACTTAAAAAAATTATTGCCCAAAACAAATCGTTCTAAAGTGAAAAAAAGATACGGCCATTCGACACGATCAAAGGCCTTTTCTGCATCTAAGGAAACCACCAAGCTGTCCACTGCCTGTTGCTGACATGCCTGAATCACATTAAGTAATCTTCTGATATTGTTAGATAACCTATGGCCTTTTACAAAACCCATTTGATCCTCTTTTATGATAAAAGGTAACACAGTTTCTAATCGCAATGCTAAGGTTTTAGTAAGATTTTAAAGTCAACATTTAACAATGAAATAGGCCTGTAGAAGGCACAATCTTCAGGGCTCTTCCCTATCTGAAGAATTAGGGAGATATTAGCTTCTCTCAATGATGGTGGGAGACCATAATTAAATGCATGATTGAACATGTTTAGCATAGGCTCTGATAATAACCCTGTGAACACTTTATAGAATTCACTAGTGAGTCCATCAGGACCTGGGGCATTCCTACTTTGGAGCTGTCTCACAGCTTCCTGTATCTCATGTATAGATAACGGGGCATTGAGGAGGGACTCTTGTTCAGAAGAAATGCCTAGGAGATCTAAATTCCTGAAGGTCTCCATCCTAGATTGCCCATCATTACATTGCTCAAATTGATACAATTTAGAATAAAAATTCTTAAACACAACATTAATCATTTTAGAATTACTAGTGTGGGCTCCTGTCCCATCCCTAATTGAAGCAATAGTCTGAGAGGCGTTTTTCTTTCTAGCTAAATAAGCCAAATACCAACACACACAAAATGCTGGTAGAACACAGCAGGCCAGGCAGCACCCTTGGGTCTCGGCCTGAAAAGTCGACAGCGCTTCTCCCTATAGATGCTGCCTGGCCTGCTGTGTTCTACCAGCATTTTGTGTGTGTTGTTGTTTGAATTTCCAGTATCTGCAGATTTCCTCGTGTTTGCTAAGCCAAATACCTACCTGGTTTTTCACCATGTTCAAACAATTGTTGTTTAGCAAATGTCAATTTTCTTTTGGCTGCTTGTGTAAGTAAAGAGTTTAGTGTACAGCGTAGGGCTGTGATATTCTGTAACTTGGCTGCAGAAGGCTTATTAATATAATCCTTTTCACTGCCACAAGCCTTGCTTCCACTAGGCGGTGCTGTTCTGCAGCTTGCTGCTTCTTACCAGCAGAGTAGGAGATAATTAATCCCCTTGCATAGGCCTTAGCGGTTTCCCAGAGCATCGATGGACTACTAGCTGATTTGGAATTAATAGATAGGAAAGTTTTGAATTTGGAAGTAAAGAAGTCTAACTATCTTTTAGAATAAAAGGATTCAGCCTGCAATGTCAAGATAGTGCTGAATTACCTTTGGGCTTAATATTTAAATATACTGTTGCATGGTCAGAAATAGCGATATTTCCAATTGTGCAGGATATAACTAAATCTAGGAGCATTTTGGGGGTTAGAAAAAAGTCTATTCTGGTGTACACTTCTGTGGATTAGAAAAAAATGTGAAGTCTTTGTCTGAGGGATATAACAACCACCAGATATCCACAAGTCCTAGTTCTCCACACAAGCCCATGATTTGTTTGGACTGTGAGGAGGGCAATGGGGGACCACTAGGCACTCTGTCCATCAATGGGTCCATGAAACAATTAAAATCCCCATCTACAATAATGTTTCGTATTGAAAAGCTTGTAAGTTTGGAAAAAGCATCTATTAGGAATTTGAGATAATGAGCTGGAGGGCAGTAAACATTGAGAATACCATATTCCTCTCCATACATTGAAGCCTTAACAATCACAAATCTCCCATACTTATTCCTAATGCAGTCTAATAACTTAAAAGCTAAGTTCTTCCGAATTAAAATGGCCACCACCCTACTCCTGGTATTAAAAGATGAAAAATAGATGATCAAATCCACTCTTGCACTTTTAGATGTCTTTATCATTAAATGTGTCTCCTGCAATAAGGCTATGTCCACCCTTTCCTTTTTCAGGTTTAGTAGGATTTTCTTTCTCTTGATTGGTGAATGACTCCCCTTAATGTTCCAATTGCACAATTGTAATATATTACTGGTCATAACCCTTTATAACAATCATGTGACTCCGGAGGAGAAGAAACCGGACTGAAGATCAGCTGAGTAGCAATAAGTAAATAAAAAAATACACACAAAAACAAAGCGCCAACTGTGCTGAACAAGAGGACTTACCCCACACTTAAAGGGGATATCTGAACATTCTAGCACCCCATATTCTGCCCCACTGCCTATATGGCATTTAGCATAGTCAAAAATGAAAACGGCGTAATTTATCAATCCACCGATTTGTTACCGTCATGTTTAAACTCCTTCAGGTTGGAGCAGCACCGCTAATTTAAACAAATAAACTGTATTAATCAAAACAAACACGTTACCCATCCTATGAGATATCTTGCAGTCGATTAATGAAAAGGTAAAATAAAGCAACCATCAAGCATGTTATCGTCCATAACCAGGGCTACACAATATACTGTATACATTCTTTAGCCCAACGTGTCTACAAATGTTTTATCTTTGTCAGAAGAATCAAGTATCTTAGTGGCCCCATTGTGGTGATTTTCAGCGCTGCTGGGTATAGCATAAAGTACTGGATTCTGGATTCCCTCAGCCGCTTCTTTACCTGGTCGAATTCCTTACGCTTCTGAACAACAGCTGCCGAAAAACCTTGAAAAAACATAAGCCTGGATCCCTTATATATTAAAGTCTGGGTATCAGTCCCACGGCCTCTCGAAGCCTCCATCACACTTTGCTTATCACTGAAATTATGGAACCACACGAGGACAGGTCGAGGGCGTTGGCCTGGGTCCGGTTTTGGAGCCAGCGTACAACGAGCTTTTTCCACTTTAATGCATCCAGCCTTGGTTTCCAAATCAAGGAAATTAGGCAGCCAGCCCTCAAAAAAACTTCACTGGCTAGCTGCCTTCTGTACCTTCAGGCAGACCGATGATCTGTATGTTCTTCCTCCTACTTCTGTTGTCAAGGTCATTGATATAGTCAGACAGGCTTTGAACTTGCTTTCCTAGCGCCCGGATGTGGCTTTGGGCCTGATCAGCTACAGTCTCTACCACGGAGACTCGGCCCTCGGCCTCGGTCATTCTTGTTTCAAGGTTTTTAAGCTCCAGTGTGTGGTTCTGGAGTGTTAGAGAGAGTGGAGCCAGCTTCTCATCCATCATTTTGGATACGTTCTCCGTAACTTCCTGAATTACTTGATAAAAATCAGGGTCCAACGTGTTAGCATAGCTAGCAGCAACTAGCTCCTCAGCCCCAAGCCAGCACTGTGCAGTCCATCTTGGCCGCCTTTTACGATGACATGGTGTTGAAGCAGCTCAAAAAACATACTCATCGATGTTCATGTTATTAAATCCGACACGGGCATTTTTTTAAAAAGTTGAAACAGTTAGGTTTACATGCGAAATTATCAGTGTTGCGGTGCTGAGCTCGACAAAGCAGACCTTTCACTGCGCCGCCATCTTGAAAAACCCTGGATAGTGTTACTTTACCAACATGCTGAAACTTCTGGTCAAGATGGCACCTGCATGCAACGCTCCTTTGGTCGATATCTTCTGGATAAGTCACAAAACCTTTTATTTCACTTCTTTTACATCTGGTTTTCATCTTGAATGTGTATATGCAATTGCTAGAGCCTGCAATTTCCAGTTTGGAGATCGATCGAGTAATCTGGTGCTTTGCTGTCTCCAAGAAGATTCCAGGAAGCAAGCTTTGAGGCGAAGAAACTACGAGACAGGGCGTGAGCCAATGTTTGGCTCCATTTCACCGACTAAAGCTTCAATTATTCACCATTTAAAGTGCCAAGCAAGATTGAAACATCAAGGTGAATCTGGAGAGTAAGTGCCGACAGCCTTGTGCTGGCTGGTGGGATTTCTCTACTGCCGAATCTGGAGAGTAAGTGCCGACAGCCTTGTGCTGGCTGATGGGATTGCTCTACTGCCGAAGAGGAAGCCAGTGTGGCCTCCGGCTGTGTCTGGTCACTCTCTTTCAATCATGCTGGTGAATGTTACCGAGGCTTCTGCGTGTGGCTTTTGGACTATGGACTATAGACTTCTTTAATTTTTATATTCTGTGTTTTTGCCATTCTTTCTTGTTCTTTTTTGTGTGGGGAGAGGGAGATTTTGGGGTCAATGTTCTCATTGCATTTCTTGCAGGGAAGGGGTTTTGGGGGGGTTGATGGTTGTGTTGGTGGGTTTGTTGTTACTCTCTGACTGACTTCCATGGTTTTTATTTGGCTTGTGGTTATCTGGAGAAGAAGAATCTCAGAGTTGTATACTGCAAACATACAATGATACTAAATAAACCTTGTGAACCATTGACTTGTTAAATATATGGGCAATTTTCTAAATCTTGAAAATATGTTCATGTGATTATTTGATAAAACTAGTTGCTAACATTACTGAGCTAAATAATTAAGGTATTGCCTGCTTAATGGAACTGGTTAAATGCAGATGAATGCAAAAGAAATTATTTGTGTTTGTTTCTATTGTAGGAGAGTCAAACCCATCAAAAATTCAGCAAAATGTTAAATATGCCGTAAAAGATAGATATAATGTATATGCCCTTGGCTTTGGTTACGATGTTAAATTCAGCTTTCTGGAGAAATTGGCTCTGGATAATAATGGTATAGCACGGCGGATCTATGAGGATTCAGATGCTCCCCTGCAGCTCCAGGTGAAGTGAATATTAGATGTTTATATATATATTGGTTCACTTACTTTGGCCCAGATTTTCTTCAGAGCTGCCTCACCTTTGCAGCAAAAAACATATTCCACACTCATGAACCAGATGTCCAATACATTTCTGGTAAAGTTATTGTGAGGAAGTTTCTTTCCTTCCCAGACTTCTGGAGATAAACATACACAGAAAAATATTAAATAACTGGTAACTTATGGATTTGAGTCTCCACTAAAAACAGTCAATGACATTAAAGTTAATTAATCCAATTATATATCCACATGAGGTATTAGATATTAAGCTTAATAAAGTGTTTAAAGGAATGCTTCCTGTGTCTGTTGCTGTGAAAGCAAACCAGGTATATTTTGTGACAGTTTGCCCGATTCCACTGATATTCAAAGTATGAGAGGAGAGCATAAGGCAATTTTACAGAGGAAGGGGACAAGGGAATGAGATTGTCTACTATTTCCCTCTAAGTATATGGTATTCTTCCTCCTCATCTGCATCTGGGATTCTATATGCCTCCTCCCTTAATCCTCAAGCCAACTAGAGTACTCCAAGTAGAAGTGAGAGTTAGGACTGCCTCATAAAAACGGTCAAATTGAAGTTTAAATTGGGAAACTGCATGTCAATTTTGGGGAGTATGTGCAACAGTATTTGTATTACAGTGATTAGAAATCACTTCTAAAATTGGGCAATGAACCAGTAAGATGAAAATTTGGGTATTTCCCAGTGGCTTGTTTATGTATTAATTTATTTACTGAGATACAGCACAGAATATGCCATCCGTTTAGAACCCCCCCAACTTAACCCTAGCTTAATCATGGGACAGTTTACAATGACAAATTAACCTACTAAGTTGTACATCTTTGGACTGTGGAAGGAAACCAGGGCTCTTGGAGAAATCCCACACATTCCACAGGGAGGACATACAGATGACATCGGAATTGAACCCTGAGTTCAAAAACACATTTTAAAAAAGTGAAACCCAAAGAAGAGAATGTTGGTCTTGCCTTTGTATGGCACCTTGCAACAAACTCGAGGCCTAAAGAGATCTTTCCTTCTCTAGTGCTGGGAACCAAGTACCAGGTGGGTAGGCATTGAGATGCAGCATTGAACCACGGTATTCATGATCTGCTGAGGGTGTGGATGGGATGATGGAGGTCAAGATCAGAACATTGAGACTGGGGTTGGATTGAAAAGGCTTTTGTTTTTCATTCTATGATGTTGGGAGTCAGACTTTGAGCTTGGGGGTTACTTTAACTATGTCGTAGCAGAAGGGTAGGGAGTACAAAATGATTGTAGAGTATAGATACTGGATACCGCACTCCTTTAGTTATCAGCAATATACCATTTTTATGCAAGTAACTTGTTTGAAAGAGTTCAAATCAATTACTAAAATGTTGCAACTCCTCAAGTCAGGAAGAACTAGTTTGAGATGTGGTCTGACCCATGACTGTGCATAAATGGGAACTTCCAGATTAACATCTCAATGATTGCATAATTGTGGAGTAGACCAAACTTTTTAAATATTTCTTTTTCACAGGGATTCTATGATGAAGTGGCAAATCCCTTGCTTTTAGATATCGAATTGCAATATCCAGAAAATGCCATCTCTGATTTAACTCAGGCCAGTTTCAGACAGCATTTTGATGGGTCAGAAATTGTAGTGGCTGGCAAGATTTCAGACAACAGTTTACAATTACTCACAGCAGAGATCAATGCTAAAACAGTAAGTATTATCTGCTATGCTAATTGACTTATTGACATCATTGAATGATAAATTGCAGTGTTATAGTACTACATGTTAATTAACTCATTATACCTGTGGTGGCTCATTTTTCCACAGCCTCCTCAATTTTTTATATATATTTTACACCCATTTGCTTTTTAATAATTTTCTACTTGCAGTTAAAATGTTAATGCAATGGATTCTTCAACCAGCATCTCACTGTATCGGCCACAATTTTGCCTGGCATCTATCCTTGCCCACGTCTCCAAGATGCTGAAAATGATATTGCAGTATTTATCCTATTCTGTGATTAATAAATATAGAAAGCACAGCACAGATACACATCCTTCAGCCGTGATGTTGTGCCAAACTAATTAAGCAAATGACTCCTAATCCTTTTTGCTTGTACCAAGGCCCATTTCCCTTCATTCTCTGCATACTCATCTGAAACCCTCTATCAGGCTCCAACACCATCCCTGGCAGTGCACTTTGGGCACTATACATTCAGGTAACAAATTCCTGACTGGATTATAATCTTTGTCAGGATACGACAAATTGTTTCACACACTATTGAAATGGTTGCTGATATTTTATAAGTAAATGTAGCAACCAATTTGCACAGATTCAAAATCAATAAGGATAATCAATCTAATGAGCTACCTTGGTGGTATTGATTAAGGAATAAACATTACCCAAACCAGTTACAAACTTCATAACAGTACAAGGTATTACCCAAATACCCTCTGATGGCATTATGTATTGAACACATTCTATTGATTATTATATAGGCATAAATATGTTACATGCTTTTTTACTTCACAATTAATTAAGAACTGTTTAACATAACTGCATTATTTTAAAGTATATCTTGTAAATTGAGTTCATGCCATGGAACAAAGACAAAAATTTAATTTACTTTCCTGATCTTTATAAGATTTAGTTTCTTTCCTAATTCTCCAACAGGCCTCTGGAAACCTGACTTTTAAAGCTGACGTGAACATCCCAGAGGCTGAGAATATTATTCAACAACAGCAATACATTTTCGGTGACTTCACTGAGCGTCTATGGGCTTACCTGACCATACAACAACTCCTAGAGCAGCGGTAAAATAACAAGAGTTTTCTTTCTGTAAAACTGCAACATCAAAACACAATCCAAAAATAAGAACACAAAAAATAGGTGCAGGAGTAGGCCATCTGGCCCATCAAGCCTGCTCTGCCATTCAATAATATCATGACTGATCTGACCATGGACTCATTTCCACCTACCTGCCTTTTCTCCATAACTCTTAATTCCCCTGTCCCGCTTGGTGGCGCAATAGTATCAGCGCCGGACTCCGGAGTGAAGGTTCCCGAGTTCGAATCCAAGTCGCGTTGAGCATCGACCTAGCAACTCGGCCTCGTAAAAACAAGAACAATGCTACGGAAACACCGTCATGACGGTGCCCCGATAACTCCACTGCCGAGTTAAGGGCTATTCTTCTTCTTCTTCTTAATTCCCCTACTGTGCAAAAATCTATCCAACCTTGTCTTAAATATATTTACTGAGGTAGCCTCCACTGCTTCATTGGGCAGAGAATTCCAGAGATTCACTACTCTCTGGGAAAAGCAATTTCTCCTCAACTCTGTCCTAAATCTACTCTCTTGAATCTTAAGGCTATGTCCCCTAGTTCTAGTCTCACCTACCAGTGGAAACAACTTTCCTACTTCTATTTTATCTATCCCTTTCATTATTTTATATGTTTCTATAAGGTCTCCTCTCATTCTTCTGAATTCCAGAGAGTATAGTATATCCTTCCTCTAGTAAGGAGATCAGAACTGCATGCAGTACTCCAAGTGCGGCCTCACCAGTACCCTGTACAGTTGCAACATGTCCTGCCTGGTCTTAAATTCAATCCCTCCAGCAATGAAGGCCAACATTCTATTTGCCTTCTTGATAGCCTGCTGCACCTGCAAACCAGCCTTTTGTGATTCATGCACAAACACTCCCAAGTCCCTCTGCACAGCAGCATGCTGCAATTTTTTTACCATTTAAATAACAATCTGAACAGCTATTTTTCCTTCCAAAGTGGATGACCTAGCATTTACCAACATTGTACTCCATATGCTAAACCCTTGTCCACTTACTTAACCTGTCTATATCGCTCTGTATCTTCTGCACAATTTGCTTTTCCACTCAGTTTAGTATCATCATTACACTCAGTCCCCTCCTCCAGATCATTAATGGATATTGTAAACAGTTGTGGGCCCAGCACCAGCGCCTGCGGCACACCACTCGCCACTGATTGCCAACCAGAGTATCCCAACTCTCTGCTTTCTATTAGTTAACCAATCCTCTATCCATGCTAATATATCACACCCAACTCTATGCATCCTTATCTTATGGATACGTCTTTTATGTGGCACCTTATCGAACACCTTCTGGAAATCCAAGTAAATAACATCCATCTTTTCCCCTCTATGCACTGCGCTTGTTATATCCTCAAAGAACTCCAGTAAGTTTATCAAACAGGACCTGCCTTTGCTGAATCCATGCTGCATCTGCCTGATAGATCTATTTCTTTCCAGATGCCTCATTATTTCTTCTTTAATGATAGCTTCAAGCATTTTCCCAACTACAGATGTTAAACTAACTGGTCTATAGTTATCCGCCTTGTGCCTACATCCTTTTTTCAACAGTGGCATGATATTCGCCGTCTTCTAATCTGTCAGGACTTGTCCAGAAAGTTACCACAATACTATTCACAATTACCTCTACATTTCTCTTCTCTTCCCCCCCCCCCCACCCCTTGAATGGTGCCACAGTTAGGTTGCTCATCCTTCCTACAGCCCCCACTCTCATCCACATAGGGAGCAAGAATCTCAGACTGTTGGACAGGCTCAAGGGATGAGGCTCCTCCAGCACTGTCTCTCTGATCCCACTACCCACCTCACTCGCAGTCACGCCTTCTTGTCCCTGACCAGAGACCGAATTTGAGGCAGCTAACCTAATGGGTGTGACTACCTCCTGAAACAGAGAATCCGGGTAACTCTCTCCCACCCTGATGTGCCGCAGTGTCTGAAACTCAGATTCCAGGTCATCAACTTTGAGCCTGAGTTCCTTGAGCAGCCAACATTTGCTGCAAATGTGGTCACCAGGAACCACAATGGGGTCCACCAGCTCCCACATCATGCAGCTACAGCACATCATCTGATCCTGCAGCATCCCTACTTTAATTGATAATTGATAACTCGATAGCAATTGAAAAATAGATGTTTTGGTTACATCTTAATGCCCCTTAGTCAATTCTTTCAATGAGACTGCCACAAAAATATCTCATAATAATTTTGAAATCATTTTGATTGGCTGTAGACAAAAGACACATGAATAGTTTACATGATTGCAGGAATGGTTATTTATCTGGGAGTGCATTTATTTATTTCATGGGGTGACAATTGCTACCAAAATAGCTTCTATCAATTGTTGTATTCAGGGTTTCTGCAGCTGGAGATGAAAAGGGAAATCTAACAGTTAGAATTCTGGAACTTTCATTGAAATACAACTTTGTTACTCCGCTAACGTCAATGGTTGTAACAAAACCAGAGGAAAACAAGAATGACACCTTTGTGGCTGACAAACCATTGGAAGACGGTAATCTTTGGTTTAAGTTACCTTCATTAGCCCATGATTTTGCAATTGTTTTCCATCTTGACTCTGATACATATGGTATATCTAAACTTAACTAAAAGACAAGTTTTTCGATTAAAACAGAGATATGATTTATCAATTAAATACCTCTGAGATCCTAAAAATGGAAATAATTCTTCTGATACAAAACTTACACCCTTCTAAGAGAGTTAAAAATTGAATTTCATAAATAAATAATATCTTAAACCCAACTCTGGATCTAGTAATCTCTGGATTGCTGCCTGTGCTACGTGCCGGTGAGGGTAAGAATAGGATGATTTGGCAGGTGAATGTGTGGCTGAGGAACTGGTGCAGGGGGCAGGGGTTCAGACTTATGGATCATTGGGAGCTCTTCTGAAGAAGGTATGATCTGTACAAAAGGGATGAGTTGCACCTAAACCCGAGGGGGTCCAATATCCTTGCAGGCAAGTTTGCTAGAGTTGTTTGGGAGGGTTTAAACTAATTTGGAGGAAAATAGGAACAGAATGAGAGGGCTGAGGATGAGGTAGTTGGTTTACAAATAAAATAATGAGACTCCTAGCAAGGAGAGGCTGATGACAGGGCAAAATTGCAGTCAATGGGATGAGTTGCGATGTAAAAGGCAGACAAAATCATAAAGGATAAACACAGGACTGAAGGCGTTGTATCTAAATGTGCACAGTATATGGAATAAGGTAGATGAACTTGCAGCACAGTTGCAGATTGGCAGATATGATGTTGTAGGCATCTCTGATTCATGGTTGAAAGAAAATTATAGCTGGGAACTTAATGTCCAAGGATACATGTTGTATCGAAAGGAGAGGCAGGAAGGCAAGAGGAGGTGGTGTTACTCTGTTGGTACAAAATTAAATCAAGTGATTAGAAAGAGGTGACATAGGTGTTGAATCACTAAGCTAAGGAAGAGCTAAGGAACTGCAGAGGTAAAAAGACCCTGATGGGAGTTGTATACAAACTCCAAACAGTAGTACGGTGTGGTCTACAAATTACAATGTGAGATAGAAAATGCATGCCAAAAAGGTAATGTTACAATACTCATGGGGGACTTCAGTATGTAGGTAGATTGGGAAAATCAGGTTGATGCTGGATTCCAGGAGGAGGAACTTTTAGAGTGCCTACCAGATGGCATTTTAGAGTGGCTCGTGGTTGAGCCTACTAGAGAATCAGTTATTCTGGATGGGGTGTTGTGCAATGAACAAGAATTTATTAGAGAGCTTAAAGTAAAAGGACCCCTAGGGGCAAGTGATCATAATATAATCAAATTCAGCCTGAATTTTGAGAAGAAGCTAAAGTCACATGAATCAGTATTACAATGGAGTAAAGGGAATTACAGAGGCATGAGAGAGGATTTGGCCAAAATTGATTGAAAAAGAACACAGACATGGATGATGGCAGAGCAGCAATAGCTGAAATTTCTGCAAACAATTCAGAAGGCAGAAGATATATATATCTCCCCAAAAAGGAAGAAGTATTCTAAAGTCAAGAAGACATAGCTATGGCTAATAAGAGAAGGTAAAGCCAACATAAAAACCAAAGAGAGGGCATATAACAGAACAAAAATTAGTGGGAAGTTAGAAGATTGGGAAGCTTATAAAAAACTACAGAAGGCAACTAAAAAGTCATTAAGAGGGAAAAGATTGAATACAAAAGTAAGCTAACCAGTAATATTAAAGAGGATTCCAAAAGTTTCTTCAGATACATAGAGTGTAAAAGAAGGTTGAGAGTGGATATTGGACCACTGGAAAACAATGCTGAAAAGGTAGTAAGGGGGACAAGGAAATGGCGGATGAACTTAATAAGCAGGTTGCATCAGTCTTCACTATGGAAGGCACTAGCAGTATGGTGGAAGTTCCAGAGGGTCAGGGGTCAGAAGTGTGTGAAGTTGCCATTACTAGGAAGAAGGTTCATAGGCAACTGAAAGGTTTGAAGGTAGATAAGTCATCTGGACCAGATGGTGAACACCCCAGGGTTCTGAAAGAGGTGGCTAAAGATATTGTGGAGGCATTAGTAATAATCTTTAAAGAATCACTAGATTTTGGAATGGTTCTAGAAGACTGGAAAATTGCAACTGTTATTCCACTGTTCAAGAAAAAGAAAGGCAGAAGAAAGG
The DNA here is from genome assembly GCF_048418815.1 of Hemitrygon akajei. Taxonomy (NCBI): domain Eukaryota; kingdom Metazoa; phylum Chordata; class Chondrichthyes; order Myliobatiformes; family Dasyatidae; genus Hemitrygon; species Hemitrygon akajei. Next base: position 68,696,159 of record NC_133142.1, on the reverse strand, counting down.
AAATTGTAGGCCAGTTAGTCTGACCTCAGTGGTTGAGAAGATGCCAAGGATGTGGTTCCAGAGTACTTGGAGGCATATGATAAAATAGACTGTAATCAGCATGGTTTCCTCAAGGGAAAATCTTGCCTGCCAAAGCTGTTGGAATTCTTTGAAGAAATGACAAGCAGGATAGACAATGTGTCACACATGAGGATGTTAAACAAGTTAAGAGCCTATGGTATTACAGGAAAGATTCTAGCATGGATAAAGCAGCGGTCAATTGGCAGAAGGCAAAGAGTGTGAATAAAGGGAGCCTTTTCAGGTTGGCTGCTGGTGACTAGTGGTGTTCCACAGGGGTCTGTGTTGGGACCATTTCTTTTTACGTTATATGTCAATGATTTGGATGATGGAATTGATGGTTTTGTTACAAAGTTTGCAGACAATATGAAGATATGTAGAGAAACAGGTAGTTTTGAGGAAGTAGGGACGCTATGGAAGGACTTAGACAGATTAGGAGAATGGGCAAAGAAATGGTAGATGGAATACAGTGTTGGGAAGTGTATGGTCATGCACTTTGATAGAAGAAATGAAAGACTTAACTATTTTCCAAATAGAAAATCAGAGGTACTTCGGAGTCCTTGTGCATTTTGCACAAGGACTCCGAAGGTTATTTTGCAGGTTGAGTCTGTGGTTTGAAAGGCAAATGCAATGTTAGCATACACTTCAAGAGGACTAGAGTATAAAAGCAAGGATATACTTTTGAGGTTTTATAAAGTATTGGTGAGGCCCCACTTGGAGTATTGTGAGCAGTTTTAAGTCCCTTATCTTAGAAGAGATGTGCTGACACTGGAGAGAGTTCAAAGGAGGTTCACGAAAATGATTCCAGGATTGAACATCTTGTCATATGAAGAGCATTTGATGGGTCTGGGAAGTATTCACTAGAATTCAGAAGAGTGAGGGATGATCTAATTGAAACATATCAAATGGTGAAAGGTCTTTCCTAGAGTGGATGTAGAGAGGATATTTCCTGTGGTGGAAGAGTCTAGGATCAGAGGACACAACCTCAGAATAGAGGGATGTCATTTTAGAATGGAGATGAGGAGAAATTTCTTTAGCCAGAGAGTGGTGAATCTGTTATATTAATTGCCACAGGCAGCTGTGGAGTCCCAGTCTTTATATTTAAGGTAGAGGTTGATAGATTCTTTATTGGTCAGGGCATGAAGAAGAAGGCAGGAGATTGGGGCTAAGGGGAGAAATGGCTCAGCCATGGAGAGATAGCGAAGCAGACTTGATGGGCCAAATGGTCTAATTCTGCTCCTGTATGTTATGGTCTAAGACACTACACAATGTCATTAAATATAGCTAAATCAATTAATTTCTTTGAAAGAAGGCATTCGCCTCCATGAAATTATTTCTATGTGTTATTGATTAATTATAAGGCACTGGCAAGTTACTGACGATCATTTAGCATTTCTAATGGAAGATAAATTTTTGGTAATATATTTTCTTCAGAATGATACAATGCATGCAAACAGAGCCTCAGCTTCTCTTTAACAAAGAACTGCCCCTTTGAGAATGCAGCAGTCTCTCTCAACAGTTTCCTGAAACATCAGTCAGAAGAACGTACTCCAGTTGAACATGAATTCACAATTGATAGGAGACAGTTTAACATTTTATTATTTTCTGCATTGTAAAGTAACTGCACCCAATGTTACTACTGATTAGAATTGAGGAACATAGGTAAGATATTCTACAACAAGATACCGGGTGACATATAAGCATTATTCATCATTAGTATCCTGAGGGAAGCAGGCAGAGAGAATGAAGAGACTGTGACAGACGGGAGTCTTTTTTCTTCAATAGAATTCCCTCAATTGCTTGTTGTAACTTTGCTAGAAGAACAGTGGCTCTCATTGGAAAGTCACCTTCATGGTTTTCAAGTTAGGAAGGATTAAAGCTCTATTCTACAGTGCAAAATGGAAGACAGTAATGTCCAGTTGATTAAAAAGAGAATGAGGGATAGGGTGAAATGGGATTACTCTGATGGCTTAAATAATTTATTTGTAATGGTCCAATGCAGTTTTTTAAAGAGGAAAGCTGAAAATTCTTGGTACTGCTGGTATTAACCTTGGTCTGGAATCATGCTTATGGTATCATGCCTCAGAATTCTGGTGGCTGCATGAGAAAAAGGGGAATAAAGTGGCTTCAAGAAGTAGATGGGCACGGAACTGTCAAAGGAACAAGAAAATCAGAATTAGAAAGAGACAAGATGATGTATTCTACTTCACAATTTCCTCATTTTCAGGGTTCCTGGCAACTGTAATCAATTACATGACTGTAGACATTCTGTAGATGTATAGTCAGAGTCAATTTACCCATTCTATTTTCAATTAAGTATATATCTTGCAATTTATGTTAAAAAAATGTGTAACAAATGCTTCAATCATGTGAACCATTCACTTTGTAATTTACATTATTCAATTTGATGTCTGATTGGCTCAGAGAGCCACTTACTTATTAAGTTATCAATCATTAATTCAGGTTGTTTTTTGCCAAAAGAGACATATTATTTTACAACTGTGGCACCTCTGAGGTGGCCTTGAGTCATCATGAACGCAGCACCATTGCAAATAAATTATTTAAACCATCAGAGTAATCCCATTTCACCCTATCCCTCATTCTCGTTTTAATCAACTGGTCATTTCTGTCTTCCATTTTGCACTGTAGAATAGAGCTTTAATCCTTCCTAACTTGAAATCCATGAAGGTGACTTTTAATGAGGGTCATAAATACATTAACAAATTATTCAATTCTTCAAAACCACTGCTAAACTTGGCTCCAGCAATATTCTGGCTACATACAAATTACAAGCACATGTCATGAAACTGTATTTTTTTTTCCAGAGAAACCACGAAGTTCACACACTTCTTCGACGTATAGATTGAGTAAGTGTTTCTGAAAGCTGTGGAATTTTTTTTAAACTAGAGGATGGTGAATCGGTGGAATTCATTGTTATATAATCGCAATGGAGCCCAAGTCATTTATAACAGAGGTTGATAGATGCTTAATCAATGAGGGCATCAAAGGTCCTGGGGAGAAAGCAAGAGAATGGGGCTGAGGGGAGGAGCAGCAGAGCAGAAAGAGACAAATCACTGTGGTGCTTTAGAGGTGGCTTTGGATCATCTGAAAAACTGCCCATCTCTCTTCTAATTCCTCAAACAGTGAACTAAGCACTGCAAACAATGAATCATAAGTACATTGAAAAATTATTTAATTTTTCAAAACTTTTATTAAACTTGGCTTTAACAATATTCTGGCAGCTACATGTAACTTAAAGCACATATCTTAAAACTTTACTTTGTTGTTCCCAGGTTCAGGATCCGTATTTCACGCTCCTCCAGCATATAGATTGCGTAAGTGTTTCTGAAAGTTGTGGATTTTTTTTTAACTAGAGGATGGTGAATCTGTGGAATTAATTGTCATTGGATATATTTAAAATGGAGGTTGATAGGTACTTAACCAATGAGGGCATCAAAGGTTATGGGGAGAAGGTCAGAAAATGGGGTTATGAGGGAAAATAAATCAAGCATGTTTGAATGGTAAAGCAGACTCAATGGGCCTAATGGCTTAATTCTGTGCCTTGTCTATTTTATTACCTTATGAGCAGGACTGGGGCTCCCAACCTCCATCATTAAATGGACCCCTACCGTTAACAGAGATGACTGTGGACCCCAGGTTGGGAAGCCCTGTTGTATAGGAAACTGCCAGGGAAAGAAGGCATGTGGAGAAAATAAACAATGCCAGAGTTATCAATGAAAGGATTCTACAGGAAGGACATATTCTTTATTCATTCATAGAACTGCTAGTTAAATGATGAAATTTCAGAATGTATTTAGTTACATTACTGAAGGAGTTCTCTCTATACTTAGTCAGTAACTTAAATAAAGTGAACTTGAAAACTTAGTTTGCCAAGTTGAAAAAGGAAAATATTGGGATGGAAATTATCCCTGCAGTCATATACCATGAAATAATTATTATTGGTTTTCATAAATTAATCAGAGGAAGCATTTTAAGTTTAAAGGAAACCATAACAACTCATTTATTGTCAACCAAACACAGAACATAAAGCAACACAGACAAAATGCTGGAGAATCTCAGCAGGCCTGGCAACATCTAAGGAAAAGAGTAAACAGACGAGGTTTCAGGCAGAGAACCTTCATCAGGACCGGAGGACCAGACCTGCTGAGTTCCTCCAGCATTTGTCCATGTTGCTTGGATTTCTTGCATCTGCAGATTTTCTCTCATTTGTGACAGAACACAAAGTGCAGTAAAAACTTCAAATCATTATGTCATCATGTCAGACAAGCCTGTTAAGGTGAACCCCAACTCAATGTGGGTGGTTGTGAATTATGCCTATGTTTCACCAATTACATTAGCCTGCATTATCCAAGAGTGGGAAATAGAGTTTGTGGCATGTTTGTAAGGGCACTTTAAAAAAATAAATACACTTCAGTGTGATACAATATTAAAAAACTCAAATTTTAGCTTAAAGATCAGCAAAAGCACAACCAAGAACAATTTGTTGGTTCTGTTAATTAGTTTACTATCCAAGGCATGCATATAAAATAGTAAGATTATTATGAAGCACTATACCTAATCAGGAGTTGTTTCTACAGAGGTGATAAAATAAAATGGAAATATGATTTTTGTTAGTTGAATTGAGCTTGCTAGCAGACTTTCTCCCCCAATATAGCCACATTAATTATTTTCAGGTAATTGCCATGCCTGGTATATGTCCTCATTCCTCTGTAACCCAGAAAATGCAACAGTGAAGTTCAATGATGAAATGTTTTAAAATATTTTAGGTACTTGTTACAAATTAATTGCTGTATTTTTCTCTATTCTCTACAGCTCCCTCCTACACATATGGTAAGATACAATTTAGGCTCTTTCATATCACAAGTTAATACACCATTTAAATGTGTCAAATTATATTTGTAAACTGACAAAGAAAAGATGGGTGATCTTGCTGCATGCTTAGGATGCAAGCACCATGATTTAAGAGCTCCTGTTTTCCTCCATTTTTGCAGTTGAGAATGACAAAAGGCAAAAGAAATGTTCTGCAGAAGTAGGGGAAAATACTCTGGAAAATTCTGCACCTATTCCTCCAGCCCAGGACTAATTAAACTTTGATATCTGACCCAGTCAAGAATTGGTTTAGCTCATACCTGTAGACATACAAAGGATCACTACAATCCACACAGCCAACGGCTAGCTATTTTTGGAAAAAGAAAAACTGCCTAAAATGTTGTCTGTTATGGCAGACATGTAGATCGAACCCAGCTCCAAAATGTGTGGGTTTGTAATAATCCCTGCCATCCATCTTTTGAATCATTTAATCAGATTGCCACTACATCCACATGTTTTAAAGTAAATGGACAATTCTTCAGCATATCTGGACAGCATTTGTTCTTTAAACTAGAAGTAACTTCGGTAGCTTTCTTTTGACCATATCATTACCCCTTTGTAAGCAATTCAAAATTGCTAAATATCATCCAGTCATTAAAACATTTTCTATGACACACATGGCAACCTCTTAATTTCCAACAGTCCCTCAGCTAGATTTTTAGCTGCTTTTGCCTCTCATTTGACTCCTTTGATTTAAATGCCTTTCATGATTAGAATTCTTTTTTTCTTAATTTTCTTTGATTTACTGCTCCTCGTTCTAGATTTTTTCCCCACACAATCTACTTCTTCATCCTCCTTGAGTTTTTACAGCAGTTGGCATCCACACTGTTGCATTACTGCCGTCTTCAGGATTCACCATCCTTCATTGTCCATTCACTTGACTGCCTAAAGTCGTCTTTCCAGTCCCGTCGCCCTTAAAAAACTAAACCACCATTTCCTCCCCAATCACTCTCCTCACATTCCAATAAACCCTTAACACTGTTCTCTACCACTCCTATTTTGTGTAATTGTTGTAGCATTTGTTGTCTTTCCTGTGCAAATAAAGATATGCTCTACTGTTTCTGTCTCCTGACATAGATCACAAAACCTGTCAGATGTTTATTTATGATGGCCAGAGTACCATTAAGGTTGCTGTGCCCAATTCTCAGTCTACTTATACTTGCTCCTTCCACTTTACTCCCCTACTCCTTCCCATATCTACTCTCATATCTACTGTTCTGAATTGAATGCAAATGTCTTCCTTTTATTGCTCTATCTCAATGCTGCTGCCACTGTTGATTTATCGTTCTCCACACTATGCTCTCCCCCTCTGATTTTGATAGTTTAACATTGACCTCTACAGATCCTTTTTTGACTGCTGCTTTTGCCAGCTTATCTGCTGTCTCATTTCCCATAATACACAAATGTGCCGGAACCTACATGAATGCGATATTTTTGCCATGTCTAGCCAGTCTTGAATTTGCAAACAGGATCTCATAAAGCAGATCCTGGTGGCCTCTAGCTGTACCCACCTTAATGCTTGCAAGGGCCAATGGAGAATCGCTACATATCACAGTCTTATTACAATCAACGTGCTCACTCCATTCTAGTGCTAACAATATGGCAAACATTTCAACTGCATAAACACTCAAGCAATCCGGCGTTCTCTTGCTAATTTCCATTTGATAACTTGGCACAGCAATTGCAGACCCTGTTGCACCCGTTTCTGGATCCTTTGATCCATCTGTAAAAATCTGTACATCTTTATATTTACATTCCCTATTCACTGAGTATATCAGCCGTTTTATTACTGCATTTAATCTTAAGCAATTCCAAATCTACAGAGGGGTTTTCTAATACCCAGAAAAGCCACACCACACTTGGATAAAACTCTATCATATACACCTATATCTTTTGCTGTTTGCTCTCCTGTCCAGCCAAAATTTTTTGTGTCTTTTCCTTCTCCCAGCATGTCACCAACACCCTTTTTGTAGGATGGCTATCACCAAGCCCCCTTAAATTAATCCAGTAATTGGCCTCCAGCTGTTTACGTCGCAGCCCCAATGGCATTTCATTTGCTTCAACTTGGAGTGCACACACTGGGGAAGTTCTAACCACTCCCAAGCACACCCTTAGAGCCCGAGCTTGCACAATATCCAGTTCTGCTAACACAGATTTTGTTGCTGACCCATATACAATACTTCCATAGTCTAATCTTGATTTTATTAATGCTACATAAATATACTTCAGTGATGCAAAATCAGCATCCCATTCCAAACCAGCAGGACACCTCATGACATTTATCACATTTTTACATTTAGCAACTACATATCTAACATGTTCTCTCCATGTTAATCACAAGTCAAAGTGCACTCCCAAAAACCGAAAACTTTCAACTCTCTCCAGGTTACTTCCATACAGAGTCAGATTAAGTCCCGAGCATTTTCCTTGTAAAGAACATTTTTTGTCTTCTCCACTGAAAATTTAACACACCACTTTGTCCCCCAACTCTTCAACTTGATTAATTCCATCGTGCATTTTCATAACTATACATTCAATATTTCTCCCTCTTTTCCACAAAGCCCCATCATCAGCAAACAATGACCTCCCCACTTCCATTGGTATATTTACAAATATATCATTTATCAAAATGGAGAATAAAGTTGGACTCACTACATTTCCCTGAGGTGTCCCATTTTCTACAACATACTGGCTTGATAGCTCTGATCCTATCTTCACCTGAATAGTTCTCCCATTTAAAAAGTCCTCAACCCAATTGAACATTCCCCCCTCCCCACAATTTCCATCAAATGCAGCCTGATTAGGAGCCCCTCCTTCCATAACATATCATAAGCTTTCTCAACATCAAAAAAAAACTGCAACCACTGTCTCTTTGTTTACTTGTGCTTTTCTTATTTCGTCCTCTAGACACACTACTGGATCCATAGTATTCCTTCCTTTCCTGAACCCGCTTTGATACGTAGCCACCATACCTCTACTCTACAGAAAGTACACTAACCTCTCATTTATCACACACTCCATAAGTTTACATATATTAGATAACAAGGCAACTGGCCTGTAACTTCCTGGCCTGCTGGCATCTTTTCCAGGTTTCCTTATTGGAATAATTATTGCCTCTTTCCAGCTCCCTGGTATTCTCCCTTCAATCCAGACTTTGTTATACAGAAACAGTAGTTTCTCCAGACTTCCTTCACTCAGGTGTTTTATCATACTATAGCATATTTCATCTTTACCTGGTGCAGTCTTTCCTGTTCTATCTAGTGCCTTTCTTAATTCTCCCATGCTGAAAGGGACATCTTGCACACCATCATGGTTAGTTTTCCTACATAAAGCCTCCATATTTTCAGCTTTTGTTCTCTCTACCTCTTCTTCCCCTCTCAGACAAATTATCAGAACTATGTACCATAACAAAAGTACTTACTAACAACTCTGCCTTTTCCTTATTTGTTACTGCAGTCACATTTCCATCCACCAGAACTGGGTACCTCCACTCTCTCCTGTCCCCTCCCATCCTTTTTATCATCCCCCACACCTCTCCTACTTGGGTTATGTTTCCGACTGAATCACAATACTTTTTCCAGTGCGTCCTTTTAGCATGTCTTATTGTCCTCCTTACTACTGCCCGAGCTTGTTTGTACTGAATCATATGTTGGAAGTTATGAGTTCTTTTAACCAATTTAAAAGCCTTATTTCTATTTCTCACTGCTTCCTTACAATTATCATACCACCATGGAATTACTCTCTTCTATGTTCCTCCTTTACTTTTAGGAATGGATTCTAATGCAGCTGATATTATACCTTGTTTTAATACACTGTCAAGTGTTTCTATGTCCATCTCATCACAGACCTGACTTAGATATCTATCACTTTTTTTCCAGAAACTTCTCCCAATTGGCTTTCTCAAGGATCCATTTCCTACCTGTATTCTCTGTGACCAATGAGTCAGAAATATTTGTCTTGCGCCAGATTGGATAATGATCACTCCCTACAGTTCTTTCTTGGTACACTAACCACTCACATACTGATGCAATAGAGTTTGATACTAATGTAAGATCAAGCACAGATTCTTTACCTGTATTAACATCAATTCTAGTACTACTGTCATCATTTAGGCACACTAAATACTCCTCTATTACTTGACCACTGATGTCTGTTCTGTCGCTCCCCCATAATACATTATGTCCATTAAAATCACCACACCAAACAACGTTACATAGAACAGTACAGCACATTACAGGCCCTTCGGCCCACAATGTTGTGCCAACCCTCAAACCCTGCTTCCCATACAACCCCCCCCCAACTTAAATTCCTCCATATACCAGTCTAGTAGTCTCTTAAACTTCACTAGTGTATCTGCCTCCACCATTGACTCAAGCAGTGCATGTCACACACCAACCACTCAGTGAAAAACCTTCCTCTAATATCCCCCTTGAACTTCCCTCCCCTTTACTTAAACATACTTTCAACATACTGTGACAGTCATCCATCCTGTACACACTTAAACTCTGCCCCATCTAAACCTTTGGAACTAATCAGGTGCCAATCAATATTAGGGAAGTTAAAGTCATCCATGTTAACAACCCTGTTATTTTTGCACCTTTCCGAAATCTGCCTCCCAATCTGCTCCTCGATATCTCTGCTGCTACCAGGGGGCCTATAGAATACCCCCTGTAGAGTAACTGTTCCCTTCCTGTTTCTGACTTCCACCCATACTGACTCAAAAGAGGATCCTGCTACATTACCCACCCTTTCTGTAGCTGTAATAGTATCCCTGACCAGTAATGCCACCCTTCCTCCCCATTCCCCCCCCCCCCCCATCCCTTTTAAAGCACTGAAATCCAGGAATATTGAGAATCCATTCCAGCCCTGGTGCCAGCCAAGTCTCTGTAATGGCCACTACATGATAATTCCATGTATGTATCCAAGCCCTCAGTTCATCACCTTTGTTCCTGATGCTTCTTGCATTGAAGTACACACACTTTAGCCCTTCTACCTTTATACCCTTTATTCTGCTACTCTTTCCTCAAAGCCTCTCTATATGTTAGATCTGGCTTTACTCCATGCACTTCTTTCACTGCTCTATCACTCCAGGTCCCACTACTATTCTGCCCTTCTATCTCCTCAAGCTTGTTTAACTCCAGCCTTTTGCTCAGATTATAATAATTCACAATCACCAACTCTTTCCTTTCAGCCCATACTTCTACTACCACATACCCTTGTTCACTTCCTATACCTAGTATTCTACAAGGAAAACCTTGATTTACATAAGTTGCACATCCTCCTCCCCCCCCCCCCCCCACCACCCCTTTCACCTGTCTCGCTTTACTGCCTCATAACCATATAAAACAAAATCTAAATTAGGTTTTAACCAGGTCTCCTGGATACACACAACATCTGGCTTTTCTCTCTTACTAGCTATAAACTGCTTGAAATCTTGTCCATTACTAATCAGGCTTCCATTGAAGAAGTAGCATTATTAGTAATATCAACCCACATGTACTGGCTCTTGACTGTACCCTGAGTTCATCATTTACCTCTTCCCATTTTAATCCTATCATACCCAAATGGTGCTCTGCAGCTTTCACAATAATCTGAATCCTTGCAGTTTTAAATTTGATCTCACACGTTGCATTTACCACTCCTACTATAAAGCTCACCAATTTCTTCTTCTCTATCCATTCATTCATTCTTATCTTGCCTTTCTTTAGCTGCCACTTGCTCTTTGCTACATCCTCCCTCATTCATTTTCTTCTGTCCTGCCTCAGCATGAGACTTTTTCCTTCACCCTTATCTGCTGCACCTCTGCCTTTTTTTTCACCACTTTACATCCCCAGTATGCTACACTATGGTTACCTCCACAATTACAGCACTTGGGTCCCATCTCCCTCTCCACATTTTCCATATTCATGTTCCCCACCACACTTTGCACATCTTCTCTTTCCTTTGCACACTTTGGCCACACTCCTGGCAATTGAAACACCTCATAGGTTTTGGTATATATTCTCTTACACTGTATCTCAGAAATCCAAAATATCACTCCTTTGGAGGCACCTTATCCTCAAATTCTACCAGAACAGTTTCAGTCTCCCTTTTCTCTGCTCCCCTTGTCATTCTTTTCACACTCTTCACTGAACTATTCCTCACCCTTAAGTTCTCCACTAGCCCTTCATATTAACACTGAGGGGAACCCCAGAGATCACCCCCCTTGCAACCATTGGCCCTTCGTGCTCCAACTCTGACTTTCCCAGCATTAGTCACCTTCATTGCCTTTTCCATCTTCTCTTTAGTTTTACATCCCATCAGCAGGTTTCCATCTCCTAAAATTCTCACATGGCTCAATTCCCCTACTTGCCCTGATGAGTTTTGTTAGATTAAGCAGATTGATTTTCTTTACTCCCCTTTCCCCCTCAAATCTTACCACTACATTTAGCAATTTTGCCCTCAGGCCCTTCTCCTCAACTTCTATTCCCTCATTTTCCAATCCACCTACACTAGACCCACCTCCTTTCTTTCTCTTCTGACCCATCACCTTCCTATTCTTAGTCCCTCTCCCCACCTCTTCCCACTCAAACTCCGTGCTGCTGCTGTCACCATCAGTCTCCCTCCCTGCCATCCTATCAGAGTTTGCAAGGGACCATGTACAGATATCATTCCAGACCTATACAGGCCATCGGTCAATATTCCCACAGAATGTCCTCCACAACACCCCAGCAGTTCCTCAGCCCAGAGAACAAACTTCAAAACAAGGCAGCAAGCTTCCACACCACCCAGCAATTGGCCTCTACCAAATGTTCTGGATCAATTGCCAGTTCCCACCAGCCACACACAATCTACTGATCATTGTCACCTGTTTTAAAGTGGTTTCAATTAGAACTAATTTGACCTCAGATTGCCCACATTAAGTAAATTGTTTCATTGGAATAGTTCATGTTTTTTAGGTCAGAAAAATACAACATAATTGTGAATATTATGGTGAAGGAAATGCTGGTCTATGGCAAAGCAATTTTCAAATTTAAAAAAATAATAAAGGGCTATGCTATTTAACACAAGGTGAAATGTTAACAAATTGTTCAGTAATAAACTTGATGTGAACTAACATTAGGCAATATTGCCCAAGGTTCTTATAGTCCAAAAATGATGTGAACTAAGCCATACAGACCAGAACATCCTAGTTTCTTTCCTTACTACAATAACTAACTTCAGCACTACTGGAGCAGGAAAGGAAAATGAACCAGTTTGTTAGAAAGAGTGTGTGTGCAGAAGTGAAATTGCTGAATTTATATGCTAAGGCAGTAGTGTGTACTCTGATATTGATTATGGTCTTTAAAACAGTTGCAGCTACTCAGCTTCTTGATTCATGTGTGGAGAGATGTGCTGTTTGAATGAGCAATAGCAACTGTGAATTAATTTCCCTACCAACACCTTATCAGTCCTACCCACCCCGCCCCCCGGCTCAATATTGTGAGAAGAGGTGCTCCCACAACTAATTCTGATATTGCAAGTATCAATTATGTCAGTCTTTCAGAAATAAAAATTACTACAGCACTTCAGTTTTGCAAAAATTATCTAATTGTTGTCTTCCTTCCAATATTCAATGGATAACCATAATTAAATTCACTGATTACAAAATGAAGAAAGTTATGATCATTAAATTCCATTTTTCATCCACTTTCAAATATTGGAAATTTTTTTCTGGGTACTCAGCAGATGAATTCTGAATTAGAATGCAATGGCAGGAATTACCCCTGTTATGTAAAGGTTTTGTCTTCCTAAACACTTCATAGAATTAATAACGGAGTAACTCAGAAATGATAGCAACAGGAAATGAGTGACTCTCTTTCAAGGTGTTTCACATCTATTAGGATATGTGAATTTGAAGTATCATTGAATTAAATCTTGTTTAATGAAAAAATAGCAATGATTTCAATGTTCTAAACCTTTGACAATTTTTTGAAGTTGACAGTGATCCGCATTTTATCATTTCCACCAACAACAATAATGATGCTGTCTGTTTCAACATTGATGGGAAGCCTGGTACGGTTCTCAATCTGATCTCAGATCCTCATACAGGTAGGTCTTAACCTATCACAAAGAAGGGAAACATAACTATGGAATTTCAAAGTAACGTTTGAAAGTTCAAAGGAATATTTATTATCAGAGTACTTACATGTCACCATATACAACCCTGAGATTTGTTTTCTGTGAGCATACTTAGCAAATCTGTAGAACAGTAACTGTAAACAGGATCAATGGACAAAAACTGCAAATGTAGATATAAATAACTAGCAACAAATAATGAACATGAAATAACAAGATTGAAGAGTCCTTAAATGAGTGTAACTATCCCCTTTTGTTCAAGAGCCTGATGGTTGAGGGGTAGTAACTGTTATCCGGTGGTACAAGTCCTGATGGCAGCAGTGAGAAAAGAGCATAGCCTGGGTGGTGAGGGTCTTTGATGACGAATGCTGCTTTTCTATGGCAATGTTTCATGTAGATGTGCTCAATGGTTAGAAAACTTTTACTCATGATGTACTAGGCTGAATTCACTAACTTTTGTAGAATTTTCCACTCAAAGGCATTGGTGTTCCCACACCAGGCCGTAATGCAGTCAGTCAGCATACATTCCACCACACATCTCTTGAAGTTTGCCAAGGTTTAAGCATTTCAAAATGCACCTTGAGTTAATAGTGCCTGTAAAATTATATTTTTTGGCAGCCCTACCAAATTTTTGGCTGTTAAAGTAAGAACAAGATAAGAAAATGCAGTATTTTATAATTGGTATCTATAATGAATTGTACATAAAATTAAGATTCCTGATTTATTAAGATGCTTTTCCACTTTTCAGCATAACAGCTAAATCGAGCCAGAATTTGAATATGTGTTTATTTTTCACAGTATTGTTGCAATATAAAAGGAGTACATTTGGCTTGTTGAGTCTATACTGCAATGTACAAGCAAATCAGCTTGTCCCATTCCTCCAGGCCACTCTCTTTACCACTGTAACTTTTATTTGCAGATACTGTCTATGGTGTTATATTTCAGAACCCAGATATTTGGAGCATATACAATCAGTGGCCAGTTTATTAGGTACATCTGTATACCTGCTAGTTAAAGTTCAAAGTAAATTTATTATCAAAGTATGTGTACATCACCATTTACAACCCTGAGATGTGTTTTCTTGTGGGCATACTCAATAAATCGGATAACCACAATAGAATCAATGAAAGACCGTACCAACAGGGTAGACAACCAGTGTGCAAAAGACAACAAACTATGTAAATACTAAAAGGAATTTTAAAAAAGAAGAAGAAGAAATGAATAAACAATAAGGCTGTGAGTGAACGAAGGCTGATTTTTTGGAGCAAAGGGAGTTTTTTACTACTCGGGTTAAAGAGAGGCGAGACTGTGCAGGCACACGACGTCAGCCAGTAGAGCGGGAAAGGTTTAAAAAGAAGACCGCCATATCCAGCCGGCAGCGTTCAGAGCAGGCAGCAGAGTGATAGGGCTTTGGCTCAATGGGCTTAGGCAGAGATAGGTTTACCTGTGTTATTTGTGGAAAGGAGGAAGTATGAGTGTGAAGCCAGTTTCCCGTGCTCGGTGTAAGATGTGGGGGGTCCTGGAGTCTCCCAGCCTCCCAGACGACAACATCTGCACCCGGTGTGTCGAGCTGCAGCTCCTGAGGGACAGAGTTAGGGAACTGGAGATGCAGCTCGATGACCTTCGTCTGGTCAAGGAGAGCAAGGAGCTGATAGAGAGGAGTTACAGGCAGGTGGTCACACCGGGGCCTCAGGAGATGGACAAATGGGTCACAGTCAGGAGGGGGAAGGGGAAGAGTCAGGTACTAGAGAGTACCCCTGTGGCTGTACCCCTTGACAATAAATACTCCTGTTTGAGTACTGTTGGGGGGGGAAAGCCTACCTGGGGGAAGCGGCAGTGGCCGAACCTCTGGCACAGAGTCCGGCCCTGTGGCTCAGAAGGGTAGGGAAGGGAAGAGGAAGGCAGTAGTGTTAGGTGGTCAGACAGGCGATTCTGTGGACACAGTAAAGAAACTCGGATGGTAGTTTGCCTCCCAGGTGCCAGGGTCTGGGATGTCTCTGATCGCGTCCAAGATATCCTGCGGTGGGAGGGAGAACAGCCAGAGGTCGTGGTACATATTGGTACCAATGACATAGGTAGGAAAAGGGAAGAGGTCCTGAAAAAAGACTACAGGGAGTTAGGAAGGAAGTTGAGAAGCAGGACCTCAAAGGTAGTAATCTCAGGGTTTCTGCCTGTGCCACACAACAGTGAGAATAAGAATAGGATGAGGTGGAGGATAAACATGTGGCAGAGTGATTGGAGCAGGGGGCAAGGATTCAGATTTCTGGATCATTGGGACCTCTTCTGGGGCAGGTGTGACCTGTACAAAAAGGACGGGTTGCACTTGAATCCCAGGGGACCAATATCCTGGCAGGGAAGTTTGCTAAGGCTACTGGGGAGAGTTTGAACTAGAATTGATGGGGGTGGGAACCGAACTGAAGAGACTGGGGAAGAGGAAATTAGCTCACAAATAGAGAAAGCATGTAGACAGTGCGAGAGGGAGGATCCCTCGGTAGGAACATCGAATTCTCCAACTTCCGGTAATTCCCTCCCTCTCCCTTCCCCCATCCCAATTCCACTCTGCCTCCTCTTCTAGCTGCCTATCACCTCTCCCCTCCCTGCTTCCCCTCCCCCACCCCTTGATCTTCCCTCTGATTGGTTTTTCACCTGGCACCTTCTTTATAGGGCCCCTGCCCCATCCTTCTTCAATCCTGATGAAGGGTCTTGGCCCGAAACGTTGACTGCTTGTTTCAACAGATGCTGCCCGACCTGCTGAGTTCATCCAGCTTGTTTGAACGTGTTGAGAGGGAGGATAGGCAGGTGATTGAGAAGGGACGTGCTCAGACCGAAGGTTTGAGCTATGGCTATTTTAACACAAGGAGTGTTGTTAACAAAGCGAATGAGCTTAGAGTGTGGATCAGTAAATGATGTGGTGGCCATTACAGAGACTTGGATGGCTCAGGGACAGGAATGGTTACTTCAAGTGCCAAGTTTTAGATGTTTCAAAAAGGACAGGGAGGGAGGCAAAAGAGGTGGGGGCATGGCACTGTTGATCAGAGATAGTGTCACGGCTGCAGAAAAGGTGGACGCCATGGAGGGATCGTCTATGGAGTCGCTGTGGGTGGAGGTTAGGAACAGAAAGGGGTCAATAACTCTACTGGGTGTTTTTTATAGGCCGCCCAATTGTAACAGAGATATTGAGGAGCAGATAGGGAAACAGATCCTGGAATAGTCCTGTCGTGATGGGAGATTTTAATTTCCCAAATATCGATTGACATCTCCCCAGAGCAAGGGGTTTAGATGGGGTAGAGTTTGTTAGGTGTGTTCAGGAAGGTTTCTTGACACAGTATTTAGATAAGCCTACAAGAGGAGAGGCTGTACTTGACTTGGTGTTGGGAAATGAACCTGGTCAGGTGTGAGATCTCTCAGTGGGAGAGCATTTTGGAGATAGTGATCATAATTCTATCTCCTTTACAATAACATTGGAGAGCGATAGGAACAAACATGTTAGAAACGCGTTTAATTGGAGTAAGGGGAATTATGACACTATCAGGCAGGAAATTGGAGGCTTAAATTGGAAACAGATGTTCTCAGGGAAAAGTATGGAAGAAATGTGGCAAATATTCGGGGATATTTGTGTAGAGTTCTGTATAGGTACATTCCAATGCGACAGGGAAGTTATGATAGGGAGCAACACACACAAAATGCTGGTGGAATGCAGCAGGCCAGGCAGCACCTATAGGAAGAAGTACAGTCGATGTTTCGGGCTGAGACCCTTCGTCAGGACTAACTGAAAGAAATTATAGTAAGAGACTTGAAAGTGGGAGGGGGATGGGGAGATCCGAAATGATAGGAGAAGACAGGAGGGGGAGGGATGAACTAAGAGCTGGAAAGTTGAATGGCAAAAGGGATACAGAGCTGGAGAAGGGGGAGGATCATGGAACGGGAGGCCTTGGGAGAAAGAAGGGGGGAGGGGAGCACCAGAGGAAGATGAAGAGCAGGCAAGGAGTGATTGTGAGAGGGACAGAGAGAGAAAAGAGGAAAAAAAGGGGGGAAAATAAATAAATAAGGGATGGGGTAAGAAGGGGAGGAGGGGCATTAACGGAAGTTAGAGAAGTCAATGTTCATGCCATCAGTTTGGAGGCTACCCGGACGAAATATCAGGTGTTGTTCCTCCAACCTGAGTGTGGCATCATCTTGACAGTAGAGGAGGTCATGGATAGACATATCAGAATGGGAATGGGACGTGGAATTAAAATGTGTGGCCACTGGGAGATCCTGCTTTTTCTGGCAGACAGAGTGTAGGTGTTCAGTGAAACGGTCTCCCAGTCTGCATTGGGTCTCACCAATATATAGAAGGCCGCACTGGGAGCACCGGACACTGGAACACCCACACTCTGTCTGCCAGAAGAATTTCCAGCATCTGCAGATTTCCACGTGTTTGGTGGGGTACAGGAACCGTGGTGTACAAAGGCTGTAATAAACCTAGTCAAGAAGAAAAGAAAAGTTTATAAAAGGTTCAGAGAGCCAGGTAATGTTAGAGATCGAGAAGAGTATAAGGCTACTAGGAAGGAGCTTAAGAAGGATATTAGGAGAACCAGAAGAAGGCCTTGGCAGGCATAATTAAGGAAAACCCCAAGGCATTCTACAAGTATGTGAAAAGCAAGAGGATGAGACGTGTAAGAATAGGACCTATCAAGTGTGATGCTGGGAAAGTGTGTAGGGAACAGGAGGAAATAGCGGAGGTACTTAATGAATACTTTACTTCAGTATTCACTATGGAAAGGGATCTTAGTGATTGTAGTGATGACTTGCAGCAGATTGAGAAGCTTGAGCATGTAGATATTAAGAAAGAGGATGTGCTGGAGCTTTTGGAAAGCATCAAGTTGGATAAGTCGCCAGGACCGGACAAAATGTACCCCAGGCTACTGTGGGAGGTGAGGGATGAGATTGCTGAGCCTCTGGCGATGATCTTTGCATCATCAATGGGGACAGGAGAGGTTCCAGAGGATTGGAGGGTTGCAGATGTTGTTCCTTTGTACAAGAGAGGGAGTAGAGATAGCCCAGGAAATTATAGATCAGTGAGTCTTACCTCAGTGGTTGGTAAGTTGATGGAGAAGATCTTGAGAGGCAGGATTTATGTACATTTGGAGAGGTATAATATGATTAGGGGTAGTCAGCATGGCTTTGTCAAGGGCAGGTCATGCCTTACAAGCCTGATTGAATTTTTTGAGGATGTGACTAAACACATTGATGAAGGAAGAGCAGTAGATGTAGTGTATATGGATTTCAGCAATGCATTTGATAAGGTACCCCATGCAAGGCTTGTTGAGACAGTAAGGAGGCATGGGATCCAAGGGGACATTGCTTTGTGGATCCAGAACTGGCTTGCCCACAGAAGGCACAGAGTGGTTGTAGACGGGTCATATTCTGCATGGAGGTCAGTCACCAGTGGAGTGCCTCAGGGATCTGTTCTGGGACCCTTACTCTTTGTGATTTTTATAAATGACCTGGATGAGGAAGTGGAGGGATAAGTTGGTAAGTTTGCTGATGAGATTAAGGTTGGTGGTGTTGTAGATAGTGTGGAGGGTTGTCAGAGGTTACAGCAGGACATTGATAGAATACAAAACTGGGCTGAGAAGTGGCAGATGGAGTTCAACCCAGATAAGTGTGAAGTGGTTCATTTTGGTAGGTCAAATATGATGGCGGAATATAGTATTAATGGTAAGACTCTTGGCAGTGTGGAGGATCAGAGGGATCTTGGGGTCTGAGTCCATAGGATGCTCAAAGCAACTGTGCAGGTTGACTCTGTGGTTAAGAAGGCGTATGGTGTTTTGGCCTTCATTAATTGTGAAATTGAATTTAGGAGCCGAGAGGTAATGTTGCAGCTATATAGGACCCTGGTCAGACCCCACTTGGCGTACTGTGCTCAGTTCTGGTCACCTCACTACAGGAAGGATGTGGAACCCATAGAAAGGGTGCAGAGGAGTTTTACAAGGATGTTGCCTGGATTGGCAGCATGTCTTATGAGAATAGGTTGAGTGAACTCGGCCTTTTCTCCTTGTGGACCCAAGTTTGTTCCGAGCTGCGGGAGCTCTTAACTCACCCCCGGTGGGTTAACCTTGCCCGGACCCACTCTGACAAGGGAAGGTGAATTGCTGGCACTTGCTTCAGGAGGAGTCTTGGCTTGCTCTGGCAAGAAACTTAGTTGGCTCCGGCTAGATGACTTTGGTTCGCGGTAGCTACGGTGACTTCACTAATGCTCCATAACGCTCTCGCACTGAACAGCTGAAGCCAGGGGCTTATAAACTGCCGCTTCGATCGAGAGTAGATTGCCTTAATCACCAAGCTCAAGGGACACGGGAAACAGGGAATTAAAGGGGAACAAGGAGTCAATGGTCCGGATCATAACAGAACCTAGATAAATTTAAAGGGAACCTGATCCGGACCATGACAGACATCCTTATTTACTTTAAATCCCTTCATGTCCTCTCTGGCAAGGAGAAAAACCCCAACTTTTCCAATCTTTCCTTATTTCTGGAATGAGTTTCTGTGATCTGTTTTGTATTTCAAGCTGTTTCATATCAACTCTCAAGCATGGTGCCCAGATGAGACACAACGCTCCAACTTTGGGTAAACCATTGTGACTAGTTTTTGTCTCTATTTACAAGGCCAGGACCCCAAATGTATATTTTCACCCACATTTTTCAAGGAGTTCTGCCATTTTCAACAAGCTGCTCATTTTCACCCCAGTCTCTTGTCGCATTTATGAACGTCAAATTTGATCTCAAGTTCAAGTTCAACTATACACACGTGTACAGCTAAATGAAACAGCATTCCTATGAGACCGAGGTGCAAAATACAGTACATACGGTCACACACAGCACAGAACACATATAGTTACGATAACACATACAGTCACAAAAAATAATAACTCCCTAAATGGCATTGCCTGAAGATTGATAATGTTCTAGAGCTACGTTCTGCAAGAACAAGTGGATTAGAATAAGGTGATTACAATGAGTGGATTTCTGCTAACTATTGATCCATTCATATGTCTCTTTGGTTTATGAATTAACTCTCTTCTGTATACTTTCATAACTCCTCTTTTGTAGAAATCATTTGGACAATTAACTGGTGCCTGTATTACATGCTTCATTATTTCCTGCTCACATTTACTCCTTGGATGGCTGAAGTCTCTATCCAGCATTAAGGGACACTAGATGAAGTATCTGCACGTTTCCAAATCAAAATCCTGCCACCACAGACGTCAAGGCCACCTCACTGAGTTCTATACCTTCCTTATTACCTTTACAGATTTTCAAACCTCTCTAGATTTATAAACAAATCAACCCAATTTATCAGAATTTATCAGGAGCTTAGCACCACAGTTATCTTACAAAAGACTCTTTAATAGTCGCATATGTATTTTCTTCACAAGCATTTCTTATTTTTGTCTTGCTTCTATATAAAAACATGCTTTGGACACACTGAAACTTAAGGTAGAAGTTCTATGGTACATTATTCCATTGAGAGAAAATATTGTCTACTTTTCATACCAAAGCAAAAAATACAAGAAATATAATACAGATCAATTAACATCTCAAAGAAAAAGAGGCAAGACATTTAGGTGTGTATCCCTAGAACAGACTATCGCAAATTTATTCAATGTGGAAATAGGCCATTCAGCCCTTCAGGTCCCTGTTCACCCAAGGGCAACCACTTTTATTAATCCTATCATGCACATGGACCAGTATCTTCTATGTCTAGTTGATTCAAGTGCTGTTCTAGTGTTCAAATGATGTTAGAGTCCCTTGTATCAGCATGGATAGAGGACTAATTAACTAACAGAAAGCAGAGAGTTGGGATACATGGGTGTTACTCTGGTTGGCGATCAGTGGTGAGTGGTGTGCCGCAGGGGTCGGTGCTGGGCCCACAACTGTTCACAATATACATTAACGATCTGGAAGAGGGGACTGAGTGTAGTGCATCTAAGTTTGCTGATGATATGAAATTGAGAGGAAAAGCAAACCATGCAGAGGATATGGATGAGTGGGCAAGGGTCTGGCAAATATTTGTAAATGCGGGGTCATCTGCTTTGGACGGAAAAATGAAAGAGCAGATTATTAATAAACTGGTAAAAAGATTGCAGCATGCTGCTCTGCAGAGCGACTTGGGAGTGCTTGTGCATGAATCACAAAAGGTTGGTTTGCAGGTGCAACAGGCTATCAAGAAGGCAAATGGGATGTTGGCCTTCATTGCTAGAGGGATTGAATTTAAGAGCAGGGAGGTTATGCTGCAACTGTACAGGGTACTGGTGAGGCCACACCTAGAGTACTGCGTGCAGTTCTGGTATCCTTACTTGAGGAAGGATATACTGGCTTTGGAGGTGGTGCAGAGGAGGTTCACCAGGTTGATTCCAGAGATGAGGGGGTTAGACTATGAGGAGAGATTGGGTTACCTGGGACTGTACTCTCTGGAATTCAGAAGAATGAGAGGAGATCTTATAGAAACATTTAAAATTATTGAAGGGATAGATGAGATAGAAGCAGGAAAGTTGTTTCCACTAGTAGGTGAGACTAGAACTAGGGGACATAGCCTCAAGATTCAGGGGAGTAAATTTAGGATGGAGATGAGGAGGAACTGGTTTTCCCAGAGAGTGGTGAATCTGTGGAATTCTCTGCTCAATGAAGCAGTAGAAGCTATCTTAGTAAATATTTTTAAGACAAGGTTGCATAGATTTTTGTGTAGTAAGGGAATTAAGGGTTATGGGGAAAAGGCAGGTAGGTGGAGATGAGTGGATAGTCAGATCAGCCATGATCTTATTAAACGGCAGAGCAGACTCAACGGGCCAGATGGCCGACTCCTGCTCCTATTTCTTCTGTTCATGTGTTCTTCCACCACTCTTTCCAGCAGTGCCTTCCAGTACTCAGCGCTCATGGGGTGAAAATGGTCACCCCTCCAAATCTCTTACCTACTGCCCCAAACACTGATCTGCGGGTTTGCCAAATTTTATTTAGAGATTCTGCATGGAACAGGCCCTTCTGGCCCTTCAAGCCAGGCCACCCAACAACCCATCTATTTAACCCTGGCCTAATCACATGACAATTTACAACAAACAATTAATCTACTAACTGGTACGTCTTTGGATGTGGGAGGAAACCAAAACACCCAGAAGAAACTCACATGAGCATGGGAAAGGATGTACAAATTTGCTTCAAATGACTCCAGAATTGAACTGCAAACTCTGACGCCCAGAGCTGTAAAAGATTTGCACTAACTGCTACACTACAATGATGCCCCCTGGCGGTTTTATCGTTTGTGATTCATGTATATAAATAAAAGCATATTTTCCAAGTGAGGTCCTTAGAAATTATATTGCTGTGATTTTCATACCTTAGGTAATCTATCCAATTACATGACTTTTTTCCCTCAGCTATAAATAATTCAGCTGTTCTGGGTTCTAGTTACCTAGTTTCATGACAAGATGATCCCCAGAATTTTAATTTAGCATTGTCACAATTGATTAACACTAATTAATCCATTCTTAAATTTCCTTGAAGGTTTTGTGGTAAATGGCCAGTTGATAGGAGATAAGAAAATAGAAAACAACAAGAAAATAAATACCTACTTTGGAAGATTTGGAATTATGAACAACAACATGGATATAAAATTTGAAGTATCGACTGAAGCAATCACAGTGTTTCACAGAAAAGAGAAGATGATTTTCCCATGGTCAGCAACAGCATCTATAATGGAACAGAGGTATAATTTATCTCATAACAAAGCAACATTCATTAGAAAACAGACAATGCCAATACAAATGAAACTGTAGCCATGGCTCTAATTCTTATTAAATTCCTTGCAAAGCCAAAATTAGTTTGTACAACTTTGATAGATACTTATTATGATTTAACTTTTGAAGTTTTGATTTACATATATTAGTAAGAATATGCATGGCAAAACAAAAGTGCTAATAAGATTTAATGGTGACATCACACATACAAGACTGAACAACAGTATTTCTACAGGAAAATATCTACTGTAAGTAATAGCTATGAGAACACCATTGGAACTAAGTGGTGGGTTGGGGCAAATAAGATTTGGCCTATAGTCTTTGGTCTCTTCCATAATCCCTGGGGTCAATATTTGAAGCCCGCACTAGGCAATTCACAGCTTTGGTAAAATTTTCATCCACATGTCTACTATTAAAGCTGGATACTTCCACCACCTTTGCTCAGCTCCCTACTGTTTAATTTGCCTAACATTTCAATTTTAAAAGTGTCATTCTCAAGTCCTTCCACATAACTATGACCTCTGCTTCCTTTTCAAACCCTAATGATCTTTGCTCGTTCATTTCTAGTCTCTTCTAACCCCTGATTTTAACAATGTGAATCAGACCCAGAATCTCAATCAGGTTTATTATCACTGACATATTTCAAGAAATCTGTTGTTTGTGGCAGAATTTCAGTGCAAGAAATTTAAAAATCATTATCGTTACAATGGGAAAAAAATAACTGCTGCAAAAGAGGAACAGTGAGGTGGTGTTCACAAGTTCATGGACCATTCAGAAATCTGATGGTGGAGGGGAAGAAGCTGTTCCCAAAACATTGAGTGTATGTGCTCAGGCTCCTGTACCTCCTCCCTGTTGTTAGCAATGAGAAGAGGGTGTGTCCTTGTACGGTGAGGGCCTTTCATGACGGATGCTGCCTTCTTGAGGCATCGTCTTTTGAAAATGTCCTTGAAGGTGGGAGGCTGGTGCCCATAATGGAACTGGCTGAATCTACAAACCTTTTTCACTTCTTACAATTCTGTGCATTGCAGCCATCTTACCAGGTAGTGTGAAAATGGTGTTTGAAAATCGATACCTTAGCTCTGAAACTCTGTCCCTGCTCTCCGCCTTTCACCAACTGAATTGCCCTGTGGTTCAGTAGAAAATTACTTAATAATACTTTGTTAGTGACTGTTACTTCATGGATACTCATTGGCTTGATTGCTTCAGGGAGACATCAGATACAGCATACTCAGTGGCCTTGATAAAGAAGAGTAAAAACTGAGTAGCAGTCTATTGAAGGAAGACTTGGATGCATAGGTGATAACGGAATAATGATAGTAAGAATCAATCATTATAACATACACCATCTACATATTAAATGGAGCTTCATAGATAGCCTTTTTATTAAAGTTCAAAATGTATTATCAAAGTATTTATAAGTCACCATATAGATTCATATTCTTGCAGGCATTTACAGTAGAAATACAATACAATAGAATCAGTGAAAACTACACACAAACTGCAAAACAAATAATCAATAAATAAATAATACTAGGAGCATGAGTTGCAGAGTCCTTGACAGTGAGTCCATAGGTTGTGTAATCAGTTCAGTGTTGAAGTGTGTGAAGTTATCCACGCTGGTTCAGGAGCCTGATGGTGTAGGGGTAATAACTGTTCCTGAACCTGGTGGGGTGGGACGTAAAGCTCCTGGACCTCCTCTTGATGGTAACATTGAGCAAAGAGCATGATCCAGATGGTGGGGTCCTTGATGATGAAGGATGCTTTCTTGAGACAGCGTTTCATGTATTTTTTGCGGAAGGTATAATGAAATAAATTATTTAAATTTGACAGCATTAAAAACTTTATTTCCACTCTTTCAGAATATCAATGTAAACCCAGCCTAATTTGTTTCATTTATTTCACAGCTTCTCAATCTCGATCATGAAAGAAAAGAATGTCACAGTGACAATCGGAGATGATGCGACATTTGTTATTTTATTGCATCGTGTCTGGAAATACCATCCTCTACACAGAGACTTCCTTGGATTTTATACACTTAAGGGTCACCAACTCTCAAATAAGACCCATGGATTACTGGGTATGTGAAATATTCATTTGATTTAACGCTGAACAACACTATAAGGTGTTAAGGCTCTTGTTTGACAGTGATCTTCCAAATTCCCGTGCTTAAAAACAAGTATTGAAACCCAATTCATTCAAAATGCTGAATGAACTCAGCAGGTCAGGCAGCATCTATAGAAAGGAATAAACTGTCAACATTTGGGGCCAAGACCCACCATAAGGGTCCTGAAGAAGGGTCTCGGCCTGAAACATCGACAGTTCATTCATTTTCATAGATGCTGCCTGAGCTGCTGAGTTCCTCCAACATTTTGTGTGTGTTGCACTATCTTTACAAATATTTATTTTACTCACAGTTTAACAAAAGTTTCTTGATCATATGAATCAAGATACCATCCTCACAAACAAAATTAACTAAAAGTTGTATTGTTCCCTCTTGGCATCCCACACTTCTGTATTTGTCACTGTGCAGTTACATGAATTTTCTTTGCCCTGACACAGGTCAGTTTTACAACGGAGTGACTGCTGAGGTATATAATATCCACCCTGGCTTAGATGAAGGCAAACCTGATGCAACAATGATTGTGAAGGGTAATAAATTAAGAGTCACAAGGTATTGCATCCAAGATAATTAACACTATTAATTTGTTCTATTCAACAGTTTTAAAACTTCTGTGAACTTTTGATCTTAATTTTTAATCCTATCTTCCAGGGGGTACCAGAGAGATTTCAGACTCAATCCAAAGCAAGGTATCAGAATTCCATGCTGGTTTATTCACTACAATGGAAAAGGATTCATTGATGGGACACCTGCTGATTATGTTCTCTCTTCGTTATTTGATTCTGTTTATCCAAGATTTGAGATCAGGTGGTGAAAATGTATCCCTTTGGTTTCCCTTTACTAGCTTTATTGTTCAATTATTACACATTAAAAATCACACTACCGCATACATTTTTCCTTCCATTATAAAACCCTGTATTAATTTATAATAGCATCTGCAGATTTAGCTGGTGAGTGTCAAGCATGGCACCAGGTGACAAAAGGTGTGCTGCAATTCACATCCAGCAGCTGGCTGGCCATCCAGATGCAACTCTGTATTCATCTAATGACAGCACATGTTAGTCCAGATCTTGCCAACTGAACTGGAAAGATTTAAGGAACCAGTTTCTACCAACTACAAGGGGTGATTGGTAAGTTTGTGGCCTAAGGTAGAAGGAGATGAGTTATACAGCTCTCATTACATGCACATGCAGTTCAACTCTTTGAGTGATTATGCAGAAAGTTTGAGGTTAATAACTCAGCAAGGGTGATTGATAAGCTTGTGGCCTAAGGTAGAAGGAGATGGATGAGTTATTAACTTCAAACTCTAACCCTGCTGTGGACACTTTCTCGAGGTCCAAGATCCATATGCTCCACGACTGCTGGACTATGTGTGTAAATGTAGGAGGGGACTATGTTGAACAATAAATGTGCTAGGTTTTCTAAAATTGACTCCTTCTACCTTAGGCCACGAACTTATCAATCAACCCTCGTACTTTGGCACTATCCTAATGACTCTATAGGCAGTGACTCTCAAATAAGTGATTTTCCAGCTCCATTAGTGCTGATGAGTGGAGGGAAAAGTTTCAACAATGATCCCTATGGTGAAGGAACATCAATCAAATGTTTGCATAAAGGCAACTCCAGTTTGAATATGCAGTTGAAGAATTCCTGACACCCAGCAGCACTGGACTAGTTCCTGGAGCATTTTTAATAGAAGATAAAACGTTTTGATTTAATGAGTTCAAAAAGGAACCCTGAACAATGCCTCTGCTTACTTATTATGTAAGTAATAGTGGGAAGCATTCGTCCTTCCGGCAACACCTCCGTCCGGCAGGCAACACCTCACCTGCAAATCTACTGGGGGTTGTCAATTATGTCCAGTGCTCCCAATGTGGCCTCCTCTACATTGGTGAGACTTGTCATAAATTAGGGAACCGCTTCATCGAGCACCTCAGCACCATCTGCCACAGACAGGACTTCCCAGAGGCCAAAGATTTTAATTCCAATTTCCATTCCCATTTGGATGTGTCGGTCCATGGGCTCTGCTTGTGCAAAGGGTCCCTGGGTCCCCTCCTCCTTCCCTTTCTTCTGTGGTCAACTCTCCTTTCCTATCAGATTCCTTCTTCTCCAGCCTTAGACCTTTCCCATCCACCTGGCTTCACCTATCACTTTCCAGCTAGCCTCCTCCCCCTCCCCCCACCTTTTTATTCTGGAATCTTTCCCCTTCCTTCTCAGTCTTCAAGAAGGGTCTCAGCTCGAAACGTGGACTACTTATTCATTTCTATAGATGCCACCTGACCTGCTGAGTTCCTCCAGCAACTTGTATATGTTGCTTTGAATTTCCAGCATCCACAGACTTTTTTGTGCTTAGTACTTATTATGATACAGAAAGAGGCCTTTTGGCCCAGTGTATCCATGTTGACTCTCAGAAGTGCCATCCCTTGGGACTATTCACCTTTCCTTATTTCTACATTTCTCACATCTCTTATGATTTGTTTGCCACTTACATACATGGAGTGTGGATTTGGGCACCCAATGGAGTATGGATTTGGGCCTTTGGATTTGGGCACCCAATGGAGTGTGGATTTGGGCACCCAATGGAGTGTGGATTTGGGCCTTTGGATTTGGGCACCCAATGGAGTGTGGATTTGGGCTATTGGATTTGGGCACCCAATGAAGTGTGGATTTGGGCCTTTGGATTTGGGCACCCAATGGAGTGTGGATTTGGGCACCCAATGGAGTGTGGATTTGGGCACCCAATGGAGTGTGGATTTGGGCACACAATGGAGTGTGGATTTGGGCACCCAATAGGGTGTGGATTTGGGCACCCAATGGAGTGTGGATTTGGGCACCCAATGGAGTGTGGATTTGGGCCTTTGGATTTGGGCACCCAATGGAGTGTGGATTTGGGCTATTGGATTTGGGCGCCCAATGGTGTGTGGATTTGGGCACCCAATGGAGTGTGGATTTGGGCCTTTGGATTTGGGCACCCAATGGAGTGTGGATTTGGGCCTTTGGATTTGGGCACCCAATGGAGTGTGGATTTGGGCACCCAATAGAGTGTGGATTTGGGCCTATGGATTTGGGCACCCAATGGAGTATGGATTTGGGCCTTTGGATTTGGGCACCCAATGGAGTATGGATTTGGGCACCCAATGGAGTGTGGATTTGGGCTATTGGATTTGGGCACCCAATGAAGTGTGGATTTGGGCCTATGGATTTGGGCACCCAATGGAGTGTGGATTTGGGCTATTGGATTTGGGCACCCAATGGAGTGTGGATTTGGGCTATTGGATTTGGGCACCCAATGGAGTGTGGATTTGGGCACCCAATGTAGTGTGGATTTGGGCCTATGGATTTGGGTACCCAATGGAGTGTGGATTTGGGCACCCAATGGACTGTGGATTTGGGCACCCAAATTCACACATACAGCACCTGAAATCATGACTGAAAAGGAATTGGCAGGTGAACTGCTTCAGCCCTGACACTTCCCCCCCCCCCCCCCCACACACACACACACATCCATACTAGCAAAAATTGTGTATTTTCTGGGAAACAGTAAGCTATAGTACTGACACTGCTAAAGATTCTGTACACAATCAAGTAAAACACAATTCTGGAATAGATACTCTTACACAGAAAATGAATAAATTAAGCTTATTCCTTTAATTTCTATATATGTATATTGTTCTTGCTGCTTTGTTTGTGTTTTCTGATCTTCCATTAAATTGCCTTCTATGCTCCAAAATTTCTTAAGATATAAATTTTCTATCTAGATTTAGTTACTCATGTTAGCACAGCATTGACCATTTGCTAGTCATACTTTCCCTCAACAATTCCTTTCTACTTGGGAGATCCTTTGTCGTCCTGAAATGAAAAACATAGAGACACAACCAAGTCACCGAAAAAGCTGAGGAACAAACACTCAGTGGGAACTTTATTCGGTACATTTATACACCTGCTCGTTAAAGCGAACATCTAATCAGCCAATCATTTGGCAGCAACTCAATGCATAAAAGCATGCAGACATGGTCAAGCGGTTCAGTTATTGTTTAAATTAAGCATCAGAATGAGGAGAAAATGTGACCTAAGTGACTTTGACCATAGAACGATTGTTGGTGCCAGGCAGGGTGGTACAAGTTTCTCAGAAACTACTGATCTTCTGCGATTTTCACACACCATTCTCTATAGTTTACAGTGCCAGACTGGTTCAAGCTGACAGGAAAGCAACAGTAACCCAAATAACACCTCTTTGTAAACTGTGACAGTAACTGCATCGTAAACTACGACAGTAGCTCAAATTATCACACTTCATAAACTGTGACAGTAACTGCATCATAAACTACGACAGTAGCTCAAATTATCACACTTCATAAACTGTGACAGTAACTGCATCATAAACTACGACAGTAACTGAATCATAAACTACGACAGTAACTGCATAGTAAACTGCAACAGTAACTGCATTGTAAACTACAACAATAACTCTAATAACCACTCATCATAAACTATAACAGTAACTGTATCAGAAACCACGACAGTAACTATCGTAAACTACGACAGTAACTGCGTCGTACACTGCAACAGTAACCATGCATTACAACAGTGGTATGCAGTTGAGCATCTCTGAATGGACACGTCAAACCTTGAAGCGGATGGGCTGCAGCAGCAGAAAAGCACAATCATCACGAAGATCATGAATATGCATGCTGTTACCACTTTATTAGATAGAGTGTGTGTGTGTGTGTGTGTGTGTGAGTGTGTGTGAGTGTGTGTGTGAGTGTGTGTGTGTGTGTGTGTGTGTGTGTGTGTGTGTGCGTGCGCCCTTAACTCCTGGTGGAGTTGTCAGGGCGCCTTCATGACAAGCTTTTTGCTCTGATCTTTTTGGTGATTGCTCATTGTCTTGGGCATCTGAAACCTGGCGGAGCCCATCCCTCTCCAGTTTTTAGATAGATAGATATCTAAGCCCAAAGGAAATTACAGTGTCGCAGTAGCAATACAAGTGCACAGATAAAAATAATAGAAGAGAAGTGAAAAGAAAAATAAGTTACCACAAACAGTTTAGCAGGAGGGGTCATCACTTCCCAGCTATAGGTTGACTCGTTATAGAGCATAATGGTTGAGGGTAAGAATGATGTTATTTGCCGCTGTTTGGAACAGCGCACTGTATTTAGCTTGATGGCCACATCTGCGCCAGGTGCATCGAGCTGCATCTCCTTAAAGACCGAGTTAGGGAACTGAAGCTGCAGTTCGATTACTTTTGGCTTGTTAGGGAGCATGAGGAGGTGATAGAGAGGAGCTATAGTTGGGTAGTCACCCTGGGGTCACAGGAGACAGGTAAGTGGGTAACTCAGTAGAGTAAAGTGAGGGCATCAGGTACTGGCTGTCCCCCTGAACAATAAGTACTCCATTTTGATTGTTGTTGGGGAGGGGTATGACCTACCTGGGGAAGCAACAGCAGCCATGCCTCTGGCACTGAGCCTAGCCCTGTGGCTCGGCGGGTTAGGGAACAGATTGGATGTCAGTGGTAATAGGGACTCTATAATTAGGGGGACAGATGGACAATTCTGTGGGCATGAAGAAGAAACACAGATGGTAGTTTGCCTCCCAGGTGCCAGGGGTTTGTGATGTCATTTCTTCGGCAGTTTGAACGGGGCACAACTGCGCAAGCCGGTGAAAGTCGGCCCGTGAGGCAGCGGCAGAGTTTAAGAAGTGAGCAGATTAACAGAGTGGGCGATGGAGTAGTGGGAGACAGAGTAGGAAGGTTTTGGCTCGAGAGGCTTTGGCGAACAGAGGCTGAGAACGAGCTTGCTCCCAGTAAGGTAAGGCCAGGTAAGCTCCTTTAAATAACTCCAATTAACAGGAGTAGGTAATGGAGGCAGCAGTTAGGGCAGTTGAGTGCTCCATTTGCAGTATGTGGGAAGTTAGGGTGAGCACAGTTGTCCCTGATGACTACACCTGCAAAAGGTGCATCCAGCTGCAGCTCCTGACAAACCGTGTTAGGGAACTGGAGCTGGAGCTGGATGAACTTCAGATTATTCGTGAGACGGAGGCAGAAATAGACAGGAGTTTCAGGGAGATAGTCACCCCTAAAAGTCAGGAGGCAGGTAGCTGGGTGACTGTCAGGAGAGGGAAGGGGAATAGACAGGAAGAGCAGAGCACCCCTGTGGCTGTTCCCATCAACAATAAGTATATCGTTTTGGATACTGTTGGTTGGGACGACCTACCGGGGACAAGTTGCAGTGGTTGCATCTCTGGCACTGAGACTGGACCCTCAGCTCAGAAGGGAAGGAGGGAAAAGAGGAGAGCAGTACTGATAGGGGATTCGATAATTAGGGGGACAGATAAGAGGTTCTGTGGAAGAGATCGAGAATTCTGGATGGTCTGTTGCCTCCCTGGTTCCAGGGTCCGCAATATCTCGGATCGAGTTCTCAGTATTCTCAAGAGGGAGGGTGAGCAGCCAGATGTCGTTGTCCATGTAGGGACCAGTAGGAAGAAGGATAGGAAGAAGGAGGAGGTCCTGCAAAGAGAATTTAGGGAGTTAGGTGCAAAGTTGAAGGACAGGACCTCCAGGGTTGCAATCTCAGGATTGCTACCCATGCCATGTACTAGCAAGGCTAGAAATGATAATGCAGCTAAATATGTGGCTAAGGAATTGGTGCAGGAGGGAGGGCTTCATGTTTCTGGACAATTGGGCCTTGTTCCAGGGAAGGTGGGACCTGTTCCGATGGGACAGATTTCACCTGAACTGGAGGGGGACTAACATCCTTGTGGGAAGGTTTGCTAGTGCTGCTCCAGGGGGGGTTTAAACTAGATTTGCAAGGGGAGGGGAACCAAAGCGTTAGAGCAGATAGTGAGGTAGAGGATGCGAGAGCTACAAGTATAGTGCATGAGTAAAGCCAGATCTAACATATAAAGAGGCTTTGAGGAAAGAGAACTCTATAGTCAGGGGAGCAGACAGGAGATTTTGTGGACGTGAGAAGGAAACCCGCATGGTTTGTTGCCTCCTGGGTGCCAGGGTCCGGGATGTCTCTGACCGGGTGCATGTCATCCTGGTACGAGAGGGAAAGCAACCAGAAGTCGTGATACATGTTGGGACCAATGACATAGGCAGGAAGAGGGATGAGGTCCTGAAGTGTGAGTTTTGGGAGCCAGAATAAAGGGTGTAAAGGTAGTAAGATAGAAGGGCTAAAGTGTGTATACTTCAATGCAAGAAGCATCAGGAACAAAAGTGATGAACGGAGAGCTTGGATACATACATGGAATTATGATATAGTGGCCATTACGGAGACTTGGCTGGCACCAGGGCTGGAATGGATTCTCAATATTCCTGGATTTCAGTGCTTTAAAAGGGATAGGGAGGGGGGGAAAGGGGGAGGAGGGGTGGCATTACTGGTCAGGGATACTATTACAGCTACAGAAAGGGTGGGTAATGTAGCAGGATCCTCTTTTGAGTCAGTATGGGTGGAAGTCAGGAACAGGAAGGGAGCAGTTACTCTACAGGGGGTATTCTATAGGCCCCCTGGTAGCAGCAGAGATACCGAGGAGCAGATTGGGAGGCAGATTTTGGAAAAGTGCAATAATAACAGGGTTGTTATCATGGGTGACTTTAACGTCCCTAATATTGATTGGCACTTGATTAGTTCCAAGGGTTTAGATGGGGCAGTTTGTTAAGTGTGTCCAGGATGGATTCCTGTCACAGTATGTTGACAGGCCGACTAGGGGGAATGCCATACTAGATCTAGTATTAGGTAAAGAACCGGGTCAGGTCACAGATCTGTCAGTGGGTGAGATCTGGGGGACAGTGATCACCGCTCCCTGACCTTTAGCATTATCATGGAAAAGGATAGAATCACAGAGGACAGGAAAATTTTTAATTGGGGAAGGGCAAATTATGAGGCTATAAGACTAGAACTTGCGGGTGTGAATTGGGATGATGTTTTTGCAGGGAAATGTACTTTGGACATGTGGTCGATGTTTAGGGATATCTTGCAGGATGTTAGGGATAAATTTGTCCCGGTGAGGAAGATAAAGAATGGGAGGGTGAAGGAACCATGGGTGACAAGTGAAGTGGAAAATCTAGTCAGGTGGAAGAAGGCAGCATACATGAGGTTTAGGAAGCAAGGATCAGATGGGTCTATTGAGGAATATAGGGTAGCAAGAAAGGAGCTTAAGAATGGGCTGAGAAGAGCAAGAAGGGGTCATGAGAAGGCCTTGGTGAGTAGGGTAAAGGAAAACCCCAAGGCTTTCTTCAATTATGTGAAGAACAAAAGTAGGAAGATTAGAGATAAAAGTGGGAAGATGTGCCTGGAGGCTGTGGAAGTGAGCGAGGTCCTCAATGAATACATCTCTTCGGTATTCACCGATGAGAGGGAACTTGATGACGGTGAGGACAATAAGAGTGTTGGAGTTGTTAAAATACATTAAGACGGATTAGTCCCCGGGGCCTGACAGAATATTCCCCATGCTGCTCCACGAGACGAGGGAAGAGATTGCTGAGCCTCTGGCTAGGATCTTTATGTCCTCGTTGTCCACAGGAATGGTACCGGAGGATTGGAGGGAGGCAAATGTTGTCCCCTTGTTTAAAAAGGGTAGTAGGGATAGTCCAGGTAATTATAGACCAGTGAGCCTTACGTCTGTGGTGGGAAAGCTGTTGGACAAGATTCTTAGAGGTAGGATCTATGGGCATTTAGAGAATCATGGTCTGATCAGGGACAGTCAGCAAGGCTTTATGAAGGGCAGATCATGCCTAACAAACCTGATAGAGTTCTTTGAGGAGGTGACCAGGCATATAGATGAGGGTAGTGCAGTGGATGTGATCTACGGTTTGTACATGGATTTTAGTAAGGCATTTGATAAGGTTCCACATGATAGACTTATTCAGAAAGTCAGAAGGCATGGGATCCAGGGAAGTTTGGCCAAGTGGATTCAGAATTGGCTTGCCTGCAGAAAGGAGAGGGTCGTGGTGGAGGGAGTACATTCAGATTGAAGGGTTGTGACTAGTGATGTCCCACAAGGATCGGTTTTAGGACCTCTACCTTTCATGATTTTTATTAACAACCTGGATGTGGGGCTAGAAGGTTGTGTTGGCAAGTTTGCAGATGACACAAAGGTTGGTGGTGTTGTAGATAGTGTAGAGGATTGTCGAAGACTGCAGAGAGACATTGAGAGGATGCAGAAGTGGGCTGAGCAGTGGCAGATGGAGTTCAACCCGGAGAAGTGTGAGGTGGTACACTTTGGAAGGACAAACTCCAAGGTAGAGTACAAAGTAAATGGCAGGATACTTGGTAGTGTGGAGGAGCAGAGGGATCTGGGGGTACATGTGCACAGATCCCTAAAAGTTGTCTCACAGGTAGATAGGGTAGTTAAGAAAGCTTATGGGGTGTTAGCTTTCATAAGTCGAGGGATAGAGTTTAAGAGATGTGATGTAATGATGCAGCTCTATAAAACTCTAGTTAGGCCACACTTGGAGTACTGTGTCCAGTTCTGGTCGCCTCACTATAGGAAGGATGTGGAAGCATTGGAAAGGATACAGAGGAGATTTACCAGGATGCTGCCTGGTTTAGGGAGTATGGATTACGATCAGAGATTAAGGGAGCTAGGGCTTTACTCTTTGGAGAGAAGGAGGATGAGAGGAGACATGATAGAGGTGTACAAGATATTAAGAGGAATAAACAGAGTGGACAGCCAGCGCCTCTTCCTCAGGGCACCACTGCTCAGTACAAGAGGACATGGCTTTAAGGTAAGGGGAAGGAAGTTCAAGGGGGATATTAGAGGAAGGTTTTTCACTCAGGGAGTGGTTGGTGTGTGGAATGCACTGCCTGAGTCAGTGGTGGAGGCAGATACACTAGTAAAATTTAAGAGAATACTAGACAGGTATATGGAGGAATTTAAGGTGGAGGATTATATGGGAAGCAGGGTTTAAGGGTTGGCACAACATTGTGGGCTGAAGGGCCTGTACTGTGCTGTATTGTTCTATGTTCTATGTTGTATGTTTTATGTTTCTGAACGCATTCACAATATCCTGAAATGGGCGGGTGAGCAGCCAGAAGTCATGGTACATATTGGTACCAACGACATAGGCAGGGAAAGGGAGGAGGTCCTGAAAGCAGACTACAGGGAGTTAGGAAGGAAGCTGGGAAGCAGGACCTCAAAGGTAGTCATCTCGGGATTACTGCCTGTGCCACGCGACAGTGAGTATAGGAATAGGATGAGGTGGAGGATAAATGCGTGGCTGAGGGATTGGAGCAGGGGGCAGGGATTCAGATGTTTGGATCATTGGGACCTCTTCTGGGGCAGGTGTGATCTGTACAGAAAGTACGGGTTGCAGTTGAATCCGAGGGGGAGCAATATCTTGGCGGAGAAGTTTGCTAATGCTATTAGGGAGGGTTTAAGCTGGATTTGTGGGGGGGTGGGAACCAAAATGAAGAGGCAGAGGATGGGGTGATTGGAGCACAAGTAGAGACAGCTTGGAGAGAGTTTGTGAAGAAGGATAGGAGAGCAAAGATGCACTCAGCCTGATGGTTTGAGATGTGTCTATTTTAATGCACAGAGTATCATAAACACTGCGGAAGAGCTTAGAGCGTGGATCAATATGTGGAACTGTGACGTTGTGGCCATTACAGACGTGGATGTCTCAGGAACAGAATGGCTGAGTGTGCCAGGCTTTAGATGTTTCAGAAAGAACAGAGAGGGAGGCAAAAGAGGTGGGGCGTGGCATTGCTAATCAGGGATAGTATCATGGCTGCAGAAAAGAAGGAAGTCATGGAGGGATGGTCTACTGAGTCAGTGTGGGTGGAAGTCAGAAACAGAAAGGGGGCAATAACTCTACTGGGTGTTTTTTTTTCAGAGAACCACCTCCCAGTAGTAACAAGGATATCAAGGAGCAGATAGGGAGGCAGATTCTGGAATGATGCAATAAGAATAGGGTTGTTGTGGTGGGAGATTTTAACTTTGCTAATATTGATTGGCATCTCCTTAGTGCAAGAGGTTTAGATGGGGTGGAGTTTGTTAGGTGTGTTCAGGAAGGTTTCCTGACACAATATGTAGATAAGCCAACTAGAGGAGTGGCTAGACTTGATCTGGTATTGGGAAATGAACTTGGTCGGGTGTCAGATCTCATTGGGAGGGGATTTTGGAGGTAGTGATCACAACTCTATCTCCTTCACCATAGTGCTGGAGAGGGATAGGAACAGGCAATTTGGAAAAACATTTAATTGGGGTACGGGAAAATATGACGCTATTAGGCAGGAACATAGGAGCATAAATTGGGAGCAGATGTTCTCAGAGAAATGCATGGCAGAAATGTGGGAAATATTCAGGGAACATTTCCATGGAGTTCTGCATAGGTATATTCCATTAAGGCAGGGAAAGGATGGTAGGGTAAAAGAACCATGGTGTACAAAGGATGTAGAAAATCTAGTTAAGAATTGAAGAAAAACTTACAAATGGTTCAAGGAACCTTGATCAGATAGAAGTGTTCCCCTTCACAAACTTCTGTCACCTGCCCTGTTTCATTCCCCAGTAACAGATCAATTATTGCACGCTCTCTCATTGGGTTTGTACGTACTGATGAGCGAAACCTGCCTGAACACAGCTGACAAACTCTATCCCATCTCATCCTTTACAGTATGGGATTCCCAGTCAATATGGGAATAACTTCCCAGTCAATATGTTTTGTGATCTTCATAATCCATTGCAGAATGAATTTTTATCCTAATAATATCAGTCAAATTCAGATCCAAATCAAAGGGCCAAGTGCCATCCAGATCTCTAAACCGAACAGATTTTTATTTCAATAATTATCTTTCCTTTAATATTTTTCCTTGTTTATTTGCTAAACTCACTCAGTTGATTTCTGTCAATGTCTCTCTTTCTCTTATAAGACAATTAAATAGTTCCCTACAATGACAAGTTGGACTCTCGAGCTGAAATCTACCTTGTTATGATCTTGCACCTTATTTACCTCACTGCATTTCCTCTATAGCTTTTACACATAATTCTGTATTGTTATTTATTATGCTCGGTGTAATGATCTGATCTGATCAACACTATGCAAGAAAGCCTATTCTCTGTATCTTGTGCCAATAACAATAAACCACCCATCCAACCACACCGCTAACCAATCACAAATACCCACACTTCTGAGGTTTGCAGTCGATTTGCCTGCACTCCTGCTGAATGCATTCTGAGGAATTCTATATGGGATATGCAGACTTTACCATATGGAATTTGATTGGAGGAGTAGGTGACTGGACTGGAATATCATGCACTCCTTTTTACTGTTTGTGCTTAGCTTCCACATTGTCCAGCTGTATGACCTCAGGGTACTCAATGCCTTCCTCGATGTTCTTTCTCCACTTCGATCTGTTACAGGCTCAGCACTTTAATGAGTCTAAGAAGCTGATACAATCTTTAAAGGTTTGCTCCATCCTGTGATGAGCAAACCAAGCTGAGATGGGGTCCAGAGTTGACCCCCCTGTGAACTATGCTGCTAATGAGAGAGAGAGAGCGAGAGAGAGAAGAAGAGGGGGGAGGCATCCCACGCAGATGAGAGAGAGAGAGAGAGAGACTTGATTTAATATTATGGCTGCCTGGCTGATTGTTTACCTTTGCTCCAAGGACACTTTGCCTGCTTGTTAGATTCTTGCAGTGACAGCAAGGTGGGACCGGCCTGATGGAGGGCCGATGCCCTGCAGAGGAGAGATGAAAAGCAGTTCTGCGAAGACACAAGCAGGCACACCACGGGACACTGAAAGAGCGTTGTGCACCCACGTGAAGGTGGGGGTTTGGAGGATCAATTCGGGGGAATCGATCAGTGGCTCACAGTGTGAGAAGGGTGTGACCAGTGGGGACTTGTTTGTGTGTCCACCCTTGCCTCAGTGACAGGTCTGCCACTGAAGAACAGTCGTACGGGGGTCACAGTCAGTGACCATAACAGGACAAGAAGACAACGGAAGGTTCGACGGCAACTGCATCACCTCTCGCTCTCTCTCGCTCTCTCTAACAGTACACCGGCAACTACCTCGACCTAACCTAAACTGAACTGAACTCTTCCCCATCGTAAGACTATCCATTTACCCCTAGACTTTGAAAGAGCTTGGTTTTGATTCCTATTTCCACACTTCTGTATATATCATTGCTAACCTGTTTCATATATTTGCGTTTTATAGTACTGTATTTCTTAGTCTACTAATAAACACTATTAGTTACAGTAATACCAGACTCCAATGTGTATTCCACCTCTGCTGGTTCGGTAACCCGGTCACGGGGTACGTGACAATCCTTCAGGAAATTTCTTGCTATCCTGTAGGGCAGAGAAGGAAATAGATTGAGAAGTCTGGTGTTGGTCAGAATCAGGTTTATTATCACTGACATGTGTCATGAAATTTGTTGTTTTGCAGCATCAGTACAGTGCCATACATAAAAATTACTCTGTTACAATAAAAAATACAAAAAAAATTAAGTGCAAAACGAGTAAATTAATGAAGTAGTATTCATGGGTTTGTGAAATCTGATGGCAGAGGAGAAGATGCTGTTTAAGACATTGGGTGTGTATGCTCAGGCTCCTGTGCCTCCTTCTTGATGACAGTGATGAGACGAGGGCATGTCCTGGATGACGAAGATCCTTAATGACGGATGCCCCTTCTTGCAGCATCACCTTTTAAAGAAGTCCTGATGATGGGGAGGGTTATGCCCCTGATGGAACTACTTCTGCAGTCTTTTTCAATCCTGTGTGTTGGAGCCTGTATACGAGGTAGCAATATAACTAATCAAAATGATCTGCACAGTACAGCTGTCAAAATTTACTAGTCTCTGGTGACAGACCAAATCTCCTCCATATACATAATATTCTTGGTATGGTCTAACCAATCCTTTGCAACATAATGTCTCAATTTTATATGTAATGTCCAGACCACATGTCCTCCTTTCCACCCTCTCTACTTTCATTGCCATTGTCAGGGAACAATGGACTTGAACTCTTCTCTTTATTGTCTCATGCCTGAACTGTACTTATACCCTGCTGTATAGAGATAAGGAATCACAAGAGGTTACCAATGCTGGAAATCTGGAGCAACATTCAAAAAATATAGGAGGAAATCAGCAGTACAGGCAGCATCTATGGAGGGAAATAAACATCTGATACTTTGGACTGAGGCGCTTCATCAGGACTGGAAAGGACGACAGCAGAAGCCTGAATAAAAGGATGGAAGGGGGGAGGAGCACAAGATGGCAGGTGATAGGTGAATTCACTTGAGAAGACAAAGGTGGGAAAAAAGGAATGATATGAGAAGCTGGGAGTGATAAGTGAATTGAGTGAAAAAAGGAATCTGATAGGAAAGGACAAAAATCCAGGGAATAAAGTGAAGGAGGTGTGAAACCAGAAGGATGAAGGTGTGGCTGATGGGCAGGTCTTCGGGGAAAGAGAGCTAATGGGGACAGAGGGATAAGGGAAAACAAAAGGGTGGTGGAACAGAGGGAAGTGGTTACTGGAAGTTAGAGAAATTGATCTTCATGGCTTGGTCTGTATGTGGAGGTATGGACTGGCTCATTTGCTGAGAAGTTGCA
This sequence comes from Hemitrygon akajei, assembly GCF_048418815.1. Classification (NCBI taxonomy): domain Eukaryota; kingdom Metazoa; phylum Chordata; class Chondrichthyes; order Myliobatiformes; family Dasyatidae; genus Hemitrygon; species Hemitrygon akajei. The sequence continues at coordinate 68,656,671 of NC_133142.1, read as the reverse complement.
AGTAGATCTGAACATCGTTACAGCATCAGCAGAATTTTCCAATTCGGATCTACTGACTTCCTGCAGTGATGTTCTGCAGCTGGACAGATTGACCCCCAGTAATCACAACCATCTTCCTTTACATGAATTATTGGAGTATTTTGGAATGGGAATGGGAATTGAAATTGGTTTATTATTGTCACATCATCAAGGTGCAGGAAAAAGCTTATCTTGCCTGCTGTGCAGATAGATAAGATTATTATGGATGTTTATTATTATTATTATCATGATTATCTCTGGAGGGGAACCAGAGTGATAGGTTATCACAGGGCTAGAAGACATAGAGCAATTTTTGTCATGATATTTTGAAAATAAATAGCTGGAAATAGGCCAGTAGTTCACCACAAGCAAATGTCTGTTTATACAAATAAATAGTTTTAATATTAAGAAATGATTGATTTAATGACGGAATCAGAAATCGTAATAACCAGAATGGCACCAACACAAAAATATTCCAGTTTCCAGCACTGGTGGCCTTTGTGCCTCTGCTTATTTGATGGCCTTAAAGGATACAGGAAGAAGGCAGAAGAATGGGGCTGAGAGAAAGATAATAAATCAGCCAGGATGAATGGTCTTATGATGAGGCAGTTGGTATACGGATAGCATGTAGAGAGTCTATGAGGAAGGACAACCAGTGGAAAAGACCTTCTGTAAGTGCAGTCAGTTGAGTGGGTTGAAATTTGTCTATTTTAATGTGAACAAAGGTGATGAATATAGAACATAGGTCAGTACAAGGAACTAAGATGTTGTGAACATTACAGAAATATCAGAAGATCAGGAATGTTCCAGGGTCTAGCTGTTAAGAAAGGACGGGGAGGGAAGTAAAAGAGATGGGAAAGTGGCATTGCTAGTCGGGGATAGTATCATACCTGCAGAAAGGGAACCAATCTGGTGTCAGTGTGGCTGGAAGTAAGAAAGAGGAAGAGAGTAATCACTCTATGGGGAGAGTTCTATAGATCCTCCCGCCTCCCCGATAACAACAGAGGCATCAAGGAACAAATTGGGAGGGAGATTTTGGAAAGGTGCAAAAATAACAGGGTTGTTATCATGGCTGACTTCAACTTCCTTAATATTGAAGGCTCCATCTCAGTGCAAAAGGTGTAGATGGGACGACATTGGTTAGGCGCATCCTGGAATGGACTCCTGACACAATATGTAGACAGGCCAAATGGAGGACAGGCCATATTGGGTCTGATACTAGGCAATAAGCTAAGTGCTCACAAGGGGAGAAAACTTCTGAGTAGTGACTACAATTCCTCGGCCTTTACCACAGACTTGGAGACGGACAGGAGCGGACAGGATGGGAAGTATTTATCTGAAGAGGGACAGGAGCGGACAGGATGGGAAGTATTCATCTGGATACGGACAGGAGCGGACAGGATGGGAAGTATTCATCTGGAGAGGGACAGGAGCGGACAGGACGGGAAGTATTTATCTGGAGAGGGACAGGAGTGGACAGGATGGGAAGTATTCATCTGAAGAGGGACAGGAGTGGACAGGATGGGAAGTATTCAGCTGGAGAGGGACAGGAGCGGACAGGATGGGAAGTATTCATCTGGATACGGACAGGAGCGGACAGGATGGGAAGTATTCAGCTGGAGAGGGACAGGAGCGGACAGGACGGGAAGTATTCATCTGGAGAGGGACAGGAGCGGACAGGACGGGAAGTATTCATCTGGAGATGGACAGGAGCGGACAGGACGGGAAGTATTTATCTGGAGAGGGACAGGAGTGGACAGGATGGGAAGTATTCATCTGAAGAGGGACAGGAGCGGACAGGATGGGAAGTATTCAGCTGGAGAGGGACAGGAGCGGACAGGATGGGAAGTATTCATCTGGAGATGGACAGGAGCGGACAGGACGGGAAGTATTCATCTGGAGATGGACAGGAGTGGACAGGACGGGAAGTATTTATCTGGAGAGGGACAGGAGCGGACAGGACGGGAAGTATTTATCTGGAGAGGGACAGGAGCGGTCAGGACGGGAAGTATTCAGCTGGAGAGGGACAGGAGTGGACAGGATGGGAAGTATTCATCTGGAGAGGGACAGGAGTGGACAGGACGGGAAGTATTCATCTGGAGAGGGACAGGAGCGGACAGGACAGGAAGTATTTATTTGGAGTAGAAAGTTTGGAGAGGGAGAAAGTTTAATACCATTAGGCAGGAACTTGGGGAGCATAAATTGGAAAAATATATAATATAAACCTATCATCTATAGCAACAGATATATGGAGGTTGTTCAGAGAGCAATTGCACTGGATAGATTTGTCCCATTGAGTACAGAAGGGTGAAAGCAAATGTCTAAAGAAGAGGAAGAAGTATAATGAAGGTATAAAAAGCAAGAGTCAGGCAGGACTCTTGAGAATTATAAAGCATCCAGGAAGGAGCTTATGAATAGACCTAGGAGATCTAGAAGGGGACATGAGAAGGCCTTATTGGGTCAGATTAAGGAAAACCCAAGGTGTTCTAGGGAATTATAAACCAAAGTTTATCTAAGTATAATTATTATCAAACTGTGTATGCAGTATACAATCTTGAGACTTGCTTTCCCCAGAGACAGCCACATAACTATGAAAACCAAAGGAAAACATCAAATCTCATCCAGCACCCAGCAGGCACACAAAAACAAATCGTGCAAACAGCAACAAAAGAAAACCGAGGGAAAAACACAGAATATAAAATTCCTGAAACCCTCGTGAAGACAGCAAAACGCCAGATCGCTCAATCAACCCAAAAACACACCACCAAAACGGAGACCACAGGCTCCAACAGTAGCAAAACTACATTTGAAAGAAAAAGAAGACATAGAAGAAATAGCTCTGTGAACCATCTAAAGGATGTCACCCTTGGTCGCATTGTTTGTGATGTTATCCTCTTCCATTGCATCTTACATTGATTGTGAGGTCAAGTCCAATTTATTGTACTAGGGAATTATGCAATAGTTTCATGTCAGTCGGTAGAGGCTGACCTTAGCCTGTTAGTACGTGCTTTCAGGCTTTTGTATCTTCTGCCCAATGGAAGGGGAAGAAGAGGGAATGTCCAGGTGGGTGGGGTTTTTGATGATGCTGACTGATTTACTGAGGCAGCAAAATGCATAGACAAAGCCAATGGGGGGTGCGGTTTCTTTTACTTATTAAACACAAAGTACACTACAGATGCTATGGTCAAAGCAACACGTACAACAAGCTGGAGGAACTCAGCAGGTCAAGCAGCATCCGTGGAAACAAGCAATCAATGTTTCGGGCTGAGACCCGTAAGTCCTGATGAAGGGTCTCGGCCCAAAACATTGATTGCTCGTTTCCACGGATGCTGCCCGACCTGCTGAGTTCATCCAGCTTGTTGTACATGTTTCTTTTATTTATTTATTGAGATACAATACGGAATAGGCCCTTCTGGCCCTTTGAGCCATGCCACTCAGCAATCCCCCAATTTAATCCTAGCCCAATCACAGGAGAGTTTATAATGACCAACTGGTACATCTTTGGACTGTGGAAGGAACTGGAGCACCCGGAGGAAACCTATGGGGTCACAGGGAAAAGGTACAAACTCCTGTGTCACCAGTATTGTAAAGCAATGTGCTAACCGCTGTGCCGCCATCATTTCCATGATGTGCTGAGCTATGTCCATCACTGACTGCAGTCACGGGGAGAGCAGTTGTTGGACAAAACCAGCCTGCATCCAGATAGCATTCTTTCTATGGTGCATCAATAAACATCGCAAGGGTTGATGGAGAAAAGTCCAGTTCTTTAGCCTCCTGAGGTAGATATGTTGGTGAACTTTCTTGGCCATGACATCTATATAGTTGGGCCAGGACAGTTTATTAGTGATGTTCACTCCTAGGAACGTGAAGATCTCAACACCATTGAAAACAGGAGCATGTGCACTACTCCCCATTAACTGAACTCAATGGCCAGATCTTTTGTTTTGCTGATGTTTATAGGAATCAGTCACTCTCACTTCATCTGTAGACTCCAGCTTTTTGATCCATGACTTGAAGGGGACTGGAGCTAAGTAGTCCTGGTGTAACCCAAAACTGGGCATCAGTGGCCAGGTTGTTGGTGAATAATTGGCAACTTAGATATTAATGGGCATCCAGTTCATCTCTTCTGGAAGCTGTTCCACCTCAGGTCAATTTTCTACAACCTAAGACCCTGCCATGGTCAGAGGCAGTAGTTCTTGGCTCATGAATCCACTGCCTCTTCTCTGGCTGTCATTCCCCTTCAACGGCACGGATTGAAGATTCTGTCATGCACACTCCTTGGTAGAGGAGCCGCACTGTATAGTTTTCTTTTAACTAATCTCTGGAAATCCAGCAATGAGAAAATAGACTAAATATTAAATACATTACTGGCAAAAGTGACAGACCTATAAACTCATTGACTAAATAACTAATTCCATTATTGGCCTTGTTATACAGATTGTACTTTAAACTATTTAGATTGCAGAAGTTATCTAAAGCATCTGTATTTGCTTTAAAAATACAGTTTGTTTACCTTACCATATTCCGCCAGGACATCACTACCTGGCAATTGTAAGAAAAATGTCAACACTACTGCTATTTATTAACAGGGTTCTAAATAAAATCTATGACTTGCTTTTCAGCAGAGCACTGTTCAAAATGAAGACCATATTGTCCTATTTTTTATTAATTTTGATTCCTGTATTAATATCCTCTGATTTCATCATAAGAGAAGTAGGCCATCATAAGGTAATCAACTTATACCATCTTAATATATCTTCTATCTTCTTAATTATATCTTCTTAATTCAATGAATTACTATTTTAAATGTTTCTTTTTCAGACTGAATATGTAAATTCTTCGTCAAATATTTTGAAGCTATCGCAAAGAATGCTTAAGTTATAGGGCAGTAAATCTGTGCATGTGAAATTTCTCTTTCACTTAATCACTGTGCAATGTGTTCTGAAGAGAAGTATAAAGGAATTAAATCTTGATCATAGATTTCAAATAGCTGAATTTTTTTACAAAGACAATCATACTGTACTTTTTGCTCATTACAGCTAAAACTATTTTATAAACGTTAAGCCATGCATTAAAGGAAGGCCCCAGTACAGATGATATTTTCCCAATGAATTTGCATGCAAGGGTAAACTAATTCCCAGTCTTTGTCTTAGTTTATAACATTATAGTCACTGTACAATGTCTTATTTGATTCAATGGCACGTTCTGCTGCAATTCAATGTAAGTTTTATCTTGCTTTGGAGTCTATGTTCTATTGGCAGCACCAATCAGCAGCTCAGGAAGATTATTACAGTAAAGGATCAAAGATTTAAATTCCAATACTACACCTGTAATTATGGTGATGGTCTAGAGCATACATGGTAGCATGTTAAAGGATTGTACCAGAAACCCAAATTATAATCTAGAGATTCAATTATTTCCAAATTATCTACTTTTATTTCAGATTCTTCGTTTCTGCAGTCTTCTGCTTTTTAATTACTGAAGAGATATGACAGATTTTTTTGCAGAGGTGTCAACAAGTCAAGGTCTCTGATGAATCATAGGCCTGGAAAAACAAACTAGGGATCAGAGTTCAAATTCCAACATGGAGAGTGGAATTTAAAATCGGCTGATAATCTGGAATGTAAAAAAAACTGCTCATTTGACTCATAGAGAAGTACAGCACAGAAACAGGCCCTTCAGCCGATCTAGTCGATGCTAAAACTATTTAAACTGCCTCATCTCATTGCCCTGCTCCCGGACCATAGCTCTCCATACCCCTGTCATCCATGTACTTTGCAACACCACTTGTGCTCGCAGTTGAGCTTGCATGCACCACCTGTGTTGGCAGCTCATTCCACACATTCGCAACCCTCTGATTGAAGAAGTTTCCTCTCATGTTCCCTTTAAATTTCTCACCTTTCACCCTTAACCCATGAACTCTGGTTAGAGTCCCACCCAACCTCAGTGGAAAAAGCCTGCTTACATTTACCCTATCTATAACCCTCATAATTTTGTATACCTCTATCAAATCTCCTCTCAATCTTCTATGTTCCAAGCCACACAGTCCTAACCTATTCAACCTTTCCTTATAACTCAGGTCCTCCAGACCTGGCAAATTCCTGATAAATTTTCCCTGTACTCTTTCAACTTTATTTACATCTTTCCTATAGGTAGGTGACCAAAACTGCACACAATACTCTAAATTAGGCCTCAACAATGTCTTGTACAACTTCAACATAACATCCCATCTCCTGTACTCAATACTTTGATTTATGAAGGCCAAAGTGACAAAAGCTTTCTTAACAATCCTATCTACCTGTGACACCACTTTCAATGAATTGTGGTCCTGTATTCCCAGATCCCTTTGTTCTACCCCACTCCTCAGTGCCCAACCATTCACCATGCAAGATCTACCCTGGTTGGTCCTACCAAAGTGCAACACCTTGTACTTGTCTGCATTAGATTCCATCGGCCATTTTTCAGCCCATTTCCCCAGCAGATGCAGGTCCCTCTGCAAGCCATGATAGCCTTCCTTACTATCCACTACACCCCCGCTCTTGGTGTTATCTGCAAATTTGCTGATCCAGTTAACCACATTATCATCCAAATCAGTGATAGAGATGACAATCAACAAAGGACCTAGCACTGATCCCTGTGGCCCACAAAGCCATTGTTTAATCCAGTTTACTACCTCATCTTGAATGCCGAGTGACTGAACCTTCTTGACCAACCTCCCATGTGGGACACGGTCAAATTCCATGCAGACAACATTCATTGCCTTGCCTTCATCCACTTTCCTGGTAACTTCCTCAAAAAACTCTATAAGTTTGGCAAGACATGGTGTACCATCCACAGAGCCATGCTGACAGTCCCTAATCAGTCCATGTCTGTCCAAATACTTACAGTATATATCCATTCCCTCAGAATACCTTCCAATAACTTCCCCTCAACTGACGTTAGACTCATTGGCCTATGTTTATGTTTAGAGCTTTTTTCAAACAACAAAACAACTTTGGCTCTCCGCCAATCCTCTGGTACCTTCCCATCACTGTATTATTTAAGTACCGTATCTCTGAAATAAAACATGAAGGCAGAATACTTTTCATTCGAAGAGTGTTGGTGTTCAGAGGGATCTTGGCCCCCGACAACTTCTACACTTGCCTCCCATAGGATCCGAGGGAACACCTTGGGGATCTATCCATTCTGATTTACTTCACAGTCTGTAATCTATACAGGGTCCATGAAGTTGATGCCCCTTTGTCTCACTTCCATAGACTCTGTGACCACCTCCTAAATAATTACAGATGCAAAGAAGTTATTTAAGATCTCCCCCTTGTTTTTTGGCTCCAGACATGGATTACCATTTTGGTTTTCTAGAGGACCAACTTTATCTCTTGCTGTCCTTTTGTTCTTAACATACCTGTAGAATCTCTTAGGATTATCCTTCACCTTGTCTGCCAGAACAACTTCATCCCTTCCTTTAGCCTTCCTGATTTCTTTCATGGTGTTAAAAATGATGGCAATCCTATTACACTGAGGTGAGTTGGGGAAGATAGGCAGAAGGTGGAAAAATGAGAGCTGGCATGTGATCATCGAACCCAGGTGAGTGAAGGAAGATAGGCAATGGGGAAGTCGGAATGATGTAACAGGCTGGGCCAGAGGGGGAAGATAGAAGTGACAAACAATTGAAGAAACTGGAATCTGATAGGAGAGGGCAGTGGACCATGGAATAAAGGGAAGGAGGTGAGGATGTGTTCCATACGGAAGAACGTGTAGTTGATAGACAATTCCTCCTTCAAGTACCCACCTCACCTCCTTCTCTTTACTCATGGTCTACTATTCACTCCTATCAGACTCCATCTTCTTCAGCCCTTCCTCCCTTCCACCTATCATTTCCCAGCTTCTTACATCATTCCTATTCTCCCTCTCCTCTACTTGACAATCAGCAAATGCAGCTCCCCCCACCACACCACCCCAGCACCTGGATCTACCCATCATCCACCAGCTCTCACTCCACCCCTTCCTCCTACCTTTTTATACTGGCTGTCCCCCACCTTGCTTTTTATACTGGCTGTCTTCCCCCTACCTTGCTTCCAGCTCTGAAGAAGGGTCTCGACCCAAAGTATTAACTGCCTATTTCCCTCCAGAGATGTGGCCCCAGCACCTTGTGATTTGCTCCAGATTTCCAGTATCTGTGGTCTTTTTTGCATTTTCCTGGAATTTCTGTCACCAGCAGGTTTTAACAATCATTCTAAGTACTTCTTACAACCACAAATTCCCAGCTATCAGTAAGAGGAGACCTGTGCAATCTATTTTATAACAGAGAATCAAAAACTTTACTGGACAGTACACTACTTTGTTTACTTTCCTAAAAACAAATACGTCTTTTCTTTGGGATGTAACTGATTCCAGTTGCCTCAATGTATAACTTGTGTGCATAATGCAGGTGTATTGTAACATTAACATGTTTGTTAATCCTTTTCTTGGCTGGGAACAGAAGAGGAGCACAGTGGACCACAGAAGAACAGTAGGTTTGATTTCTCTGACGTTATCTATTTCATTTAGTATGTCCATTCATTTTCATTGTGCTGGGTCATAATATTTCTCCCAGTTCTCTTCTTCCTCTGAATAATGATCTGATTGTATTTATTTTAATTGCTTTAAACTATTCAAACCCCATCACCATTCATAATAAAATTGTTGGGCAGGGTTGTCCAGAGTGGTACGAGGACCTATTACCTACAGTGCCCCATTATGCAGAAGGCAGAATGAACCAGATAGATAAAGTCAACATGGCGCTGCTGATGCACAGCAATGTTTCGCAGGCAACTCACAAAATTACTAGACTTTTGCACATTGATTGTTGGTCAGCCATTGCTTATGGGTAGATTTTATTTATTCGGTTGTATTTCTTTGTTCTACTGTAAATGCCTGCAAGAAAATGAACTTCAACGTAGTATATGGTGACATATACGGTGACATATACATACTTTAATGAAAAATTTACTTTGAACTTTGAACTGCCTCCAAGGGGCATCCAATAACATGGAGTGGGCTCTGAGATGCAAGTAGGAGCCAAGGGTCCTTTCCTGAGGCATTGCCCAGAAACTCCTAATAGCCTTTGCAGACAGCACAAAGATTAGTGACATCGTGAAATGCCAAGAAGATTGCCAAAGGATACAGCAGCATATAGATCAGTTTCAATTACAGTACTGTGCAAGTCTTAAGCACATGTAAAAAAGTTTTGTTAAGCAAAGATACTTTCAAAAATAATGAAATGAAAAGTTTCTAAATAACAAAAAAATTGCTATAAACGGTAAATAACTAAATCAAATCAATATTTGGTGTGACCAACTTTAAAACTGCATCAATTCTCTTAGGTACACTATTGCGCAGTGTTATAAGAAAATCAGTTGCTAAGTTGTTCCAAGCATTGAGGACAACTTGCCAGAGTTCTTTTGCAGACTTTGTCTGTCTCGTTAGCTTCTGTTTCTCCAGGTAATCCAAGACAGACTCAATGATATTGAGAGCAGCGCTCTGTGGAGGCCATACAAACTGAAACCACATAAAAAATCTAGCGTGCCTAAGACTTTTGCACAGTACAGTACAGGGTGCCACTGTAGTGCAATCGTTAGTGTGACACTATTACAGCTAGGAACATTGCAGTTCAGGTGTCCTTAGTAAGCAAGTTTGGACAATCCTTTCCGTGTGCACATGGGTTTCCTCCAGGTGCTCCAGTTCCTTTCCACAGTTCAAAAAATACCGGTTAGTAGGTTAATTGGTCATTGTACATTGTCCCATGATTAGGTTAGAGTTGATTCGGTGGGTTGCTAGGTGGTACGGCTCAAAGGGCTAGTTCCATTCTGTACACAGTTATTTGACAGGAGGCTCAGTAGCATTAGCAGCAGAAGGGGTCCAGATGCATCGCTCCCTGAAAGTGACCAGATGGGTTGATAGGGTAATAAACAACGTGTATGGCATGCTTGCCCTCATTAGTTGAGACATTGAGTTGAAGAACCAACAAGTTATATTAGAGGTTTATAAAACTCTGGCTCAACCACATTTAGAGGATTGCATTTATTTCTGATCACTTCATTATAGGAGGGATGTGGGGACTTTAGAGATGGTGTTGAGGATATTGTCTGGTTTGAAGGATCTGTGCTATGGGGAGAGGTTGGCCAAGATGGGCTGCTTTCTTTAGAACAGTAGAATCTGAAGGGAGATTTGATAAGTTTATAAACTATCCGAGGCATAGATGGACAGGCAATCTCTTCACTCAGGATTGAAATATCTACCACTAATATTTCAGGTGAGAGGGAGAAGGTACAACAGTGATTTGCAAAGCAAGCTTTTTAAAAAGCCTGGAATGTGCTGGAAAAGGTGGTGGTAGAGGCAAGTAGCATAGGAGAATTTTAGGCACAAGAATATTCAGAGAAGGAAGGGATATGGCCAATGTGTGGGCAAGAACGATTAGGTCAATGGGTCAATGGCTGACGCAATCCCAATGGCTCTCCACATGGCTTTAGACCACCTGGACAACACAAACACCTACGTCAGGATGCTGTTCATCAACTATAGCTCAGCATTTAAATCCATCATTCCCACAATCCTGATTGAGAAGTTGCAGAACCTGGGCCTCTGTACCTCCCTCTGTAATTGGATCCTCAGCTTCCTAACTGTAAGTCCACAGTCTGTGCGGATTGATGATAATATCTCCTCCTCGCTGACGATCAACACTGGCGCACCTCAGGGGTGTGTGCTTAGCCCACTGCTCTATTCTCCATATACACATGACTGGGTGGCCAGGCATAGCTCAAAAGCTGTCTATAAATTTGCTGATTTATAGATAATCATTTATTTATTTATTTATTATTTTTCCATTCTTCTTCTACATTATGTATTGCATTGGACTGCTGCTGCTAAGTTAACAAATTTCATGTCATGCCGGTGATAATAAACCAGATTCCAATTCTGATTCTGATTAATCGGGTCACATTGGTTTAATTTGTTCAGCACAACACCATGGGCCTAAGGGCCTCTCCTGTGCTGTCTTATTCGTTATTCTATGTTCTAGCTCATCATAGTTGAAATCTTCGGAATCATTTTTAAATGTTTGCAAAATTTTCAAATAGATGAAATTACTCAAAGTTTAATTACCAACACCTTAAAATATGAGCAAATTATTAAATGCATCAAAATGAAGTAATAACTCACCTATCTGATAACATTTTCCACAACCCAGCCCACACAAATAAATGATTTTGCAATTTGTACAGCAGCCTTCTCCAGTGTAAAGCTAAGGAGCTGATTGTGAAGTGCACCTGCCCCTCTGTATGTTATGGGCACTATAATCATTGGTTGTCAATCCATTAGATTCATCTTGCTTGGTGCTATTTTTACTTCTAACGTTACCATTGATAACAATGCAATGATTTACTTCTGATCTTTCTAGTTGTTTTTTCTCAGTAGTTCTCATTGTAACATTCCCCATCCCACATCCCACCCTCCTAACCCCCACCCCTCCCACCTTCTGATCTCCTTTAGCCTCTGAGGGAGCTTGAAATCTACAGCATGAAGATCGATTCCAAAATAACCTCACGGTTTGCTCACAATGTGATAATTAGCCGAGTGGTAAATCGAGCTGATGCATCCAGGGAAGCCTTTTTCGAGATAGACCTACCCTCAACTGCCTTCATCACCAACTTCAGCATGTGCGTATCAGCTTATTCAGTTCAGTTTACTAATAAGCTTAAAAGAGGTACTCAGCAGCAATTTTATATTATTAAACAGTAAAACCAGTATGCAAGGCAAGTTTTTCACTGTATCTTGTATGTCTGAGTATATAAAGTAATATATAAAGTAATACCAATACCAAAAATATGACCAAGGTTAATTTAAGGAGCAAAACAAATCTGAAGAACCTATTAAACATATTTACAGCAGGTATCATTTATATATTCTTTGAGAAAGCTTTACTTGCAGTGTCTAAATGCTTCGTGTGTAAGTTTGCCATCTAAAGTAAAGAAAAAGAATCAAAAAGAACTTGGAATTTTCTGCCTAAGGAGTTTATTTTATAAGAGTGGATTGTGGCACAGCTATATGTCTAGTCGTGAGGTTTGACTTTTTTTTTAGTAAATAATAGTAATTTGTGATCATTGTTACTAAATGTACCATTCATAACATTCTATGACAGACGAGTAACAAAACCATTATTGCTGGCTGCCCATTCACTGTTAAATTTGTGAAATTGCCAGATCTATTAATAAGCAGTTTAGGATTCAGGGGGACTCACAATTATATTTCTGATATGATATTTTTAATTAATTGAGTTTGTTTTTTTAGAAGCTGTTGTCAGTGTTTTTATTCTGGTGAATTACTGAGGGAACAGCACTGGTGACAAACTATCAGTTACATTAAATGGGGTGCGAACAGCCACAAGTAAAATTGGAAAGGGTAGAGATTTAGAAAATGATGCATTGCAACTTATGGATCACTGTGATCATGGAATACAGGCAGTTGAGTAGTCAAAACCATTACATTAGTCATTTGCCTCATTCCAGTCCTCTGCAAGGAAGCATCATGGGCAAGTAGTTTGGTTTCCTACTACATTAGTAGGACCTCAGCGACATTTGAAGTCATTTTCAGGCTTGAAGAGGTCCAGATGGTGAGAAGAAAGGAGAAACATTCAAGCTTATTCAGTCAGTTTTTCTTGTGGCTCTCAGGAATGCTGTAGCAGTTGATGCAAGAAAAGCTTTGAACACTCTTGCCCTGGACCATCTATGCCCTCTCAGGAGACGCCCTCAAAACTCCCTACTTTCTTTAAGTTGTAAGGGGTTCAGAGACCATAGACCACTTTCTCTTTGCCTGCCTGCAACTGAAGGCTGGAAACATAGGAATGAGGCCTAATGGATATCATCACTGAAAGCATGCTGCTACATCTGACAGGGGAGAATTTGACCTGCTATAAATCACTATAAAAATGCATTCACTCCCCTAGCTAATTTCTGAAAGAGCGATTTCTCCCAAATAGACATTCAGGGTCATAAATGCTGAGTCATATTGTGTTTAAAGCCAAGAATGTGGTTTTCAAATGACATATTGTTGTTGCTTGACAAATATCAACTGGCCACAGTGAAGATGACCTCCTGGTTAAACTGCTCAATGTGCGCTACAAACAAAATCCTCCTGTTTGCAATTCCAGGAAAAGTCAAGGCTCCTGGTTCATTGAACACAACATACCTGCAGATTCAATTCAGACTCAAAAACTGACTGCATTAGTTTTATTTAATTAGTAAATAATGGTTTATATTGGAGATGTTATATATCTAGGTGTGAATCTGACCTCTAAACCATTACAGTTCTGTTAATTGATATTGAGTTTCAAACTAAATATATTTCAGTGTTTCAAAAGGCTATTTGTGTTTGTTGTAACTTTCTCTGTGGCCTTCAGCAGAAGCAGCCTTCCACAGCTTCTGGGATGATTTTACATTTGCTTCTGTTTTGCGAGTTGTAACCAGAGATTCTGCCAAATCACGAATATGGCCTGATCAGGAATTCTTCACAGATCATGCTCATTACTTATTTATTTACTTAGTGACACAGGACAGAGTCGGTCCTTTTGGCCCTTCGAGCCATGCTGTAATGATTTACAATGACCAGTTAATCTACTCACCTGGGGGAGGAAACGAGAGCACCCAGGGAAAATCCACGCACTCCATGAGGAGGACTTACAGAGACTCCTGACAGGGGACACCGAAATCTAACTCTGAACTCCAACTCCAGCAAGCTGTAATAGTGTCCCACTAACTGCTAACGTTTGCGCTCCATTCCCAAAAACATCTGCTGTTTACAATGGACAGAAACTTTTGGGTGTATCGCTCCTTTCCAGTCCTGATGAAAGGTTTCAGCTTGAAGCACCAACTGTTTATTCCCTTCCATAGATGCTACCTGACCTGCTTAGTTCCACCCGCATTTAGTATGTGTTGCCAGGTGTATCAGAACTTTGCAACAGCAGTCTTGTCACCCTTACTTTCTATTGGTATTCATCTAAAATAGAGAGGGTAAATTAGAGAGGCAACAGAAAAAAATCTTGGCAGGGTCAAGATGAGAGGAAGGTTAAAGCACGTCAACTTAAATGAAGGAGTGAGATGGAGATGGGGTGGAGCTTGGTGCTCATGGAAAATAGTATGGAGGAACAGACTGTTAGCATCAGCTGAGAGAAACATATATCACTTTGGCAGTCAGACTGTTGAAAACAAAAAAATGGCTCGTTCAAAGCCAACAGAGGAACTCATCTGCAGCAAATGGTCAAACATTCTCAATTTCTCCTCAAGAAATTATCAGAATTTTCCAGATATTTTCTAATTAGCTTTTAGCTCTAATAAGGAACAGTTTAGTACAGGAACTATTTCCAGCATTTGGAGAAAACATTGGCTCATTCATTTTATGACTATAACCCAGAGTTTTGAGAGAGGCTGTTGAAGAGATAATAGATGCATTGGTCATGATCTTTCAAGAATCACTTGATTCTGGCATGCTCCCGGAGGACTGGACATTTGCAAATGTCACTCCACTCTTTAAGAAGAGAGGAAGGCAAAAGAGAGGAAATTATAGGTCAGTTAGCCTAACCTCAGTGGTTGGAAAATATTGGAGTCCATTATTAAGGATGAGATTTTGGGGTACTTGGAGACTAATAACAAAATATGTCAAACTCAGCATGGTTTCTGTAAAGGGAAATCTTGCCTGACAAATTTGTTAGAGTATTTCGAGGAAGTAACAACCAGGGTGGACAAAGGAGAGGCAGTGGATGTCATTTACTTGGAATTTTAGAAGACATTTGATGAGGTGCCACACATCAGGCTGCTTAACAAGATAAAATCCTATGGCATTACAGGAAGGATACTGGCCTGGATAGAGGGATGGCTGACAGGGAGGACACAATGAGTGAGAATAAAGGGGGACTTTTCTGGTTGTCTGCCAGTGATTAGTGGTGTTCTTCTGGGGTCAGTATTGGGACCACTACTTTTCATATTGTTTGTTGGTGATTTAGATAGTGAAATTCATGGCTTTCTGGCAAAGTTTGCAGATGATATGAGGACAGGTGGAGGGGTAGGTAGCATTGTCTCAGAAAGGCAGCATCCATTATTAAGGACCTCCAGCACCCAGGGCATGCCCTTTTCTCACTGTTACCATCAGGTAGGAGGTACAGAAGCCTGAAGGCACACACTCAGCAATTCAGGAACAACTTCTTCCCCTCAGCCATCCAATGCCTAAATGGACATTGAGGACATTGAACCCTTGAATGCTACCTCACTTTTTAATTATATATTATTTCTGTTTTTTGCATGGTTTTTAATCCATTCAATATACTTAATTGATTTACTTATTTATTATTATTATTATTATTATTATTATTATTATTTTTCTTCTATATTATGTATTGCATTGAACTACTGTATCTGCTGCTAAGTTAACAAATTTCACGACACATGCCGATGATAATAAACCTGATTCTGATTCAGTTGAGGAAGCAATGAGATTGCAGCAGGGCTTAGACAAATTAGAAAAATGGGCAAAAACGTGACAGATGGAATACACTGTTGGGAAATGTATGATAATACATTTTGGTAAAAGAAACAATAGTGCCGACTATTATCTTTTTGGGGAGAAGGTTCAAACATCAGAGTTGCAGGGGGACTTAGGAGACTTTGTGCAAGACACCTAGAAGATTAATCTGCAGGTTGAGTCTGTGGTAAAAAAGGCAAATGCAATGTTGACATTTATTTCAAGGGGGTAGAATATAAAAACAAGGAGATAATGTTAAACCTTTATAAGTCACTAGTGAGGCCGCACTTCCGGTGCTATTGTCAACAGTTTTGGGCCCTTTATTTCAGAAAGGATGGGTTGTCATTAAAGAGAGTCCAGAGGAGGTTCACAAGGGTGATTCCAAGAATGAAGGGGTTAACATATGTAGAGTGTTTGGTAGCTTTGGGTCTGTACTCACTGGAATTTAGAAGAATGCATGGGGATCTCATTGAAACCTACTGATTGTTGAAAGGACAAGATAGGGTGGATGTTTCCTCCGGTGAAGGTATCCAGAATGAGAGGACACAGCCCAAAAATTGAAAGGTAACATTATAGAACAGAGGTAAGGAGGAACTCTTTTAGCCCAAGAATAGTGAATCTGTGGAATGCTCTGCCACAAGCTACAGTTGAAGCCAAGTCCGTGGGTATATTTGAAGCAAAATTTGGTAGACTCCTGATTGGTTAGGGCATCAAGGGATATGGTAAGAGAGCAGGTGTGTGAGGTTGAATGGGATCCAAGATCAGCCATGATGAGATGATGGAGTGGACTCAATTGGATGAATGGCCAAATTCTGCTCCAATGTCTTATGAACCCTTCTTCTATATATTAAAAAAAAATGAGCTGGTGTCCAAGCTTCAAAGTCCATTTAGGAATCGGATGGCAAAGGGGAAGAAGCTGTTCCTGAATCGCCGAGTGTGTGCCTTCAGGCTTCTGTACCTCCTACCTGATGGTAACAGTGAGAAAAGGGTATGCCCTGGGTGCTGGAGGTCCTTAATCAGACACCACTTCCTAAAGATGTCCTGGGTAATTTGTAGGCTAGTGCTCAAGATGAAGCTGACCAGATTTACAACCTTCTGCAGCTTCTTTCGATCCTGTGCAGAAGCCCTTCCATACCAGACAGTGATGCAGCCTGTCAGAATGCTCTCCATGGTACAACTATAGAAGTTTTTGAGTGTATTTGTTGACATAGCAAATCCCTTCAAACTCCTAATAAAGTAAGGAATGAAATTATAGAATAAGATTGAAGTGAACCATGCTGCAGGATGGGAAGGATGTAATCTCTCCTATGTTATATCTTTATATAATATAGTAATAATTTTCATAAAATTTGCCGTTGATATTAATTTAGTTGAGTTTAGAAATGGCCAGCCTGCTGCTTCTCTTTTTCTCTGATATTTGCTAGATTTTTAAAACTAAAACTGATGTGGGAGCTCAACAGGTTGAGCAGAGTATCTGGAGGCAGAGGGATATTCAGTATTTTGGGTCAAGATTCTGCTTCAAGACTGACTCCATTTAATATCTGGAGTTCTGGTGCAATTCCAGTCCATTTTCTTATGCCCAAGATCCTGTTCCATTTTCACTCTGGCTCCTCTCTGTCCTAAGTACCATTTAGTTCTCTCAAATTGTTATATATTTTCACAGCTTACAGAAACTCAATCACTCTTGCACTGGCATTCCTGGTTCTGAAATTCTTCTTCCTTACTCACTGGTTCCTAGATGCTGTTGTGAGCCTGGGACCTTAATCACTTTTCCTCAGCATTATCCTCTATTTCCAATTTATCCTTCACAGCTATTTTCTATATCTGCAACTTTTTGCAGTATCCACCCAATGTCATTCTGCAAAATGCCCAAATGAATGTTAAGAAATCATAATCTTATTACCTGGATATATATTAACCATTAAATGGTTGGAATTTTCATACTAAATTCTCACACCTCTGAAAAGGATATTCTTAAAATCTGAAATAACACACACACAAAATGCTGGATTTCATCAGACCAGGCAGCATCCCGGAAAAAAGTATAGTCAACGTTGCAGGGTGAAAATCCACAGAATGTCTCTTGTTTGTTCTTAAAATCTGACTGTTTTATCAAGCCTTAGTCAAGTGCCATAATTTCTTCATATAGCCTGGTATCAAATGCTTGTGTGATGGATCTGCTATTATTGATACCTTCTTGGATAGAATAAACGGAATCATGAAAAATCAGTATATCGAATAACTAAAATGAGGGAGTTCCATGAGATGCCTATATTAGTT
Source organism: Hemitrygon akajei (assembly GCF_048418815.1). Classification (NCBI taxonomy): domain Eukaryota; kingdom Metazoa; phylum Chordata; class Chondrichthyes; order Myliobatiformes; family Dasyatidae; genus Hemitrygon; species Hemitrygon akajei. The sequence goes on along the minus strand of NC_133142.1, from coordinate 68,638,827 downwards.
AAAACTACAATGAACTACAGATTTGGTCTACAACATAATAGGTCTACTGTGGATGTGATCTCATTGGCTTTTTCTACATGGCCTTGAATCACCTGGACTGCTGAGGTCTCCATCAGTCAGATTTGACCATGGACGTTGCATCCTAGATGTCTAGATATGCAAGCCAGGGCAGTATGATATGGAGAGCAAGCTGTTTCCCGTGTAGCAAGCTCCCCCTGTCCACACAACTGATGAACCAAAGGAACAGCAGAGACCGATACAGTTTGGTACCAGCAGCATCGCAGGAGTTGCCAGTCAGCATTGAACTCAATGTAGGAATGTCTTAGGGACTCCAACTCTGGATTTTTCCCTCAGAGTTTACTCCCGAAGCCTTCCCCATGAGTGGGTATAGCTGCAAGGCAGTGGAGGTTTGAGATCAGAGTTTTCATTCTCCTAAATGAGCTGCCAACCACGGCTGATGAACATCATCTGTCCAAAGCAACTGGTTTTAAGGCACCAGTAGCCTGCTTTTGCCCTTTACTCTGTCAGTAGAAACAGTTCTGTCAGGCTTAGTAGCAAAGCCTCATGTGAAGACCAGGAGCTGGACTTGGTTGTCAGAGGCTGTTTGAGGCACACACCATTGGGGGAGCATTTAATAGATAGTGGGAACTTGTCCCCACTACCACCCCTGGCTACGGCAACCCTAAGGAACCGTCACCTGGACAATACTAATACTTAGGTTGTTCATTGACAACAGCACAGCATTTAACACAATCATTCCTACAGTTCTGGTCAAAAAGCTCCAAAACTTTTGTAGCTCCTCACCAGAAGACCATAATCTATGCAGATTGGAAATAACATCTCCACCTTGCTGAAGATCAACACTGGTGCACCACAGGGGTGTGTTCTTAGCCCACTGCTCTACTCTCTCTACACCCATAGCTGTGTGTCTAGGCACTGCTCAAATGTCATCTCTACACTTGCTGACTACACAGCTATTGTTGGTAGAATATCAGATAGTGAAGAGAAGGTGTACAGGAGCAAAATATATCAACTAGTTGAGTGGTGTTGCAACAACCATGCATTCACCATCAGACCAAAGAACTGATTGTGGACTTCAGAAAGGTTTCAGAAGATGAAGGAACACACACCTGCTCTCATTTGAGGTATCCGAAGTGGAAAGAGTGGGCAATTTCAGGTTCCTGGGTGTTAACATTTCTGATGATCTATTCTGGGCCCAGCATATTCATGCAGCTACAAAGAATGTATGACAGTGGCTATACTTCTTTCGGAGTTTGAGGAGCTTTGGTATGTCGCCAAAGACACTCACAAATTTCTACCATGGAGAGCATTCTAATTGGCTACATCACTGTCTCGTATGGGGGTGTGGGGGGGGGGGCTGCTACTGCATAGGTTCAAAAGAAGTTGCAGAAAGCTGTAAACTCAGTCAGTTCCAACATGGGCTCTAGCCTGCATAGCATCCAGGACATCTTCAAGGAGCAATGCCTCGGAAAGGCAGCATTTGTCATTAAGGACCCCATCACCCAGGACATGCACTATTCTCATTGCTATCATCAGGAAGGAGGTACAGGAGCCTGAAAGCACACCTTCAGTGATTCAGGAACAGCTTCTTCCCCTCTGCCATCCAATTCCTAAATGGACATTGAACCCATCACAATTTTTTTGCACTACTTATTTAATTTAACTATTTAAAGATAAATACTTTTACTGTAATGCAGAGTTTTTTTTGAAATATTACAGAATATTGTTCACTCTCGGGTTGTCAATTTGGAAGTTTGGTTGATCGCTGAAATTGGCAAAATGTTTGCAGACATTTCAGCTCCAGTTGAGAAACCTTTATCAGTGCGCAGTTCAGATGTTGCCTCTTCAGAATGCCAGCTTATATGCTCCGCTGTGGTCCGAATGAATACTGACTAGACATTGAGATCTGGTTCACAATAGAAGATTCTGATTGGTTAGCTTTCAGGGAACTCCACTGGAAGTGTTTGCTTCACTGTTCAGATCCCGGGAGTACCATTGATTGTTGATGTCATTGTTTCTCTGTTCTCCATAAGGGTTCATATACTGGATCTACGTCAACATGTTTGTTGTAGAGAACCACGCTTGGAGAAATTCTTGTTCTTCCCTTGTTCTTGCTTGAGTCAAGACTCTGGCTGTCGTTCATTTGAAATGGTGGCCTCCATCTTCCTGTGCAGTTTTTTGTTTAATATTCTGTATTGCATTGTACTGCTGCTGCAAAGACAACAAATTTCACGACTTATGTGGGTGATATTGAACCTGATTCTGATTCTGAGGTCTATCCCCAACTTTCTATTCACAGCAGGAATAAGTGATTATTTTGCAGATATCTACTGTAATACATGATGTGACTGCAAACAAATCTTAGTTGTACTTTGGCAAATAATTTGAAACAAATAGGCCAAGGAATAAAGTATTATGTAATAACAACATAATTTCTCCCTCCATAGGACTCTGGATGGAGTAACGTATGTGGGAGCTGTGAAAAAGAAAGAAGAGGCTGAGGAGCAGTACCAACATGCAGTTTCACAGGGACAGACAGCAGGGATCGTAAAGTAAGAACAGTTTCTCATACAGACAAAGTGACCACATAAGGCTATACTGTAAAGAAATTAGAATAAAATGCTGGAACCGGTATGCACTCCCCTGCCCCCATGCAATAAATGAATGCTTGGATATTTCATCGAAGCAAAAAAATGATATGACATGGCAAAAAGCCAGATAGCCCACTAAGGAATGGCAAGTTACCTTTTCTCAATTAACATCTAAGTTGCTTTTCAAAGTCTTCAGTGATTTCCTTTCTACCACCCATGCAAACAATGGGTTCCAGATCAAATCCACCCTCTGCATAAAAACATTCTCCTCACATAACCCACACCTTTTCACTTTGCTTTGAGGCCATGTTCTCTTGTTTCTCAAAATATTAATCCTTTCTAAGTCTATCATGATTTCCATCAAACCTCCTGTAGCTTCTTTGCTTTAAAGAGACCACTTTGAAGTTCAGGGTGTTAGGTGCTAAGTAAAAAGGCAGCACCTCTAAGTTTGTGATCTCAGGACTGCTACCCCTGCCACATGCTAGTGAGGCCAGGACTAGGAAGATTATACAGTTTAATACCTGGCTAAGGAGTTGGTGTTGAAGGGAGGGCATAAGATTTTGGATGGTTGGGCTCTCTTCCAGGGAAGATGGGACCTGTACAGAATGGACAGTTTGCACCTGAACTGGAGGAGATGAATATCCTAGTGGGAAGGTTTGTTAATGCTGCATGGTGGGGTTTAAACTAGAGTTGCAGGGGGACGGGAACCAGAGTACCAGAAGAGTTAGTGGAGAGATTATGGATGCAGATGTTGTTAAGACCTCAGACAAAGATAGGAATCAATAGGTTGGGCATGGTGTAACTAGTGTCCTGAGCTGTGTAGACTGAATAAGTATTTTGCTTCATTCTTCACTGTGGAGGACACTAGCAGTATGGTGGAAGTTCCAGCTGTCAGGGAGCATGAAGCACGTGAAGTTACCATAACTAGAGAGAAAATTACTGGGAATCGAAAAGGTCTGAAGGTAGATAAGCCACCTGGATCAGATAATGTACACCCCAGGGTTCTGAAAGAGGTGGGTGAAGAGATCATGGAGGCATTAGTAATAATTTTTAAGGATCACTAGATTCTGGAATGGTTCTGGAAGACTGGAAAATTGCAAATGTCACTCCACTCATCAAGATGGGAAGAGACAGAAGAAAGGAAACTATAAGCCAATTAGTCTGACCTCAGTGGTTGGGAAGATGTTGGAGTCGATTTTTAAAAATGAGATCTCAGGGTACTTGGAGGCATATGATAAAACTGGCCATTGTTAGCATGGTTTCCTCAAGGAAAAATCCTGCTTGATAAATTGTTGGAATTAATTTGAAGTAAAAGCAAGCAGGATAGACAAAGATGAATCAGTTGATGTTGTGTACTTGGATTTTCAGAAGGCTTTTGACAAGGTGCCAAACATGAAGCTGCTTCACAAGCTATGAGTCCATGGTATTACAGGAAAGATTCTCATATGCATAAGTCAGTGGCTGGTTGGCAGGAGACAAATATATATAAGGAGCCTTTTCTGGCTGGCTGCCAGTAACTAGTGGTGTTCCAGAGGTGTCTTTGTTGGGAACAATTCTTTTTATGTTATATGTCAATGATTTGAAGGATGGAATTGATGAGTGTTGCAAAATTTGCAGATGATATGAAGATAGTTAGAGGGCAGGCTGTTTTGAGGAAGTAGAGAGATACAGGAAATACAGTGTTGGGAAGTGTATGGTCATGCATTTTAGTAGAAGAAATGAAAGGTTTGAATATTTTCTAAACGGAGAGAAAATATAAAAAGCTGAGGTGCAAAGGGACTTGGAAGTCTTTGTGCAGGATTCCCAAAATATTTATTTGCAGGTTGAGTGTGTGGTGAGGAAACCAAATGCAATGTTATCCTTCATTTCAAGAGAACTACAACAGACTTATTCCTTTTACAATGGATAATCAACTTTTATATAATTGGTTTCAAAAAGGGATTAGACATATAGGAGATTGTTTTGAAGGAGGTATATTAATGTCATTCGATCAACTAAAGAATAAATATAAAGTATCAAACAACACTCTTTTTTGTTACTTTCAACTAAGGGCTTATTTAAGAGAAAAATTAGGTCAAACAATGTTATTACCGAAATCCAATGAAATAAAACTTTAATTCAAAAAGGAAAGATTAAAAAAATTATCTCTTGTATGTATAATTTGATTCAAAAACAGGCAATTAAACAAGGAGTCCATAAGTCAAGACAAAAATGGGAAAGTGATTTGAATATTAAAATTGAAGAAAAAATTGGTCAAGACTATGTCTTGAGAGTATGACAAATACAATAAACGTCCGATTAAGATTAGTGCAATACAATTTTTTACATCAATTATATATTACACCACAAAAAATAAATAAATTAAACCCAAATTTATCTGATCAGTGTTTCCGATGTAACCAAGAAATTGGTACTTTTTTACATTCTACTTGGTCTTGTTCTAAAATTCAACCTTTTTGGACAAATTTAAGAGTTTTATTGGAACAAATTATTGGAATACAACTTCCACATAATCCAATATTACTTTTACTAGGTGATATTGAAGGGATAAAAACGATATCCAAATTGAATAAATATCAGAAAGAATTTATAAAAATTGCATTGGCAGTAGCCAAAAAGGCTATTGCAGTTACTTGGAAATCGGATACATATTTAAGTATAGATTGTTGGAAGAAAGAAATTTATGGCTGTATTCCACTTGAAAAAATTACTTATAATTTAAGAGATAAATATGAAACATTTTTGAAAATTTGGCACCCTTATTTACAAAAGATAGGATTAAATATATAGGTGCTCCGAAGATGAAATAATTGGTTACTTGGGGAAAGAAATAAATATATATACTAAAGTTATTACGAACTCCATGGAGTATGTGGGGATCTTCCAATATCCAGGCATTCCTTTTTTTCTTCTTTCTTTCTTTCTTTCTTCTTTTTTTCTATAGGGATGTTAGGGGGGAGGGGGGATGGGTAACACATATTTTCTTTTTCACACACTTTTATTCTGTAACTATTTGAAAACACAATAAAAAAAGTTTAAAAAAGAGAACTACAACATAAAAACAAGGATGTAATGTTGAAACTTTATAAAGTACTGCTGCAGCCTCACTTGCAGTATTGTGAGCAGTTTTGGGCCCCTTATCTTAGAAACGATGTGCTGAAACTGAAGAGCGTTCAAAAGAAGTTCATAAAAATGATTCCAGGATTAAATGACTTGTCATGTGAAGAGTTTTTGATGGTTCTGAGCCTCTACTCACTGGAATTCAGGAGAATGAGGGGTGACATTGAAACCTATTGAATGATGAAAGGCCTTGGTAGAGTGGATGAGGAGAGTATGTTTCCTATAGTGGGAGAGTCTAAGACCAGAGCAAAGGACACGATCTCAGAATAGAGGGGTGTCCTTTTAGAACAGAGATGAGGAGGAACTTATTTAGCCAGAGAGTGGTGAATATGTGGAATTATTTGTCACAGGCAGCAGTGGAGGCCAAGTCTTTATGTACATCTAGGAAAGATTCTTGATTGGTCAGGGCATGAAGGGTTACAGAGAGAAGGCAGGAGATTGGGACTGAGAGTAAAATTGGATCAGCTGTGATGAAATTACTTGATGGATCAAATGGCCTAATTCTGCTCCTATATCTTATAGTTTTATGGTCTTCTAATTCACTTTAGGATGTTGTCACCTGAAAAGGACAGCATTTGTTGTTTGTCCCTAATTGCCCTCGAGATGGTGATGTTGTTTCATCTTCTTGAACTACTGTGGTCTTTTAGCAGGAGATACTCCCATAATGTTGTTGGATGGAGTTCTACTACTTAGACCAAGCATGATAAAGGGATGGCAATATATGTCCAAAAATGGTGTGAGACTAGGAGAGGAGTCTACATTTGGTGCCCTTGTTAGCAGTTGAGCTTGGGGACATCTAAGGACTTTGTGTGAAAAGGGTAATGGTTGCAGTGATGCTGTCAAATGCAGATGCTTTCCCTTTCAGAACGAGTGAAATTTACAATCCAGTGTAGAGTAACCCACAATGGATTGGACGTTCATTCCAAATCTGGCACAGATGAGGCGAGGAAACTGTCAAATTGGCATCAGAGTATATGTGAAAGAACTGAGTCGAGGGGTGAGAGTAGAATGATAGGGAGAAATAAATTCCATGAGCAACCATGGTCTGAAGGAGTATGCCTATGTGGACAGTCTGATTGTGTATCTCAAAGAGGACTTCATGTTTGGGAAGTTGCAATGTTGAGAGCTGTGGTGGGGAGAGCGTGCCCACTGAGAAGCTGCCTTTGATCAGCAATCCAGCTTCCATGAAGTGAAGGTCAGTTCAACAAATCCCAAGGCCACTGCTGCCTTTATCAGAAAGTTTAATGATAACTTCACATGTAAACAGCTCCATGTGCAAAGGAGGGTAAGTTAGGGTGAGTAAGAGAACTGGATATTTTGAGATAGTCTATGTCAATGTCATGAATAAAGCTAGAGAAGGTAAGAAGTTGGTACAAGGATCCAGTTTGTTCAGAAATTTTGGAAAGAAAAGAAAGAATCTTCTGGCACCAACATAGCATGTTTATAAGTAACTAACCTAACTCAAACATCTTTTGTAACGTGGGAGGAAACCAAAACCAGCTATTGCTGAGAGAGCATATAAACTTCTTACAGACGGCAGTGGGAATTGAACCCGATCTTACAGCTGACACTGTAAAGTGTTAGGCTAACTGCTATGCAATTGCACTATTAACTTCTCATTGTGGGTCTTCCCTTTGGACGTTCTCTTTCCAGGTGGAATGCATTCTGCACTGAATGTTTGCTTCAGCTGCCTCATTTTAAACATTATTTAAAAGACGCCCATCTTGTTTTTCTTTGACAGTTGTTTGGGATCGTGGATGACTTACTTCCACACTGATTTCAAAGGTGACTTAGTAAGTTCAGTATTGGAACATTGGGCTCTTCCACCGATGGGACAAAAAATGGCTGCCACAGATGGGGCTGATACTAGTTTGGGAGTGATGTACTCCTTCCACTACTTAGCAAGGGCTTCTTTATGCTTCTGATGCACTACCTCTTACTGTTCAGTGGTGGGCCAATGGCTCCCAGGAGCTGGTGAGGATGTTGCACATCTTCAAGGGAATTTTGAGCACATCTTTTTCCCTGTCTGCCTTGCAGTCTCATCACATGAAAGTGTGAAGTTAACAAATTATAGGAAATCAAGAGAACAAGGCCATTCATTACTTAGCATGTAGCATGTACTGTCTGCTCTTTGTTTTGATTCCCAAAGGAAATCAGGAAGGAAAACAGAAAAGTTTGAAGTGTCAGTAAATATTGGACCAACCAAAAAAGTCACATTTGAACTGATTTATGAAGAATTATTAAAACGTAACCTAGGGAAGTATGAAATGAACATCCAAGTGAAACCCAAGCAGCTTGTCAATCACTTCCAGGTAACTTGCAAAGTGTATTCACACTTGCCTAATATTATAGTTTTGACTGACTGTGTTGTGACCTTCTCAGTTTATGATGAATAGGTTTCACTTTGAATTCTTGTTTCCAGATTGATGTACATATTTTTGAACCACAAGGCATTTCCTTTCTGGATGTTGATTCCAGTTTCCTAACACATAATCTGACTTCCCTTGTGGAAAAGACTGTAAGAGGAACAAAGGTACAAAGCAATGAACATTTTGTTTTTGGTTTATTGTAAAGACCAAAGCAATACAAAATTAATACTGGTTCATTATTTCATTCAGGCACACGTCTCCTTCAAACCAACACTTGAGCAACAGCGCAAGTGCCCTGATTGTCACGACACAGTTCTGGATGGAAACTTCATCATACGTTATGATGTCAATAGAGACCTGTCTGTTGGCAGCATTCAGGTAACTTAAAAACAGTTTTAAAGTTAAAACCTGTGATGACCCTGGTGATTTATTCTGATAATGCTTGATTTTATATATATTTTTCAGATTGTAAATGGATATTTTGTACACCACTTTGCACCTGCTAACTTAACCAGGATTCCAAAAACTGTTGTATTTGTGATAGACCACAGTGGATCTATGTCAGGAACTAAAATGCAACAGGTAAGAAGAGTTGGTTGGGGTGAGAAAAAAGGTTTGGAATTCCAATGATATTCCTTATCCTAATTCCAGGACATACACTACCTGCACCTAAAATAGTGACTCGCTTTATTAATTTCACACATATTCACCATTAGCAGATAGAAGGAGTAGGAGAAGGGGAATGATAAGAAACTGTTGGTGGACTGAGGAGGGGAGTAAGATGACAAGCTAGTAATACCAGGTAGGGGAGGGGGTCAGGGAGATAGTGGCAGGTGAATAAAACATGGAGTCTGGTAAAAGGAGGAGAAACAGATAGAGATAAGTGTGCCATGGGTTGCGGGGAGTATGAAGATAGGAGACAGCTGCTGACGGGAGAAAAGCAGGAACTCTAAGTGCTTACAATGCTGGATTAGGATTAATAAAGGAGATGAGAGTGGAAACTGTTAGGGGGAATTTGACTGCAATTAGAACCAGAAGCAGATGGGTGAAGAGGAATGCTGCACATGAAGTGGATGGGGAAAGGGATGGAAATGGTGAATGGGGGCTGGGGATTTGTGTGAAAGGGAACTGAAATGGGAGGGACAAAGGAGAATCGGTAGGAAAGGTGCGGGGGGGGGGGGGGGGGGGATTAAAGCAAGTTACCTAAAAGTGGAACATTCCATATTCATGACATTGAGTTGTCAAGTATAAGATGTTATTCATCCAGTTTGTGTTAGGCTTCATTCTGGCAACAGAAAATATTTTTTCCCTTTTTCCTCTTTCTTTTAGTTTGCCTGTGTTAGATATTGTACCAACTGGCTAAAACTGGGTCACATGTAAGCTGTAACTGGGAAGTCTTTATTCACCCAGCAAACCTCTGGGAGACAGAGTCCAGAAGAATTTCAGAGAATCTCATTCTCCCGATACAATGATTTACACTTATTAAACTCAAAAATAGCAATATATGATTCAAAAACAAGAGAAAATCTGCAGATGCTGGCAATCCAAACAACATAGACAAAATGCTGGAGGGACTCAACAGGCCAGGGAGCATCTATGGAAAAGAGTACAATCAAGATTTCAGGCTGAGACTGAAATGTCAACTGTACTCTTTTCCATAGATAGTGCCTGGCCCGATGAGTTCCTCCAACATTTTGAATAAATGATTTACTACAGTTTCAATTGTTTAAATTAGTACTTAACTTAAACATTTGGAATATAGTCAAGTAACTCTATAGAATTACGTACAGTATAAACAATGGCAGCACTTACTAACTACAAAACTTCTTTATATATTTGACACTGGTGCTTGTTCCAAAAGCCTCTGTCCAAAATCCAGACACACAAAATATACCCCTTTTGTTTCAGTGTTGAATGATGACTCCATGAATAAAACACTCACCAGAAGATTAAGTGACAAGAGAGATCTATCTTGAACCATGCCTTAATACACTTTCAATATTATGCTAATAGCAGGAACATTCATTTTGACCCACACCCACATGATTGGCTTCACTAGCCATGATCCATCAACTAGATATTAAACTTGGGCAGGTTTTATTTCCTGAAGACTGTTTCACATTTTGGATAATACAGAGTTATGCTATCCATAATTTCATAACCACAGAATGATCTCTAATAAGTGTTTCCTCAATACACTTTTTGAGTACATTTCAAGTTATAATTATAGTGCAAGTCCAATTCAAGTTATTTGGTCAAAATTACTGATGCATGTTCTTTTTCATTGGGTGCTGTCTCTGATTCCTATCACCTATTATAAGACCATAGATCACGGGAGCAGAAATAGGAAAAGGCCATTCAACCGGCAGGAGCCATGTATCTATTTTCTATCAGTGTGTCTCTAATGTATTTTGTGTTGCCATAGTTCAGTTTTGGTCTAGTTAGAGCCAGAGAGGCAGCTGGAATGATTTTTTTTTTTGTTGATCACTAATGCTAATGCAATTGTTAACATTACCACTAGATTGTTATTAGACAGCTTATTTTGTTAAATCTCTAGTTTTAGTTTTGTTAGTTTTTTATCGCTACAAGATTGTTTGTCTTTGCTGATTTCTTAATTAAGGATCGAATATACTTTTTGGAACTTTGGAACTTCATTATGGTGGATAGTGCATTATACAGTGTCAACCTCCACACACCCCCACTCCACCTTTCTGTATCTCTAGTCTAAGTGGTTTTGGCTTGTTTTCAAATAACCACTACACAACCCATTGAGTCTGCTACAACATTCAGTCATGGCAGATTTATTTTCTCTCTCAACCCCATTTTCCTGCCTTCTCCCCAAAATCTGTCACATCTTTTCTAATTAAAAATCAATCAACCTTTGCTTTAAACATACTCGGTGACACCGCTGTCTGTGGCAATTCACTACAGATTCACCATTCTCTAGTTAAAGAAATTCCTCATCATCTCTATTCTCATCCTTCTATTCTCATGGAGTCATAGAGCACTACAGAACAGAAACAGGCCCCTTGGCCTATTTAGTCCATGACAAACTACTATTCTGCCAAGACCAATCAACCTGACTTGGATCATATTTATCCAATCCTTTCTTAAATGATGAAACCGAACCTGCATCCATCATTCCTGCTGGCGTCTCGTTCCACACTCACACCACCCTCTAAGTGAAGATGTTCATCCTCATGACCCCTTAAACATTTCACCTTTCACCATTAAACCATGACCCCTAGCTGTCATCTCGCCCAACTTCAGTGTAAAAAGCCTGTTTGCATTTTCCATACCTATACCCCTCATAGTTTTGTATACCTCTATCAAATTTCCCCTCATTCTCCTATGCTCCAGAGAATAAAGTCCTAATCTTTTCAAACTTTACCAATAACTCAGGTCCTCAAGTTATAACAGCAACCCTGTAAATGTTCTCTGTGCTTTTTCAATCTTATTTTCCTCTGGTCCTCGAAACTCCCACTATTGGAAATATCCTCTCCACATCCGCACTATCTAGGCCTTTCAATATTTGGTAGGTTTTAAGGATATTCCCCCCAATTCCTCTAAACTCCAGTAAATACAGCCATTAAATACTCCTCACACCTTTCATCCGCAGCATTATTCTGGGATACGAGTCTATAGAAGTGAGGCAAAGCAGCGAGGTCACGGAGCCTATGCAGATTACAGAGGAGGAGCTCCTTCTGTCTTGAGGCAAATAATGGTGGATAAATCCCTAGGGTCTGTCAGGGTGTTCCTTCTGACACTGCATGAGGCAAGTGCAAAAATTGCAGGGCACAGCAGAGATATTTAAATCATTCTTAACAGCAGGTGAGGTACTAGAGGATTGGAGGACTGCTAATGTCGTTCCGCTGTTTAAGAAAAAGCTCTAAAAATAAACCAGGAAATGGTAAGCCTTTTATTGGAAGGTATTCTAATGGACTGGATAGATGAAAGTGGACTGATTGGGGATAGTCAGCATGGCTTGTGGATGGTAGGTCATGTTTTTCAAGGAAAATTGTTGAAGGCAAGGCAGTGAATGCTCTCTACATGAACTTTAGCAAGGCTTTTGACAAGATCCCACAAGGGAGGTTGGTCAAGAAGGATATTCAAGGTAAGGTAGTAAATTGGATTAGACATTGGCTTTGTGGGAGAAGCCAGTAGATGTTTGCCTCTGACTGGAGGCCTGTGACTACTGGTGTGCCACAGAGATCAGTCCTGGGTCCTTTGATGTTTGTCATCCATATTAATAATCTGGATGATAATCTGGCTAACTGGATCAGCAAATTTGCTAATGACACCAAGATTGGGGATATAGTGGACAGCGAGGAAGACTACCAGAGCTTGCAGTAGGACCTGGACCAGCTAGAAAAATAGGCTGGAAAATGGCAGATAGAATTTAATGCAGCTAAGTGCAAGGTGTTGCATTTAGTAGAACTGGGTAGGTCTTACACAATGAATGGTAAGGTACTGAAGAGTGCAGTGGAACAAAGGGATCCAAGAATACAGGTCCATAACTGAAAGTGGTGTCACAAGTGGATATATCATAAAGAAAACTTTTGGCTCAGTGGCCTTCATATATCAAAGTATTGAGGACAGGAGATGGGATGTTATGTTGAAGTTGTATAAGATGTTAGTGAGGCCTAATTTGGAGTATTGTGAGCAGTTTTGGTCACTGGCCTACAGGAAAGATATAAATAAGGCTGAAAGAGTACCAAGAAAATTTGCAAAGACGTTGCTGAGTCTGGATGACCTAACTTATAAGGGAAGATTAAATAGGTTAGGACTTTATTCCCTGGAACATAGAAGACTGAGAGGATATGTGATCAACCTCTCTCTCTCTCTCTCTCTCTCTGGCTATCCATCCCATAGGATGATGATGGTTCTTTCAGTCAGTTAGTGGGGCTTGATATGTGCATCCTGGAATGGCTATACAGGCCAATCCTTGACAGGCACTGCTTGCCACGTACTTGGCAGGTGAGGCCTGAAGGGGCAGCAGGGGCAAAAGCTCTGTTGTGGCGCTTCCTGTGCCTTTCCTCTGTTGCCTCTATGAACCTGTTCTCAGCAGCGTCCACACCTTTTCTGATGGCGTCCCTCCACTGTGAGTGATCTTGTGCCAGATCCTCCCATGTTGACGGAGCAATGTCAGGTTTCTTGAGGCTCCTGTGCAGAACATTCTTGTACTGTAGTCGCTGATGTCATGGGAAAACCTAGTTTGTAAGGGGGTCCAGAATAGACCCTATGAACTGTGCTGCTATTAAGAGAGAGAGAGGGAGGCATCCAGCACAATGAGAGAGAGAGAGAGAGAGAGAGAGAGAGAGACAGACAGACAGACAGACAGACAGACAGACAGACAGACAGACAGAAACTGCTCGAAAGATTGATGTTATGGTTTCTCTGCCAGCTTGTTTACCTTTTCCCTGAGGTCACTTGCCTGCTTGTTAAAGTTCCTGCAGAAAGAGCAGGGCGGAGCAGGTTGATGGACAGCTGGTGTCCAACATGGAGAGATAAAAGCCAGGTCTGCTGTTACACAGACAGACACACTACAAGACACACAGTTCAGACACTGAACGAGCTTTGTTGCACCCACAAGAAGGGGGGGGGCTTCGGAGGATCGATTTAGGAAAATCGATCAGTTGCTCTCACAGTGTGAAAAGGTGCGACCAGTGGGGAATTATTTGTGTGTCCATCCTTGCCTGGGTGATAATTCCACCACTGAAGAATGGTTGTACGTATCATGGTCATAGTCGGTGACCACAACAGGACTTCAGAAGACAACGGGAAGATCGATGGCATCACCTCTCACCTCTCTCTCTCTCTCCAACATTACTCAATTAACTACTTCAAACTGAAATGAACTCTCTTCATCACATTGTGTACACATCACAATGTGTACCCATTTACCCCTAGGTTTGAAAGAGCCTAGTTTTGTTCCTATTTCCATACACACACACACACACACACACGTATATATATCATTGCTAACCTGTTCAATATATTTGCATTTATATTACTGTATTGCTTAGTTACTGATAAACACTATTAGTTTATAGCAATACCAGACTCCAGTGCATTCTCCATTTCTGCTGGTTCTTTAACCCAGTAAAGTGGTACTTAAAAATTGGGGGCTCGTCCGGGATTTAAAAATTGTGGGGGCTTGTTTGAATTGATTGGGGAAATTCATTTATTTGATTTGGTTGCGTGGAAAAACAACAGAAATGGATGTTAATAATTTTTTGGAGGAGCCAACCTCTGAGGCATTAGAGGACACCAGAAAGTTGGAGCTGTTCAGTATTGCAAAAAAGTTGAAACTTTCGAAAGTGAAGTCGACAACGAGGAGGTCAGAGATGCAGAGAGCCATAGCTGAGTATTATATATCCAAGGAGGTGTTTCAAGTTGAGGAGTTGGAGTTGTTTCCTGAAAGTAAACCTAGCGGGTTTGAGACACAGTTTCAGATGGAATGATTAAGGATCGAGGCTGTGGAGAAGCGAAGAGCACAACAAAACGAGTTTAAGTTATGAGTAAAACAGCTGGAGGCTGAGGAGGCAGAAAGGCAGAGACATTTCGAGAGGGAGATGTGGCAGCTGGGAGGTCCACTGTTGGACCCTGGTGATTTTTATAGCTTGAAAGAGTTGGTTGTAATTAAAGAATTTAAGTGTTTTCCCGATGATGTAAGGGCATTCCGAGATGAAAAGGATGTCACTACCCTGCGGGAGTCTGCTGGGTTGGCAGACGAGGTTATTTTAACCCACAAGGTTGAGTTTACCATATAACCATACAAGAATTACAGCACAGAAACAGGCCATCTGGGCCCTTCTAGTCCATGCCAAATGCTTACTCTCACCTAGTCCCACTGACCCGCACTCAGCCCATAACCCTCCATTCCTTTCCTGTCCATATACCTATCCAATTTAACTTTAAATGACAATACCGAACCTGCCTCTACCACTTCTACAGGAAGCTCATTCCACACAGCTACCACTCCCTGAGTAAAGAAATACCCCCTCGTGTTACCCTTAAACTTTTGCCCCCAACTCGCAACTCATGTCCTCTTGTTTGAATCTCCACTACTCTCAATAGAAAAAGCCTATCCACATCAACTCTATCTATCCCCCTCATAATTTTAAATACCTCTATCAAGTCCCCCCTCAACCTTCTACGCTCCAAGGAATAAAGGCCTAACTTGTTCAACCTTTCCCTGTAACTTAGGTGCTGAAACCCAGGTAACATTCTAGTCACCGGCCTCCAACCTGACAAACAGTTGTCCACCACTACTCTCTGCCATCTCCCATCCAGCCACTGTTGAATCCATTTTACTACTTCAATATTAATACCTAACGATTGAACCTTCCTAACTAACCTTCCGTGCGGAACCTTGTCAAAGGCCTTACCGAAGTCCATATCCTCTACATAGCACCATCCAGAGACAGAGAAGCAGTTTCAGCGACAGGTTACTATCGATGCAATGCTCCTCAGACAGGATGAAGAGGTCAATACTCCCCAATGCCATTAGGCTTTACAATTCAACCGCCAGGACTTAAGAACTTTTTTTAAAGCTATTATTAATGCTTTTTGAGATAGTGATTTAGATGCATATCATATTTTTTACTGAGTTAAGTATTGTATGTAATTAGTTTTGCTACTACAAGTGCATGGGACATTGGAAAAAAGGTTGAATTTCCCCATGGGGATGAATAAAGTATCTATCTATCTATCTATCTATCTATCTATCTATCTATCTATCTATCTAGACAACATCCACTGCTTTACCCTGTCAACTTTCCTCGTAACCTCTTCAAAAAATTCAATAAGATTTGTCAAACATGACCTTCCACGCACAAATCCATGCTGACTGTTCCTAATCAGACCCTGTCTATCCAGATAATTATATATACCATCTCTAAGAATACTTTCCATTAATTTACCCACCACTGACATCAAACTGACAGGCCTATAATTGATAGGTTTACTCTTAGAACCCTTTTTAAACAATGGGACCACATGAGCAATACGCCAATCCTCCAGCACCATCCCCATTTCTAATGACATTTGGAATATTTCTGTCAGAGCCCCTACTATTTCTACACTTACTTCCCTCAAGGTCCTAGGGAATATCCTGTCAGGATCTGGAGATTTATCCACTTTTATATTCCTTAAAAGTCCCAGTACTTCCTCCTTTTTAATCGTCATAGTTTCCATTACTTCCCTACTTATTTCCCTTACCTTACACAATTCAATATCCTTCTCCTTAGTGAATACCGAAGAAAAGAAATTGGTCAAAATCTCCCCCATCTCTTTCGGCTCCACACATAGCTGTCCATTCCGATTCTCTAAAGGACCAATTTTATCCCTCACTATCCTTTTGCTATTAATATAACTGTAGAAACCCTTCGGATTTATTTTCACCTTACTTGCCAAAGCAACCTCATATCTGCTTTTAGCTTTTCTAAATTCTTTCTAAAGATTCTTCTTCCATTCTTTATATTCCTTGAGCACCTCATTTACTCCATGCTGCCTATATATTGTAGATCTCTCTCTTTTTCCTAACCAAGTTTCCAATATCCCTTGAAAACCATGGCTCTCTCAAACTTTTAACCTTTCCTTTCAACCTAACAGGAACATAAAGATTCTGTACCCTCAAAATTTCACTTTTAAATGATCTCCATTTCTCTATTACATCCTTCCCATAAAACAAATTGTCCCAATCCACTACTTCTAAATCCTTTCACATCTCCTCAAAGTTAGCCTTTCTCCAATCAAAAATCTCAACCCTGGGTCCAGTTCTATCCTTCTCCATAATTATATTGAAATTGATGGCATTGTGATCACTGGACCCAAAGTGCTCCCCAACACATACCTCCGTCACCTGACCTATTTCATTCCCTAACAGAAGATCCAACACTGCCCCTTCTCTAGTCGGTACCTCTATGTATTGCTGCAAAAAACTATCCTGCACACATTTTACCAACTCTAAACCATCCATCCCTTTTACAGTATGGGCTTCCCAGTCTATGTGTGGAAAATTAAAATCTCCCACAATCACAACCCTGTGCTTACTACAAATATCTGCTATCTGCTTACTCCGAATAGGAGTTACCCAGAGAGTAGCTGGGAGGATCAGGGGAACCTGGAATTTGAAACTGGGACTGGTATTGAAAGCCTGGAAGAGGCAGCTGTCCCGTTTGCCTGTGTTCAGGTTGTTGAAGCACCTGTGAATTTCCAGGGTGTTGAACCTTGTGTTGAAACTCATTGAAGGTCTGAGGTGTCTGACTCGGTTGAAAAGGAATGCAGTTTTTTTGTGTCAGATGGACTTGGTTCAGTGAATGAAGGGTTAACCTTGATGCCAGTGGAAATTGAGGATTCTCAGTCATTTGTGTTAGACGGTGTTCTAAAAGTTGGTGATGAGTTAAAAGTTGGTGATGTGAATATTATGAACAATAATGAGAAAGGGGCTGTTTCTGGATTTTTAAATAGAGAACTTGAGAAGTTTAGACTGGTTTTGCAACCTTTGACCCTACTTGCAGGACAATGGCCTGTTAAGGAAGTATGTGAAACTCTGTTGAATTTTGTTTACGCATCTGGACGTAAGCAGCTGCAAGGTCAGAGAGTTGTTTTTCATGATACTGACGTGAGGAGAAAAGATAGTTTTGGTTTTGAGAGGCCACCTGACTGGGTTAATATGGAGACAAATCGAAGTAAAGGTCAGAAAAACAGAATCGATGGGTTGTTTGGAAACTTTCAGAATATAAACATGGTCTTCATAACCTTAGTGATGGTGCTGAGTTTGGTAGACTTAAGTGATAGATTGGCACCTATCCAGGGTAAAATTAATGCAGCAGCACAGCTAACAAGCAAGCTTGTGGCGGGTGACCCACGCACAGTTACTGATGTGAACATCACGTGCACAGTAGCCCGAAGCATGTCTAGAAAGGCTGCTGATACAGTTAGCAAAGACAGGGGTTTAATTTCTGGGAATTTGTCAGAGACCTTTCTACCTTTCATGTTACATCAGGATTTGGGGAGTAAGGCTGAGGAGAAGAAGGAGGATGAGAAAGGTTTGTCCTTGTTTAGGGATGAATTAATAGCAGAACAAAGTCGAGATTCTGAAATTGCTGTGTTAAAGGAGACAGCTCTCACGGAAGAGGAGGTTCAGAGAGAGTCAGTAGGGTATTACCTTAAAGATGGGGTGTTACTGAGGAAGTGGAGACCACCTGCTGTGCTTGTAAGTGAAGATTGGGCTATTGAACATCAAGTTGTGGTCCCAAAAGTTTACAGGGCTGAGATTTTAAACATGGCTCATAGTATGTCTTTAGGTGGACACTTTGGGGCGAGGAAGATAGTAAACAGGGTTATGAAATGATTCTACTGGCCTAATTTAGGAAAGGATGTTGTGAACTCTAGCAAGACTGTGGTGAAGGCCGTTATAAAATTTTTCACACCAGTAGGTCTGCCTGAAGACATCCAATCCGACCAGGGTAGAAACATTACTTTGAGAACATTCCAGGGGATAGTTAAAGAGTTGAGAGCTGAGCATATTGTGTCACCTTTGACCTTACTCAGAGAGCAATGGTCAGATCAGAATGTGAATATGATCAAGTGTTATCGTGACCCTGACCCCGCACCAGTGAGTACTGCTATGACAACGGAGGAGATTGTAGTGTCTGGTACTGAAATACCAGATCATTTTAATGAACTCTCTGTTGTTTTTACAAGACTCAGAAAGTCTGATGTTTTGAAAAATCTTGGTGGGAAGATTCAACATTTGCAGTCAAAGCAGCAAAAACAACTGAAGAGTTTAATTAACAAGTATAAAGGTTTATTCCCTGACATTCTAAGATCGTGTACAGCTGTGGTGCATGACGTCATTGTAAATTCAGCCCAGCCCATTAAACAGCATTCCTATAGAATGAATTTAGAGAAAAGCAAGCTGGTGGAAAAAGAAATTGAATATATTCTAGCAGCCAGTATCATTAGGCGATCTACCTCAGACTGGACGGCACCTTGTGTTCTTGTTCCCTAATTGGATGGTAGCATGAGATTCTGTATCAGCTACAGGAAAATCAATGCCATCACAAAGACAGATGCTTATCCTATTCCGAGAGTGGATGATTGTATTGATAAAGTGGGAAAGGCTAAGTACCTCACAAAAATTGACCTGCTGAAAGGATATTGGTGTGTTCCTTTGACTGAAAGGGCTAGAGAAATCTTCACATTTGTCACACCTTCAGGGCTGTATGAATATAATGTTTTACCTTTCGGAATGAAAAATGCTTCAGGGACATTTCAAAGGATGATTGACTCGGTAATTAGAGGTTTAGAAAACACGGGCTTATATCGATGATTTAGTGGTCTGGAGTGACACATGGGAGGAGCACATTGTGGCTGTGAAAAAACTGTTCAAACAGCTGTCTGAGGCCAATCTAACAGTGAACCTCGCTAAAAGTGAATTCGGCCATGCCACTGTCACATATCTTGGGTATGTGGTAGGTCAGGGGCAACTGGCTCCTGTACAAGCCAAGGTACAGGCTATTGCTGAGGTTCCCCTTCTGACTAGCAAGAAAGCTTTGAGAAGGTTTTTAGGAATGGTGGAATATTACCGGAAGTTCTGTAAAAACTTTGCAGATATCGCTCTCCCCCTTACAAAACTCCTAGGGAAGAATGAGAGATTAGCATGGACTGACCTTTGCCAGGAGGCATTTGAGAGACTGAAAACTATATTGTGTTGGGACTTCTGGTAAGATGGCGATTGCTTAGCTGCTCCGAACTTTTGTTCCGTTATGGTCGCTATCTTTGCACTAAATGTTTCCAATTTTTAAACCTTAATTAGGAACTTTTTCGGTATCTCTTACTTGCCTGTGAACACATCTAACTTACAATGTCTAGCAAGAGTTCTAAATCCGGGAGAAAGGAAGCTACGGCTCCCTCAGGCGAGACCCGGGCTGCGCTCGGTCAGCTCCGAGACGAAATTTTTAAGGAATTCAAAACCGCTTTCAAACAGTTGGAAGACAAACTGGATCAGATCAACGATAAAGTGGACAAACATGCTGAACACTTATCTCGCATCGACTCGACTTCTGAAGATTTAGAAAGTCGTGTTCGATACTTGGAGACTCTTTGTTCCAGCTTAGAGGGTAAATGTAACAAACTCCTTTCCAAAATGGTGGATCTCGAAAATCGCAGCAGACGCTGCAATCTTAGAATTCTTGGATTACCAGAGACCACCGAACAGGGATCAACAGTGAAGTTTTTCGCCAAGTTTCTCTGTGAGATATTCTGGAAAGATTTGCTTCCGAACCCGCCCGAGCTTGAACAGGCACACAGAGTTCACGTTCCCCCTGGAATTCTGGGCTTCCGCCCGCAACCAGTAATTTTGTGCTTCCATCAATACCAGGTAAAACACAGTCTGATTGTGGAGGCACGTCACAGAGGTTCTTTTTCTTTCCAGGATACAACCATTCACTTTGTAGAAGATTTTGCACCCCAGACCTTAAAGATGCGTGCTGAGTTTAAAGGCGCAATGAAAGTGCTTTTTGATCATGGTTTTAAACACTCTCTTCACACTCCTGCCGATCTACGAATCAAGCTTAATCCTGGAAAATACAAGTGGTCTAAATCAGCAAAGGAAGCTGAAGCATTTGTGGCAAGTCTTCCGGCTATCCAGTCATCTTCGGAACCTGATCAGACCTCCTAAAACGGTGGATAAGTACTTCTCATAGTAAAATTACTTTTTCTGGACTCAGACTTTACGTGAATCATTCAGACATTATTCATTGAAACTCTAAGGGCTGTCGACAATCTCTCCCTGGATTTGGTGTGTGTGTAATCTATTTTATTCTTGTATAACTTTATCTACAGAGTTCTACAACTGACTCTAACTTGTTTTGGAGGTTTGAAGTCTTTAGTGAAGGTCTCCCTATTTGTTGGTTCACAGTTTAATTGCTGATTTATTTTTCCTTTTTTAATTTTTTTTTCTTTCTTTTCTTCACCCTTTTTTCTAATCTCTGAATTTTTTTTTCTCTCCTCTCTGTAAATGGTTGATAAATACTCATCTTGAATTTATAATTTTCCCTTTCTTCTCCTTTTTTTTACCTTTTTTCCCTTTCTCTTACTTTATTCTTCTATAATTTTTCACGGGTAGGTTAGTTTTGGTTTTCTCCCGATTTTCTCTGTATTAAGTTTTATATTTCTGCAGAAGGTGTTCTAATCTGTAGTTATGTTTTCTAGTGTGTAAACTAGTTACTATTTGCTATAGTATTTATACGGAACTGCTGTTAATGACACAGATCTGGAAGTTGTATTTGGGTTAATTTTTTTGGTAGAGCTAGCTACTTGTTTTGGTAGCCGTCTAGTTTTGGGTTGTGTGGGTGGGGTGGATTTTCCAGTTCCAACATCACTCACTGTATTTATTGTTTCTCTTTATTGCTCAGGACACATATATGTTTTGATTTTACGAATCTATGTTTACATCTCTGCTCCCAGACTGCTATTGTACTGCTTGACTTTTTATATGCCTGCTGCCTTTTATGCATTAGTAATTGATAATGGCTAGTGCACTTAAATTCGTGAGCTGGAATGTAAAGGGATTGAATCACCCTGTTAAAAGGAGGAAGGTATTCTCACATATCAAACAACTCAAAGCTGACATTGCTTTCCTTCAAGAAACTCATATTTGGTGTGTTGATAACTCCCGGCTTCTGTCAAAGTGGGCGGGCCAGCATTTTCATTCATCCTTTGCCGCTAAAGCTAGGGGAGTCTCCATTCTTATTAACTCAAATATTCCTTTTGAACTCCATAATAAAACTTCTGATACAAATGGCCATTTTATTATTGTTTCTGGTAAACTATATAACACTAAAGTTGCACTAGCAAACCTGTATGCCCCCAACTTTGATGATGTTAACTTTTTTGAACGGTTTTTTTCCTCACTACCAGACTTAAACTCATACTCTCTTATACTGGGTGGTGTCTTCAACTGTTGGTTGGATCCTAATCTGGATCGATCGTCCTCTGTTACCAGATCACCTACTAAATCTGCCTTAGCTATCCAATCGTTTCTCTCTAATTTTGGTATCTCTGATATATGGCGTTTCCTTCATCCTACCGAGAGAGATTATTCTTTTTTCTCACATGTTCACCATACCTTCACTAGAATTGACTATTTCTTACTCGATAACCAACTTATTCCATTTGTCCACTCTTGTGACTATTAGAGTATACTGATTTCTGACCATGCCCCAATTACTCTCTCTCTGAACTTTCCTGGTCTCCCTCAGAGGAATAAACACTGGCGGTTTGATTCAACTTTATTATCGGATGATGATTTTTAAAAATTCATTAAGGATCAGATACCCTTTTATTTTAACACTAATACATCACCTGAAGTGCCATCCCAGATTGTCTGGGATGCCATGAAAGCATATCTGAGGGGTCAAATAATCTCTTACACAGCAAATCTCAACAGAAGATCCCGTGCAGATCGACTAGACCTCATTAACCAGATTAAAGAATTGGATCAAATATATGCCCAAACTAAGAACCCTGAATTATACAAGAAGAGCGTTGAACTCCAAACTAAATTTAACCTTCTGTCCACTCAACCTATCGAACGCCAACTTCTCGAAAGCAAGAGTCGCTTTTACATTCATGGGGATAAGTCTGGTAAACTCCTAGCCAATCAGCTGAGGCGTTCCAAAGCCAAACAACATATTACAAAGATCCGGAAGGAGAACGGAGACTTTACATCGGATCATTTAGAAATTAATGACACATTTAAAAATTTCTATTCTCAGCTTTATGCCTCTGAATCTCTGAATGACAATATCTCTGTTGATCAATTTTTACAGAATCTGAATATCCCCTCACTTTCATCTGATTTCAAAGCCAAACTCAATGAGCCTATATCATCAGAAGAAATATCTTTTGCAATTTCTGCACTGTCCTCAGGGAAATCTCCTGGACCTGATGGGTTCCCTGTAGAATTTTATAAATCATTCTCTTCACTTCTTTCTCCTCAGTTACTTTCAGTATTATCTGACTCGTTTAATTACGGCAAATTGCCGCCCTCTTTCAATGAGGCATCTATTATTCTTCTATTAAAAAACGGCAAAGACCCAACAGAATGTTCCTCGTATAGGCCGATCTCTCTGCTCAATGTTGATGTAAAGATCTTAGCTAAAGTTTTGGCTCATAGACTAGAAACCGTTATTCCCTCCATTATCTCTGATGACCAAACAGGCTTTATTAAAAACCGTCTCCCTTTTTTTAACATCCGGCGTTTATTCACTATCTTATACTCACCTCCAACTGGGATTCCTGAATGTGTTATTTCCCTCGATGTGGAGAAAGCATTTGACCGTATAGAGTGGAACTACCTTTTTGCAGTCTTAGAAAAATTTGACCTCGGCCAAAGTTTCATCTCCTGGATCCAATTGCTGTACCTGTGTCCTACTGCTTCTGTTTTAACTAATTTTCAGAAATCCCAAGTATTTAATCTCAAACTTGGCACCCGTCAGGGATGCCCCTTAAGTCCCTTTCTCTTTGATTTGGCTATAGAACCTTAGGCGATAGCATTTCGAAACTGTCCTGAATTGACCGGGATTTGGAGAGGGGGTGTTGAGCATAAAGTTTCTCTCTATGCTGATGACTTATTACTCTTTCTCTCAAATCTATCTACGTCCTTACCTCTAATGTTTTCACTTCTTGACCAGTTTAGCCAGATCTCTGGCTATAAACTTAATTTACATAAGAGTGAACTTTTTCCAATTAATAAAGAAGCACAAGAACTAACATTTCGTGATCTCCCTTTTAAAGTAGTCCATAATCAATTTACTTATCTTGGAATTACAGTCACAAGGAAGTTTAAAGATCTCTTTCGTGAAAACTTTGCCAATCTTTCATATGCTATAAAACAGAATCTGGTACAATGGTCACCTCTATCTATGTCTTTGGTAGGTCGTATTAATGTTGTTAAAATGTATGTTCTCCCCAAATTTTTATACTTATTCCAATCTATCCCAATTTTTATTCCTAAATCTTTTTTTGATTCCTTAGACTCTATTATTTTGTCATATTTGTGGCAGAATAAGCGTTCTAGAATTAATAAAATACATCTCCAAAAATCTAAAAAAGAGGGTGGCATGGCTTTACCTAACTTTCGCTTATATTATTGGGCAGCTAATATACGTTGTGCTACCTTTTGGTCTTTCTTCCACGGCCAACCTGAGTGCCCTAACTGGGTGGCAATGGAGTTGAGCTCCACTAAAGAATTATCTATCTCTGCACTTCTTGGCTCTGCGCTCCCTAGTAGTCTGCCCAGATCAATAGCTAATCCTCTCGTTAGACACACTTTGCGTATATGGGCTCAGTTCAGGAAATGCTATGGCTTCCAGGGGTTCTCCGTTTCCAGCCCTGTCGCACATAATCACCTTTTTTTACCTACTACGTACGATTCAGCTTTCCATGTTTGGTATAGGAAGGGCATTAGACATTTTGAAGATCTTTTCATTGAAAATCGCTTCGCCTCTTTTCAGCAGCTCTCTGTTAAGTTCAATCTGCCTAATGCTCATTTTTTCAGATATCTCCAAATCCGACACTTTATTGCTCCTTTAATTCCTAACTTTCCTGAAATGCCTGTGAAAAATGCTATGGACCTATTTCTTTCCATCAATCCACTAGGTAAAGGTTTAATATCAATTATCCGAGATAAACTAGCAGCCTTACAACGGACCCCTGTGGATAAAATTAAAATGGCCTGGGAGCAGGATTTAAATATCTCCTTATCCGAGGAGAGCTGGGACTCAGTTCTCAAATCGGTTAACTCAACCTCTCTTTGTGCTCGCCATTGCCTTTTACAGTTTAAGATTGTTCATAGAGCCCATATGTCTAAATCTAAACTATCTCGATTCTACCCTGGCATTAGTCCGCTCTGTGATAAATGCAAGAGGGGCATGGCCTCTCTCATCCATATGTACTGGTTCTGTCCTAGTTTGGAGAAATTCTGGAAAGATGTCTTCACTACGTTATTGTGTATTCTGAATCAGCGCCTAGAACCAAACCCCTTAATTGCTCTGTTCGGTTTTTGGGGCGAGACAGATTTATGTCTGGGTCCGACCAAATGCCGAATACTATCCTTTGCCTCTCTCCTGGCTAGACGCTTGATCCTCCTTAGATGGAGAGATGTTGCCCCGCCCACTCATGCGCAATGGCTTAACGACATTATGGCCTGCTTGGACCTCGAAAAAATTCATTATTCAGTTCTGAATTCGGATCTAAAGTTCCATAATGTCTGGGGACCTTTTATCGAGTACTTTCATAACCTTCCTCTTGACTAGGGGTTTTGTTTTTTTTCTTCTTCTTCTTTTCGGTCCCTTGCTTTCAGCTCCCTTTTTTTTTCTGGTAGTAGGCATTATTATCCTCTGTTGCTAAGTGTATTCACAGTCTGGGAGTTTGACTGTTCTGACTTATACTCTCTATATTGTGTTGCGGTTGGTCTGGAGTTGTTGTTTTTTCTTGTGTTGTGGGGCTTGGGGAAGATACTAAGCTTACTTGTCTTTAATTTAGGTGCTTTTTTGTTAATTCTCTTCCTTTTTTTTCAAGAATCACTTATTTATTTTTAAACTTTTTTTATTGTGTTTTCAAATAGTTACAGAAAAAAGTGTGTGAAAAAGAAAATATGTGTTACCCATCCCCCTCCCCTTAACCCCTCCCCCCTTTGTAGCATATTGTTATTGTATGCTTAATTTTGCACTGTATTAATGTTCCTCATTGGGATTTGGGGTTTTTAATTTGTAAAATGTTTTGAAAAACTAATAAAAAAACTAATTTAAAAAAAAAACTATATTGTGTTATCATCCTGTGCTCAAAGCACCCGATTTTTCAAAACCATTCTCCATAGCAACAGATACTAGTGACGAGGCTGCCGGGGCAGTATTGCTACAAAAAGATGTAGAACACCCAGTGGCTTATTTCTCAAAGAAATTTAATGTACACTAGAGAAATTATTCCACTGTGGAAAAAGAGTTACTCTCGCTTATTCTGGCGTTATAACATTTCGAAGTTTATATTTGTTCTGCACAGAAGCCACAGATAGTTTACACAGATCATAATCCATTGGTATTTCTGACAAATATGAAAAATAAGAACAGAAGGTTGTTGAACTGGAGTCTGATATTGCAGGAATATGACCAAGAAATAAGACATGTTAAAGGTACTGACAACCTTATAGCCGATTGTTTATCTAGATGTTAAGTTCAAAATTATACCCGTTTTACTCTGTTATCTGATGATTACCTATGTATTGTTTCAAACTCTGTAATATACATTTACCCTAAAAAAATTTCCTTCATAAAAATTTCTTAAAAGGAAGGGGGTGTCATGGGAAAATCTAGTTTGTAAGGGGGTCCAGAATAGACCCTATGAACTGTGCTGCTATTAAGAGAGAGAGAGGGAGGCGTCCAGCGCAATGAGAGAGAGAGAGAGAGAGACAGAAACTGCTCAGAAGATTGATGTTATGGTTTCTCTGCAAATTGTTTACCTTTCCCCGAGGTCACTTGCCTGCTCGTAAAATTCCTGCAGAGAGAGCAGGGCGGAGCAGGTTGATGGACAGCTGGTGTCCAACATGGAGAGATAAAAGCCAGGTCTGCTGTTACACAGACGGACACACTACAAGACACACAGTTCAGACACTGAACGAGCTTTGTTGCACCCACAAGAAGGGGGGGCTTCGGAGGATCAATTTGGGGAAATCGATCAGTTGCTCTCACAGTGTGAAAAGGTGCGACCAGTGGGGAATTATTTGTGTGTCCATCCTTGCCTGGGTGATAATTCCACCACTGAAGAATGTACGTATCATGGTCATAGTCAGTGACCACAACAGGACTTCAGAAGACAACGGGAAGATCAACGGCATCACCTCTCTCTCTCTCTCTCTCCAACATTACTCAACTAACTACTTCAAACTGAACTGAACTCTCTTCATCACATCGTAAGACTGTACCCATTTACCCCTAGGTTTGAAAGAGCCTAGTTTTGTTCCTATTTCCACACACACACACACACACACACACACACACACACACACACACACACACACACACACACACACACACACACACACACACACACACACACACATATATATATATATATATATAAAGATAAAGATATATATATATATATATATCATTGCTAACCTGTTCAATATATTTGCATTTATATTACTGTATTGCTTAGTTACTGATAAACACTATTAGTTTATAGCAATACCAGACTCCGGTGCGTTCTCCATTTCTGCTGGTTCTTTAACCCAGTCATGGGGTACGTGACACTGGCCTCCTCGTTTTCAGGTTCCACTGGACAGTTGGCCATACAAGATGTCCTTGGGCAGTCTTCCGTCAGGCATTCTGACAACATGTCCTGCCCAGCGCAGTTGGGCTGACATCACCAAGGATGAAACTGCTGGCATTCTGGCTCGAGAGAGGACCTCTGTATTGGAGACCTTGTCTCGCCAGGTGATCTTCATCAGAGAACGTAGGTAACCCTGCTGCAGTTGGTCAAGCTGGTGTAAGTGACTCTGATGTGGGCACCATGTCTCATATCCGTACAGTAAGGCTGATATGACAACAGCCCTGTATATCTTGCACTTGGTGGCCGACCTGATGTTCTGTGACCAAACTCGATCTTTAAGCTGACCAAAGGTAAGCAAGCTTTTCTGGTTCCTGACTCAATCTCCACATCCAGAGAGGCTGAGGATGTTATTATGCTGCCCAGGTGCAAAACTTGTTGACAGCATTGAGACGAGTGTCATCAATGAGGACAGTTGGTTCTTCGTAGCTTGAGCCAGGAGCCGGTTGGTACAAAACTTCCGTCTTTTTCAGGCTGATTGTCAGTCTGAAGCTTTTGGCTGCACTGGCAAAGTGACTAGTGATCTCCTTTAAGTCTTGAAGAGAGTTGGAAACCAGTGCACAGCTATCAACCCTCATTTGTAGGAAGACCCCTGACTTCAGGTCTTGTGTGGCATCCTGAAGAACAGCAGCGAAGAATAGTCCAACCAGAGTAGGAGCCAAAACACAACCCTGTTTTACGCTGTTGCTGATGGGAAATGGGTCTGACAACTCACCACACATGTTGATGCAGCCTTCCATGCCTCCGTGGAACTGACAGATAATGGTCGTTAGGTGCTGGGGGCAACCGAATTTTGGTAGGATCTTCCACAGGCCATCTCTACCAACAGTGGTTAGATCAACAAATGTGACAGAGAGACTTCTCTGCTGCTCAGCACGTTTGTCTTGGAGCTGCCTCAGTGAGAAGATCATGTCCACTGTACTACGGCCTGCTCAAAAACCACATCGGCTTTCTGGAAGGATATTGTAACTGATGTTGGGCACCAAGTGTCTAACGATGATCTTCGGGAGGCATTTTCCCACAACTGACGGAAGAGCGATGCCACGGTAATTGTTGCAGTCTCTCTTGTCTCCTTTGTTCTTGTAGATGGTCATGATTGATGCATCTTTGAAGTCTTGTGGTAGTTCTGCAGCTCCCCACAACTTTGTGAACAGTTGGTGCAGGCATGATGTCAGTGTGTTACCACCATACTGGTAGATCTCGGCTGTGATACCATCGGGGCCTGGTGCTTTGTTGGGTTTTAGCTGTTTGATGGCTTTGAAGACCTCATGAAGAGTAGGGGAAGCATCTAGCTCGAACAGTATGGGTCGAGGTTTACTCTGCCCAGTGCTTCATCGGTGATGGTTCCTGGTCTGTTCAGCAGCTCGTGGAAGTGTTCTTGCCATCTTTCCATGTGCTCTGACTTCTCAGTGAAGATGGATGTACTGTCCTTGCTCAGGAGTTGTGAGGTGTGAGGAGGTGTGAGGTGTAGGTGTTGCTCAGTGAAGATGGATGTACTGTCCTTGCTCAGGAGTTGTCAGGTGTGAGGAGGTGTGAGGTGTAGGTGTTGCTCAGTGAAGATGGATGTACTGTCCCTGCTCAGGAGTTGTGAGGTGCCTTGTTTGATGGACCATACACAACATTGATTGCTTCATAGAAGCTTCTTGAGTCATTACAGTCAGCGAAGGCTTGTAACTCCTTGGCCTTGTTCACCCACCACTGGTGTTTCACAGCTCTGAGCTGCCTCTGCAAAGTTGGTTTTGCACGTTCATTGGAACTTGAGTTTGGGTGTGGAAGAAGAGCCTGGTGTGCAGCTGCCTTAGCTCTTAGAAAGTCTTGCACAGGTTGGTTGCTCTCATCAAACCCGTCCTGATGCTTGTGCTTGACTTTCCCCAGGGTGTCCAGGGCAGCACTGTAGACCGTTTCTTTGAAGGCATTCCAGTGCTCAGTGATATTGTCTGGTGGATTCTCAACCAGTCTGCTTACAGCAGTTTCCATAGCAGATTTCAGGACATCAGCACACTCTCGGTGTTTCAGTTTGGTGGTGTTCAGCTGATTGGGTGGTTTGCACCATTCAGTCTGCGTGCAGGTTTGATCGATAGACATTGTTCTGATATGTGATAGAGGTGTACAAAATTATATACGGAAAATGCAAGCAGGCTTTATCCACTAGGGCTGCATGGGACTACATGAGTTAAGGGTGAAACGTGAAAAGTTTAAGGGGAACATGAGGGGAAACTTTTTCATTCTGAGGGTCATAGGAGCATGGAATGAGCTGACAGTGCAAAGGGTGCATGCGGGCTCGATTTCAATGTTAAGAGATAGGTACATGGATGGTTTGGCTATGCAGGGTGCAGGTCAATGGGAGTGGGCAGTTTAAGTGGTTCGGCACAGGCATGATGGGCCAAAGAGTCTGTTTCTGTGCTGTACTTTTCAATGACTCCATGAGTCTAAACCTCCTCTGGATCCTCTCCAATCCTTTCTTAGATATGAAACCCAGAGCTCAGAATACTCCAAGAGTGGTCTGACCAATGCTTTATAAAGTCTCAGCTTTACATCCTTGCTTATGTATTCTAGTCCTCTCAAAATGAATGTTAACATTGCATTTGAGTTCCTTACCACAGATGCAACATGCAAGTTAACCTTTAGGGAATCCTGGTCTAGGACTCACAAGTCCCCTTGCACCTCTTATTTCTAAATTCACTCCCCATTTAGAAAGTAGTCTACACCTTTATTCCTTCACCTAAGTGTGTGACCATACACTTCCCTGCACTGTAATCCATCTGCCACTTCTTTGCCTATTCTGCAAACCTGTCCAAATCCTTTTGTAGACTCCGTCCTCCCTCAGCACCACTATGGCAAAGCTGTTTGTGAAGATACAGGGTGTCTATCATATCCCATCTTCTTCAGCCTATGTCACTTCCTCCTATCACATCCCTGCTTCTTACATAATTTCCACTCTCCACACTCCCTCACCTGGATGCACCTGTCACCTGCCAGCTCTAGTTCCAACCCATCCCTCCACCTCTTTATACTAGCTAAGTCCACTCTTTCTTACCAGTTCTGAAGAAGGGTCTCGACACAAAATATTGACTATCCATTTCCATCTTTGGATGCTGTCTGACCCATTGAACTCCTCCAGTTACATTGGGTGTTGCCTAAAACATAGAATGTAACAGCTGTTAAAATCAAAGGTCAGAAGTTATAATTATGAACTATTATGTTGTCCCTTTCAGACAAATGAAGCACTTCTAAAGATACTAGATGACATGGATGAAGTGGATCATTTTGCCATTATCATATTTGATCATTCTTATCAAACATGGAGGAATTCCCTGTTTCAAGCAAGTCAAGATAATGTGGCTTCAGCAAAAACATATGTGCAAACAATTACAGCCAACGGAGGTAATAATTATGGTTTTTGTCAATTAATTTCAAAATGAGTTGAGGCGAAAAGGAAATGCTGCAAGATAATTATTTTTCAAAGTCAATCCCCCACTTTATCTATGAATTTATGTTCTATAAGTCAGGACTAAAACAAAAACGGGCAAATGATTTTTTTCATCAATAATCCTGTTTCCACACAAAATCAAGCTAATGCAGATTACAGTAAAATAGAGGGTCATGTTGGAAACAGTAAAAATGGTTATCTTAATTTACAGGGAGATCTTGATCAGTTAGGTTAGGGTAAAGGAATGGCAAATGAACGTTAATTTGAATAAGTGTGAAGTTGTATTTTGAAAGACAGATGAGGATAGGGCTTTCACAGTGAATGGCAAGGCCCTGGGGTGTTGTAGAACAGAAGGACCAAGTCACATTTCTCTGAAAGTGACATTGCAGGTGGTGGTAATGCTGGCCTTCATCAGGCAGGATGTAGTATTGTAGTTAGGATGCTATGTACAAGAGTTTGGTGAAACCACATTTGGAATATTGTGTTCAGGTTTGGTCACTGTTATAGGAAAGATGCCATGAAGCTGGAGAGAGTGTGGGGAGAGTTTTTGAGGGTATTGGTGAGACTTGAGGAACTGGGTTGTGGAGAGTGGTTGAGTAACTTAGGAGATTTTTCACTGGAGTGTAAGAGAATGAAGGGTGATCTTATAGAGATGTATAAAATCATGCAGGTCATCGATGCAAACTGTCTTTTTTCCAGGGATGGGAAATCAAGACCCAGAGAGCATGGGCTTATAGTGGGAGTGAAAAATTTAACATCAGCCTAAGGGATACCTTTTCTCCCAGAGAGTGGTCAGTAAGTGGATGAACTTCCAGAAGAAGTGGTTGAGGCAGGTACATTAACCACATTTCAAAGATATTTGTGGATAGGAAAGGTTTAGAGATATGTGGGCCAAATGCAGCCAATTAAGACTAACTTAGATGCTGTAGAACTCCGTAACTGTAACTTTTAAAAAATAGCTCCTTTGAATGAATCACAGAGCCAGAATTTCTTAATTGTCCCTTGGGAGCTGTGAATATTAAAGGTTTCATTCTCAGGTCTCTGAGATTGACTCCATCAGAGTTGTTTTTCACTCATTTGCTGTGTACTGTACTCATGGATCAGGAAATTCTGCCCTGAGGAAATGGAATCTTATGCTTTGGAAGATATTACATGTTGTCAGCTGTTGTTCCCTACATATAGTTTATAAAGGCAAGTCATTCTTCAGATGCTGGAAATCCACAGCAACACACAAAATGCTGGAGGAACTCAACAGGTCAGGCAGCGTCTATGGAGCGGAATGAAAAGTCAATGTTTCAGACTGAGACCCGTCAGCAGGAGTCTTGGCCCAAAACGTCGACAGCTTATCCCCTCCATAGATGCTGCCTGACTTGCTGAGTCCTTCCAGCATTCTGTGCTTGCTGCTTTGTATAATTTAGTTGCCTGCATTGTATCTTGGTAACATGAAGGAAACAAATAAATTTCTACCCCAAACTGCAAAATCTTAAAAAGCAAAATTAAGACAGTTTTATATTGCAGCAACAAACATCAATGATCCCATGTTGGAGGCAGTGAGACTTCTGGACAAGGCTCATCAGAGAAAGCAGCTGCCTGAGAGAAGCATCTCCATGATTATTTTGTTAACTGATGGGGATCCAAATAGTGGTAAGTAAAATAAATGCATTCTACTTCCACCCTGGGCAGGCCTGTTTACATATAGAAAAGTCCAAGCCTGGAAAGCAACTGAGGTGGACATTCTTTAAAACTAGTATTAATTAAAACATAAAAGTAGAAATAATATCTCTTTCATTCCAGAAATTATCAAACTAGATTCAGGATTATGTTAAACATTCACCAGGATACATTATCAGAATCAGGTTTATTATCACCGGCATGTGACGTGAAATTTGTTAACTTAGCAGCAGCAGTTCAATGCAATACATAAACTTGCAGAGAGAAAAAAAAACATAATAATAATAAATAAACAAGTAAATCAATTAGGTATATTGAATAGATTTTTTACAAATGTGTGAAAACAGAAATACTGTGTATTTAAAAAAAGTGAGGTAGAGTCCAAAGCTTCAATGTCCATTTAGCAATCAAATGGCTGAGGGGAAGAAGTTGTTCCTGAATCACTGAGTGTGTGCCTTCAGGCTTCTGTACTTCCCACCTGATGGTAACAGTGAGAAAAGGGCATGCCCTGGGTGCCGGAGGTCCTTAATAATGGACACTGCCTTTCTGAGACACCGCTCCCTAAAGATGTCCTGGATACTTTGTAGGCTAGTGCCCAAGATGGAGCTGACTAGATTTACAACCCTCTGCAGCTTCTTTCTGTCCTGTGCAGTAGCCCAGACAGTGATGCAGCCTGTCAGAATGCTCTCCATGGTACAACTATAGGATTTCTTGAGTGTATTTGTTGACATGCCAAATCTCTTCAAACTTCCAATGAAGTATTGCCGCTGTCTTGCCTTCTTAATGACTACATTGATATGTTGGGACCAGGTTAGATCCTCAGAGATCTTGACACCCAGGAACCTGAAGCTGCTCACTCTCTCCTCTTCTGATCCCTCTATGAGGATTGGTATGTGCTCCTTCGTCTTACCCTTCCTGAAGTCCACAATCAGCTCTTTCATCTTACTGACGTTGAGTGCCAGGTTTTTGCTGCAGCACCATTCCACTAGTTGGCATATGCTAACGTTTTATTGAAATTAATTCACATTTCCCTAGTTCTATTTATCCAGCATGGTATCCAGGAATGCAATAATTTATATTGACTGAAACTTAGTTTTCAAGTTCAAGTTTATTTATCATTCAACCATATATGAATATAGCCAAGTGAAATAACGTTCCTCTGGGGCTAAAGTACAAAATGTCATGCACATATCACAAATAGCTCACATGGTTATGAATTCAGTAAAACATACAGACACAAAGTAAACAAATAATATAGCCCAAGTGCCTGAGTGGCAAGACTGTAGATTGTTTGTTCTTCCACTGAGTAACAGTTGCAGGGAAGCACTGGGTGAACACAAGAAGGCAGCACAATAACAACGATAAAAACAAAGCAACACACGCAAAATGCTGGTGGAACTCATCCGGTCAGGCAGCACCTATGGAAATGAATCGACAGTCCATGTTTTGGGCTGAGACCTTTCATCAGGATTCACTGTACATTTACAGAGCACCATTTCTGATCTCAAGATGTCCCAAACTGATCTAGAATCAGTTATCACATATGACGATCTCAATCAGGAGCAGAGCAAGAGCACTGGGCCCTGCAAATCTGCTTTGCCATTCACCAACATGATTCGGTTATAATTTCAGCTCCACCTTGATCTCCGCTCACAATAACTTTGACCCCTAGTGATAGTATCTTTCACTTCTAGCTTGTCACCCCTGCTTTAAAGCCTTCAACTAATCTCCTTCCATCTCCCTTGAAATGAAGAGTTCCTAAGATTTTGTCTTTATGAGGAAAAGAAAGTTATTTTATCTGTCTTGAATGGATTACCCCTCATTTTTAAACAATGACCTCTAGTTCTAGGTTCTCACAATGGGAAATAATCCCTGCTTGTCCACCCTGTTAAGACACATCAAGTCTTAATAGGCCAGGCAGAATCTATGGAAAAGAGTACAGTTGACATTTCTGGCCAAGACCCTTTGGAGAAGTGTCACATGCTACACACCACAATAATGCCAGCTTGGATAGATCAACTTGGATTTCTACACCTTCCCATTCCACATAATCCCTGGCACCATACCTACACTCCTCCCGTCCCCATACTCCCTGGCATCATTCGTACACCCCTCCTATCCCACATACTCCCTGGCATCATTCGTACACCCCTCCTATCCCACATACTCCCTGGCACCATTCCCACCCCCACCTCCTACCCCCAAATACTCCTTGGCAGCACAATTGTCCATTCCAGGCACCTCCCACTCTCTGAAAATGATTTTGCCTTGTACATATCCTTTAACCCTTTCAGCTATATCTCTCTCACCTTACAGCTATGTCCTCTAGTATGTGATGTTCTATCCTGGGAAAAAGACTCTATGTACCCTATCTCTGTCTCTTGTAATTTTATAAACTTCTATTGTCTCCCCTTGTATATGTATTGTATATGGTTGTATATGGTGACATATATGTACTTGGATAATAAATTTACTTTGAACTTTGAACTCATTCATTCAGTGCCTTTTATAGAAGGAGGCAGCCATCTGCTGGTTTGTACTTTCCTCTGTTTGCCCTACCCTCATATGAGGTGAGGAAAATACCCTGTTGCCCCATTTACGGAAGGAAAGCTCACACAGACATTCTGTTGAAAGATCTTAACCTGAAATGTTAAATGTGTTTCTTTCTGTCCAGATGCTGCCTGACCTTCTGAATCTCTCCAGCATGTTCTCTTTTATGTTAGATTTCCAGCATCTACAAATTTTTCCCTTTTGATTTCTGTGAAACTTGGATGAAACATTTTTGGTCATTCCACTTGAGTCGTGCTCATGCTTTCTATTTTGAGAAAAAAGACACAGGAGCAGAATTAGGCCATGCAGCCCTTCAAGGCTGTTCTATCATTTGATGATGGCTGATTTATATTCTCTCTCAACCTCATTCTGGTGTTGCAACAACATAATTGCACTCAAAATCAGAAAGAGCAAGGAACTAATTGTGGACTTCAGAAAGAGGAAGTCAGGAGAACACATGCCAATCCGCATCAAGGGGTCACCAGTGGAAAGGCTGAACAATTTCAAGTTCTTGGGTGTCAACATCTCTGAATATCTATCCTTGATATATTGATGCAATTCCTGTTTGAAGAAAGTGTGTCTGTGGCTTTACTTCATTAGAAGTTTGAGGTGATTTGGTACGTCACCAAAGACTCTAGCAAATTTCTACTTATGTACCGTGGAGAGCATCTGGTATTGAGGTACCAATGCACAGGGTCAGGAAAAAAGCTGCAGAGGGTTGTAAACTGAATCATCTCCATCGTGAACACCAGCCTCCCCAGCATCGAGGACATCTTCAAAAGGCAATATCCATCATTAACAACCCCCACCATGCTATCTTCTCATAACTACTATCAGGGATGAGGTACAGGAGCCTAAAGACAAACGCTCAACATTTTAAGAACTTCTTTCCCTCTGCCATCAGATTTCTTATCAGGCCATTAACCCATGAACCTCATTATTTTGCTCTCTTTTTACAATATTCATTTGTTTCTTTTATATTTCTTATTGCAACTTATAGTGCTTTTCTGCTGCTGCAAAACAACACATTTCACAATATATCGTATCTCAGTGATAATTAACCTGATTCCGATTCCGCCTTCGTCCCACAAATTTTCACACCCTTGCTGATCATGGAACCATCTCTGCTAGATTGCTTCTTGTATTTTCTGACCATGACATTTTAAGGACAATCAATGGAATGCACGTTAGGAAAGGCTAACTGTCATCTCGGATAGTTACTCTGCTTAAAGATTGTTTTGCTCAGGGGGGCTTCCGGGAGTGGTGGTCACCCTGTGGTATAGACTGTTTTATAGACGGTAGTAACCATATTTTAATTTGAGTATACTTACTGTCTTGTAAATATCAATTGTCTGTACCTTTGTGTATATGTGTTGTAAATACACTTTTATAGTTTTGTAAAAAAGAGATTGTTCTGCTACTTGAGGTTTGTCCATAATTCAAGGTAGGTAAAATTTATTTAGAGGTACAGCACAGAATCTGCCCTTCGAGCCATGCAGCTCTGCAACCCCTGATTTAACCCCAGCCCCAGCCGATCTGGGGTCTAATCACAAGACAATTTACAAAGACTAATTGAAAGTGCCTGAACGGCAGACAGAATCAAAATCAAATTCACCCCACTTTCAGTAAACTTGCCTCAGGATCTTTTTGAAGTTTTACATAAAAAAACATTTGGCAGAAAACTATGGATATGTTAGAAAATTAGCACAGATGAATTTCTAGGCCAGTGCTTGTATTCCACAATGACTAATTCTTATTCATTGTATTGCAGGGGTATCAAATCCAGCAAGAATCCAGAAAAATGTTAAAAATGTTGTAAAAGGGAGGTACAATGTGTATGCACTTGGCTTTGGTTATGATGTTAAATTCAGCTTTCTGGAGAAATTGGCTCTGGAAAATAATGGAATAGCACGGCGGATTTATGAGGATTCGGATGCTACCTTACAGCTCCAGGTGAGATGAATACTAGATAAAGTGTTATCCTGCTTGCTTTTGTCCAGAACATCTTCAAACTGGCTCGTACAATTACGCAAAGACTTCACCATAAGTGCAGTGGAAAATGCATTAATGCTCCTGGACTGGATTTCCACTGCAATTTCAGCATGCTTGTGGTGTGGAGAGAATGCTTCCTGTGGTGGGGAGAGTAGTCTAGGATCAGAGGGCACAGCTTCAGAATAGAGAAGCATCCCTTTAGAACAGAGATGAGGAGGAATTTCTTCACCCAGAAGGTGATGAAACTGTGGAATCCATTGCCATAGATGGCTGTGGAAACCAGGTCATTCAGTATATTTAAAAGTGTTGGATGGTAGTTTCTTGATTAGCAGAGACATCAAGGGTTAGCAGGAGAGGGTAAAAGAAATGAGCATTTATGATGAAGGGTTTTGGCCCGAAACATTGTCACTACCTCCTCCCATAGATGCTGTCTGGCCTGCTGAGTTCTGCCAGCATTTTGTGTTTTTATTGAGCATTTTATTTGTTTAGAGGAAATATGCAGTAGAGTAGCTGGTGCCTCATGTTTTGTAAATTAAAATTAAAGATTAAACATTAACTTTATTTGTCACATGTACATTGAAACTTATATGAAATGTGTCATTGTCAAACCAACAAGGATTGTGCCAGGCAGCCCATAAGCATCGCCACAATTTGGCTGCCAATATAGCAAATCATTGTAAATGCTTTAAGTCTTGTGGCGTGTTGATATAATCCAAATAACCATGAAGTATATAATGGATGATAATGATCTTCAGATTTATTTTGTTGCATTAAAAACATGAATTATCCCGGAAATGTAAGCTCATAGGACCATAAGACATCGGTGCAGAATGTAACCATTCAGCCCATCAAGTCTGCTCTGCCATTCTATCAGCGCTGATTTATTATCCCCCAAACCCCATTCTCCAGCATCTTTCCCATAAGCTTTGAAACCCTGACTAATCAAGAGCCTATCAACCTCTGCGTTAAATATACCCAATGACTTGGGCTCCACAGCTTTTCTGTTTTGTTTCATCATGTGGCAGCCAAGAAGCTACATACGTAACTGCTGTTGAAGCAGAACAAGGCCTTGTGACCTCTTAAACTTGCTCTTCTTGTCAATACTGCTGATCCAGTGTTTGCCTTAGCTCCACCTTACTGTCTCATAATTCTTGACTTCCCTTTAGATCAAAAATCTGTCTATCTGAGTATAGAATTTCCAAAGTCCATACCCCACTGTGGGAAGAAATTCCTCTTTATCTCCATCTCAAATGAAGGAATAAATGATCTCTTATTCAAAATGTTTCCCCAGCTACAGATTTCACCCCAAGTCCACGTCCCCCCATTCCTACACCCACACCCATGGAAAATATCATATCAGCATCGACTTACCAAGTCTCCTTAGGAAACTGCATGTTTCAGACTGATTCATTTTTATCTCCCCGTGTCCCATATGAACTAACCCAACCTGCTCAACCTTTTCTACCGAAAGCAGACTTTATCCAAAGAATCAATCTAATGAACCGTATCCAAACTACTTCCAATACAAGGACAGTGAAATTGCAATAATCCAGAATAATCCAGTGCTGGAAGAAGACATTTTCCTCATTATTGGATGCTACTTCTATTAATACTCACACAGGTTTTTATTTCATCCTATTTTGTTACACAGCAATAAAATGCCCAGTGAATCTGGTGACTTTAAGTTGAGCAGGAACTATACAAGCATTCTGACCCTGGTTCCCATCAGAAAACTACTCAATTCCTTACATTTGCTGTTCCAGATGCAGGCTTCAGTTCAAACTCCCTGTTTGACTGCACAACCTGCTTGTACTCTTAAACACAAGAGATTCTGCACATGCTGGAAATCCAGAGTAACACACACAAAATGCTGGAGGAAACCATCAGATCATGAAAGGAATAAAGAGCCAAACTTTGAAGCCAAGACATTTCATCAAGTCCAAAACATCAACTCTATTTCTTTCCATAAATACTATCTAACCTGTTGAGTTCCTCCAGCGTTTTGTGTGTGTATAATCCGGCTTGTCCTATTGATCCGTGATAACATCTTAGACTAAACAATGAGCCAGCAGCCTGCACATCAGGATTTCCAAGCACAGGGATGCCAGATTATCAGTGATTAATTGTACATTTCGAAAACAGTATGCAGAACTATAAAAATGTCTATTGCTGAAGTTTAAAAATTGCTCTGCAGCAGAACTTCCTTACTTTTAATTTTCATTCCTTTTTACTTCCTAGTTCCATGCTGTTTTTGCAAGCAGGCTCTCAACATGACACTTTTTTGCAACATTTTTGCCTGTTCACCCAACCCATCAGTATCCATTCACCGAATGTATCAGTGTCCATTCACCTAACCCATCGGTGTCCATTCACCTAACCCATCAGGGCCCAGTCACCTAACCCATCGGTATCCGTTCACCTAACCCATCAGTGCCCGTTCACCTATCCCATCAGTGCCCGTTCACCTATCCCATCAGTGCCCGTTCACCTATCCCATCAGTGCCCATTCACCTAACCCATCAGTGCCTGTTCACCTATCCCATCAGTGCCCATTCACCTATCCCATCAGTGCCCGTTCACCTATCCCATCAGTGCCCGTTCACCTAACCCATCAGTGCCTGTTGACCTAACCCAGCAGTGCCCATTTATACTTAGTAGCCTTTCATTTAATCATCAGCCTCAAAGCCTCAGGACTACTAAGTGAGCTTGGCAGCTTAAATTTAGTAGGAAAATTTTGCAAATCCTCAATATCAGGAATTACTAGTTTTACAAGTACAATTTTACCTCTTTGGCTCAACTGGAATTTGTGAGTTGTAGACTTGTTGATATTTTAATTATTGAAGAAATATGCTAAACTATGTAAATATTTCTTCTTCACAGGGTTTTTATGATGAAGTGGCAAACCCCTTGCTTCTGGATATTGAACTGCAATACCCAGGGAATGCCATTTCAGAATTAACTCAAACCAGTTTCAGACAGTATTACCATGGATCTGAAATTGTTGTGTGTGGCAGGATTTCAGACAGTTCCCTGGAATCACTCACAACAGACGTTGTGGCTCAGACCGTAAGTACTTATCATTAATTGTTCCAATTTCTTTACTGATATGCAAATCCTTCAATATGGTGCATTAAGTGGATAATTAGCCCATTGATCCAGCAGTAGTTAAGAAGGCAAAAGGTACCATATTTGCAAATGGTTGGAATTTAAAAATAGGGATGTTGTGTTACTGTTTTACAGGGTATTTGTTGGGCCTCATCTGGAACACTGATTTCAGGTTTGGTCCTTAAAAATTAACATTGGGGCCAGTACAAAGGAGGCTAATTCCTGGAATGAGAAGTTTGTGCTACCAAGAGGTACTGGGCCTGCCTTCTTTGGAGTTTAGAACAAAGAGGTGTGATGAGCAAACCAAGCTAAGATGGGGTCCAGAGCTGACCCCCCTGTGAACTATGCTGCTAATGAGAGAGAGAGCAGAAGTGGGGGAGGCATCCCGTGCAGATGAGAGAGAGAGAGAGAGAGAGAGACTTGATTTAATATTATGGCTCCCTGGCTGATTGTTTACCTTTGCTCCAAGGACACCTTCTTTGCCTGCTTGTTAGATTCTTGCAGAGACAGCAAGGTGGGACTGGCCTGATGGAGGGCTGATGCCCTGCAGAGGAGAGATAAAAAGCAGTTCTGCGAAGACACAAGCAGGCACACCACGGGACACTGAAAGAGCGTTGTGCATCCACGTGAAGGTGGGGGTTTGGAGGATCGATTCGGGGGAAATCGATCAGTGGCTCACAGTGTGTGAAGGCAGACTGGTGGGGACTTGTTTGTGTGTCCAACCTTGCCTCGGTGACAGGTCCACCACTGAAGAACAGTCGTACGGGGGTCACAGTCAGTGACCATAACAGGACAGGAAGATAACGGAAGGTTCGACGGCAACTGCATCACCTCTCGCTCTCTCTCGCTCTCTCTCTCCAACATTACACCAGAACCACCTCAACCTAAACTGAACTCTTCACCATCGTAAGACTATCCATTTATCCCTAGACTTTAAAAGAGTTTGGTTTTGATTCCTATTTCCACACTTCTGCATATATCATTGCTAACTTTTCATATATTTGCATTTTATAGTACTGTATTACTTAGTCTACTAATAAACACTATTAGTTATAGTAATAAGGCAGCATACATGAGGTTTAGGAAGCAAGGATCAGATGGGTCTATTGAGGAATATATGGTTGCAAGAAAGGAGCTTAAGAAGGGGCTGAGGAGAGCAAGAAGGGGGCATGAGAAGGCCTTGGCGAGTAGGGTAAAGGAAAACCCCAAGGCATTCTTCAATTATGTGAAGAACAAAAGGATGGCAGGAGTGAAGGTAGGACTGATTAGAGATAAAAGTGGGAAGATGTGCCTGGAGGCTGTGGAAGTGAGCTAGGTCCTCTATGAATACTTCTCTTCGGTATTCCCACTGAGTGGGAACTTGATGATGGTGAGGACAATATGAGTGAGGTTGATGTTCTGGTGCATGTTGATATTAAGGGAGAGGAGGTGTTGAAGTTGTTAAAATACATTAGGATGGATAAGTCCCCGGGGCCTGATGGAATATTCCCCAGGCTGCTCCACGAGGCAAGGGAAGAGATTGCTGAACCTCTGGCTAGAAACTTTATGTCCTTGTTGTCCATGGAAATGGTACCAGAGGATTAGAGGGAGGCGAGTGTTGTCCCCTTGTTCAAAAAAGGTAGTAGGGATAGTCCAGGTAATTATAGACCAGTGAGCCTTACGTCTGTGGTGGGAAAGCTGTTGGAAAAGATTCTTAGAGATAGGATCTATGGACATTTAGAGAATCATGGTCTGGTCAGGGCCAGTTGGCATGGCTTTGTAAAGGGCAAATCGTGCCTAACAAGCCTGATCGAGTTCTTTGAGGAGGTGACCAGGCATATAGATGAGGGTAGTGCAGTGGATGTGATCTACATGGATTTTAGTAAGGCATTTAACAAGGTTCCACACGGTAGGCTTATTCAGAAAATCAGAAGGCATGGGATCCAGGGAAGTTTGGCCAGGTGGATTCAGAATTGGTTTGCCTGCAGAAGGCAGAAGGTCGTGATGGAGGGAGTACATTCAGATTTGAGGGTTGTGTCTAGTGGTGTCCCATAAGGATCTGTTCTGGGACCTCTACTTTTTGTGATTTTTTTAATTATTAATGACCTGGATGTGGGGGTAGAAGGGTGGGTTGGCAAGTTTGCAGATGACACGAAGGTTGGTGGTGTTGTAGATAGTGTAGAGGATTGTTGAAGATTGCAGAGAGACATTGATAGGATGCAGAAGTGGGCTGAGAAGTGGCAGATAGAGTTCAACTCAGAGAAATGTGAGGTGGTACACTTTGGAAGGACAAACTCCAAGGCAGTGTACAAAGTAAATGGCAGGATACTTGGTAGTGTGGAGGAGCAGAGGGATCTGGGGGTACATGTCCACAGATCCCTGAAAGTTGCCTCACAGGTGGATAGGGTAGTTAAGAAAGCTTATGGGGTGTTAGCTTTCATAAGTCGAGGGATAGAGTTTAAGAGTCATGATGTAATGATGCAGCTCTATAAAACTCTGGTTAGGCCACACTTGGAGTACTGTGTCCAGTTCTATTCGCATCAGTATAAGAAGGATGTGGAAGCATTGGAAAGGGTACAGAGGAGATTTACCAGGATGCTGCCTGGTTTAGAGAGTATGGATTATGATCAGAGATTAAGGGAGCTAGGGCTTTACTCTTTGGAGAGGAGGATGAGAGGAGACATGATAGAGGTGTACAAGATATTAAGAGGAATCGACTGAGTGGACAGCCAGTGCCTCTTCCTCAGGGCAACACTGCTCAGTACAAGAGGACATGGCTTTAAGGTAAGGGGAGGGAAGCTCAAGGGGGATATTAGAGGAAGGTTTTTTTACTCAGAGAGTGGTTGGTGCATGGAATGCACTGCCTGAGTCAGCGGTGGAGGCAGATACACTAGTGAAGTTTAAGAGATTACTGGACAGGTATATGGAGGAATTTAAGGTGGGGGGTTATATGGGAGGCAGGGTTTGAGGGTCGGCACAACATTGTGGGCCAAAGGGACTGTAATATGCTGTACTATTCTATGTTCTAATACCAGACTCCAATGTGTATTCCATTTCTGCAGGTTTGGTAACCCAGTCACAGGGTACGTACCAAATTGGGGGCTCATCTGGGAGTTTGAATGTCAAATTGGGGGGCTGTTGAATTGATTGGGGTAAATTCCCTTATCTGATTTGGGTTGCGTGAAAAAAAAACATCAGGAATGGATGTCGATAAGTTTTTGGTGGAGCCAACCTCTGAGGCATTAGAGGATGCCAGGAGAGTGGAGCTGTTCAGTATTGCAAAAAAGTTGAATCTTTTGAAGGTGAAAACGTCAACAAGGAAGTCAGAGATGCAGAGAGCCATAGCCGATTATTATGTATCTACAGGGGTGTTTCAAGATAAGGAGTTGGAGTCGTTTCCCGAAAGTAAACCTAGCGAGTTTGAGATCCAACTGCAGATGGAAAAATTAAGGTTTGAGTCTGAGGAGAGGAAAAGAATGCAGCAGTATGAGTTTGAGTTGCAAGTAAAAGAGATGGAGGCAGAGAAGCACAGAGACAGAGTGGAAACAGAAAGATAGAAGAAAGGGAAAAAGAGGTAGTTTGAGCTGGCAAAGATAAAGGCATTGCAGGAAGGGGGACAGGCAGTAGACCCCACACGGGGGATCAAGGTGAGTCAGCAGATTAAGTTGGTACCCCCATTTGAGGAAACAGATGTCGATAGGTATTTTCTGCATTTTGAGAAAGTCGCTGTGAATCAGAACTGGCCGAAGGAGAAGTAGGCTGTTTTGTTACAGAGTGTTCTTAAGGGGAAGGCCCAGCAAGCCTATTTGGCATTGTCTGCGGATGAGGCTAAAGATTTATGAGTTGGTTCCAGAGGCATACCAGCAAAGTTTCCGGAATTTGAGGAAGCCGTAGGACCACACGAATTTAGAGTTTGCCCATGAGATGCAAATGTACTTTGAGCATTGGTGCACCTCGAAAGGGGCCAGTGAGGATCTTGACAAACTAAAGCAGTTGATGCTGATTGAGCAGTTTAAAAGCTGCATCCCTGAGGGTATGATGACGTACTTGGA
Source organism: Hemitrygon akajei (assembly GCF_048418815.1). Classification (NCBI taxonomy): domain Eukaryota; kingdom Metazoa; phylum Chordata; class Chondrichthyes; order Myliobatiformes; family Dasyatidae; genus Hemitrygon; species Hemitrygon akajei. Next base: position 68,594,546 of record NC_133142.1, on the reverse strand, counting down.
CGAGGAGGCAGAAACTCTGTCCGCAACTGCCAAGTTAGCAGACGAGTATGTCTTAACCAACAAGGTAAAGTTTTCTCCAAGTAAGAGCTACCAGAGGGGTAGTAGGGATGGTAGAGAGAGCCCACCAGCTAAGTCAGAGAGCAAGCCAGGGACTAGCAGAAAGGGTAAGGAGGATAAGAAGTAGTCTGGAGGGAAGTTCCCTAGTTTTACGTGTTATAATTGTGGGAAAGCTGGTCACATAGCATCTAAATGTTTTGCTCCCAAAAGAGATAAAGGAAAGGGAAAGGCGCCAACCCCGACTGCCTGCATTAAGCCGGCTGAAATGCCGCTAAGGGAGGAGGAGTCAAGCCGAGTTCAGGAAGGATGCAAGAAATTTATTTCGAATGGGTTGGGTATCTGTGAAGAAGGGGTCAACCCCAGTTCCAGTGAGAATCTGGAGAGACACTGTCACACGGGGGACAGAAGGCTGGACCCAAGTGCAGGGCACAGGCACTGAAGTACTAGGGGCAGAACAGGAATAACTAAAGGATAGAACTAGGTGGGGAGACCAGGGCATGCAAAAGAGACAAGGCATGCTAGGTAATCCTGGGGTTCAGAGAGAGTTCATGGCAAGGCTGGGTCCCGGATTCCGTGGCGAGGCTGGGTCCCGGATTCTGTGGCGAGGCTGGGTCCCAGAGAGCCCCCTGGGCAGCCATATAACTCCTGGGCAGAGCCACCTCCCAGGCAAGACACAGAACACCTGGGCAGGTGTGGGCACAACCCATAGGGGGCAAGGGGTAGGAAGGGGCAGAGACCTCAGGGTGGGCCACATACACCTGGGCAGGGCCACCTCCCAGGCAAGAGACAGGACACCTGGGCAGGTAGCAGACACAACCCATCAGAGGTGAGGGGTAGAAAGGGGACAGAATCCCCCCGCCAGGCAACAGCAGTCTGGCCTGCTACCTGACAGAGGCAAAGGATCAGAGGGGAACTTGGTCCAGGGTGACTCCAAGGCTGACTCACAGAACTTGAGGATGAAGCCGTGGGCCCTCCAAGCCAGGACGACCGGAACAAACAGAGACAATCGGACAAAACACCTCAGAACATGGCAAACCAGCTCATACAAGACAACCCATGAACAGGACAAAACAAGTTCAAAGCAACACACACACACCAACTAGTTCGTTAGTTAGTTCTCTCTCTCTCTCTCTCTCTCTCTCTCTCTCTCTCTCTCTCTCTCTCTCTCTCTCTCTCTCTCTCTCTCTCTCTTTCTTTTTTCTTCCCCCCACCGGCCACCACCTCGACCTAAACTGAACTGAACTCTTCCCCATCGTAAGACTATCTATTTACCCCTAGACTTTGAAAGAGCTTGGTTTTGATTCCTATTTCCACACTTCTGTATATAACATTGGTAACCTATTTTATATATTTGCATTTTATAGTATTGTATTACTTAGTTTACTAATAAACACTATTAGTTACAGTAATACCAGACTCCAACGTGTATTCCATTTCTGCTAGTTCGGTAGCCCGGTCACAGGGTACGTGACAGAGGAATAAGCTTATTCAAGCATATAAGATCCCAATGGAGCTTGACAGGGTGGATACTGGGATGTTTTCTCTGATGGGTGTGTCTCAAACAGGAGGGCAGAAATACAGGATAAGGGGTCGGTCATTTAAAACTAAGCTAGGTAGAAATTTCTTCTCACAGCGGGTGGCAAAGCTCTGGAATGATCCACCCAGTGTGGTGGAGGCCAGATCATTAGAAGTGCTTAAAGTGGAGGTGGATAAGTAGTTGATAAATCAGTGAACAGAGAGCTACTGAAAAAAATACCGTAGAAGAAGCAGGCAAAGACCAACTAGGATCATATTATATGGTGAGGCAGACCTACTGCTGCTCAGGTTGTCCTATGTTCTGTTTTTCCAGTGTTCCTGCAGTAGCTTCCCAATGATGTTTCTCCACTCTTATTATCTCCTTGTCCATAATCTCTTTCAATTGGTACCATAATGGGTTCTATTACTGCCATTTTACATTGGCAATCCATGTCCTTAATAGCATCCTAACCAAAATCTCCTAGCATCATGAAATAATAGAACACATTGAGCAACCAACCGATATGTGGTGCCAGGTGCAACACACTCCAAATGTTGGGCAAATCAGCAGGTCAGGCAGCATCCATGGAAATAAATAAACAGCCAATGTTTCAGGCCGAGACCCTTCATCGGGAAAGGAAGGGGGAAGATGCCAGGAAAAAAGGTGGGGGGTGGGGAAAGAGGATAGCCAGATGATGATAGGTGAAGCCAGGTGGGTGGGAAAGGTAAAGGGCTGGGAAGGGGGAATCGGATAGGACAGGAGAGTGGAGGAATGGGAAGAATGACAGGCAGATGGGAAGAGGTAAGAGGCCAGAGTGGGGAATAGGAAAAGAAGGAAGGGGAAGGGAAAAATAATTTTACCAGAAGGTGAAATTAATGTCATGCAAGCAGGTTGGAGGCTACACTGACGGAATACAAGGTGTTGCTCCTCCAGCCTGAGAGTTGCCTTATCGTGACAAAAGAAGAAGCCATGGACTGACATGTCAGGATGGGAATGGGAATAGGAATTAAAGTGGTTGGCCACTGGAAAATTCTGCTTTAGATGGATGGAGTGGTAGTGCTCAACAAAGCAGTCCCCCAATTTACTATGTGTTTCACCGATGTAGGGCAGGCTGCATCGGAAGCTGCTGCTGGCTTTTTGAAAGAGCTCCTCTATTAGTTCCTCTTTCCCTAGAGTTCAGGAAGCAACACATTTCCACACTTTTTGCAATTCTCTTTTGAGTTATAATTGTATCTGTTTCTAATATCTTTTCAGATCTTGAGAATGTAAACATTTTTCCTAATTTTTTTTGCCTATTGCTTTATATAAACAATTTGATATGGGAAAGAATTTCTCTTCACTTATGGTCTGAAACTCTTCCAACATTTTGAAAAACGTAATCACATTTCCTTAATATTCCGTGCTCTAAAGAGGACAGCTCTTGTTTCTCTAGGCTCTGTGATATCTGAAATCTCAGATTCTTGGTATCTATCTTGTAAAGGCTGTCTGCTACTTTGCTCAAAAAGCGAAGTAGGTCCAATCTGACAGTTTAGAAATAATATTGATATCAAGAGAAGTGGGAAACAGTGAAACAAAACAGAGGGTCTGGTCAGCAGGACAGGCAATATCTATGGGACAAAGGATAGAATTAAACATTTCAGACCTGTTGCCTTCTTCTAAACTGGAAATATGAAACAGCAAGCACATTTTAAGTAGCAGAGGTGGGTGAGAGGGGGAGGATTAAAGAGATCAGGTGATGGTGAGAACAAAGGGGAAGGCTGAAATGATAGAGATGGCACAAATACTGTTGACAGTCTCGAAGAAAATTTGGTGAATGTTCGTCATTCATAGCTAACCTGACCCCAAGGAGTGTGAACAGAAAGAGACAAGAGATGACAGGAAAGAGGGAAAAGCTGAGGCCAGAAAATAATGCTGGAATTGTCAGATGCAGAATGAAGCAGTTTCTGATGTACAGAGCACTGCTAAAATTCCTTGACAGCGCAGCAAGCAATCTGTGGGAAGAAAAAAATGGAGTTGATGGTAATTCTGACACTAAAGAGAAAGGCTGGATTATATTACTGAGACTTCAGCTGCAATGTAGCTAGACAGAAGATAAGAGCTGATCTTCAAAATTGCATTAGGCAGATGTGCTGACAGAAAATACTGTAATTTAACTTTTCTGCTAAAGACGTAGTTAGTTGCAAATATTGAGAGTATGTAATGGGACAAAGTGTAATTCTGTCTGTAATGTAACGAACTGTAATTCTGTATGTAATTGAACAAAGTGTAATTCTGTATGTAATTGAACAAAGGAATGAAAGGGTTATCATGCGAGGGACATTTGATGGTTCTGGGTCTGTATTCACTGGAATTCAGAAGGATGAGGGGGGATCTCATTGAAACCTTTCAAATGTTGATAGGCCTAGCCAGAGTAGAAGTGGAAAAGATGTTTCCCATGGTGGGAGAGTTTAAGACAAGAGGGCACAGCCTCAGGATAGAGGGGTGCCCTTTCAAAACAGAAATCAGGAGAAATTTCATTAGTGAAAGGGTGGTGAATTTGTGGAATTTATTGCCACATGCAGCTGTGGAGGCCAGGTCTTTGGGTGTATTTAAGGCAGAGATTGATAGGTTCTTGATTGGTCATGGCATCAAAGGCTACAGAGAGAAGGCCAGGAAGTGGGGTTGAGGAGGAGTTAAGAAAAGGATCAGCCATGGTGGAGCAGACTCGATGGGTCAGATGGCCTAATTCTGCTCCTATGTCTAATGGTAATTTATTTTCTCAATATTTGATTACAAGCTATAGCCTAACTCCTTATTTTCCATCAGGGCAATGAAAAACTGACTTTAAAAGCTGACGTGAATATCTCAGAGGCTGAGAATATTATTCAACAACAGCAATACATTTTCAGTGACTTCACTGAGCGTCTATGGGCTTACCTGACCATACAACAACTCCTAGAGCAGCGGTAAAATAACAAGTTCTTTTTATCTGAGTACACATAGCCAAAAGCAATTTACCTCTCAATAAAAAACCTTATGACAACATGTTAGCTGAGGAACTGTATTCTAAAACAAAATCTGAAAACACGCACAATGTTCAGCTAACACAAACACACGAGATTCTACAGATGCTGAAAATCCAGAGTAATACATACAAAATGTTGGAGGAACTCAGCAGATCAGGCAGCATCTATGAAAAGGAACAAACAGTCAACATTTCAGGCCGAGACCCTTCATCAGGACTGCAAAGGAAGGGGGAACATACCAGAATAAAGTTGTGGGGTAAGTGGAAAGAGGACAAACTAGATGGTGATAGGTGAAGCCAAGTGGGTCAGAAAAGTAAAAAGCTGGAGAAGAAGGAATCTGATGGGGATGGAGTGTGGATCATGGGAGAAAGGGGAGGAGGGGCATCAGGGAGAGGTAATAGGCAGATGAGGAGAAGAGGTAAGAGGCCAGAGTAGGGAATAGAAGAAGAAGGGAAAATAATAAGTAAGAACAATGTTCAATTGTATTTAAAGGACAGATTAATAGTTTGGTTGTGAATGCTTCATTATCTCTAGCTTAACAGTCTCAGTCACAATGGCAAACTGGCTAATGATCGTCATTAATTTTGTTGTCTGTTTGATTCTTTGTAGACAAAAAAAACATCAATTATCAAAAGTGGTTTCAGAAATGGTAGCAAATGTATTTATTGCATTGCATGTGTTACCAAATTAATTTCTACCAATTGTGTTCAGGATTTCTTCTAATAAGAACAAATCAAAAAAGCTAACAAAGAGAATCCTGGAACTTTCACTGAAGTACAGTTTTGTTACACCACTAACATCAATGGTTGTCACAAAACCAGAGGATGCAGGGAATGAAACACTTGTGGCTGACAAACCATCAGATAGTGGTAAGACTTGAATAAAACTACCTTCATCAGCAATTAATCTTTCCCTGGTTATATTATTTTAAAATGTTACATGTTGTATTGACACATAGATTTACTTGATTAGTTAATTGTCACATAACTATTTTTTAAAGATTTCCATATCCATCTGATTCTACCCTTCCTACACTACCCCCAATGAAATAAAGTTCAAGAAATTCAAAACTTGACATTTAAAGACATTTTAAATTGAAGACATTTCATACTACCATCTATGGCAAGATTTGTACCTGAGAGGAATGCAAGTGTAAGGGGTGTAATGTCATGTAACAGAACAGTCACCTAAGTAACCTTCATAGAATTGTAAACAATGTCTCTAGGATTGTAGGTACAGAGTGAGATGGGGACAAATCTATTTCATTTTTATTATTTATTCAGGAGATACCATACAGAACAGGCCCTTCCAGCCCATTGAGCTGTGCCCCCAGCAGCCCATCTATTTAACCCTAGCCTAATCACTGGACAATCACAATGATCAATTATCCTATGAACCAGTCCATTTTTGGACTCTGGGAGGAAACCGGAGACCCTGAAGGAAACCCACATGTTCATGGAAAGAGCATACAAATTTTGTTTCAGAGGACACCGGAATTGAACTCCAAACTCCGACACCCCAGGCTGTAATAGTGTTGAACTACTACACTACCAAGGCTCCCCTTTTTATTTGGGTGTAGATTTTCACAGTAGTCTCCACATATACCCAGTATAATTTTCCAAAGAGAGCGGGAAACTTAATCTTGCAGTTTCTGCTAAATAAGGTTACATTTGATTACGGCACGAAAACAAACTATGTGGTCCAAACAGTCCATGCAAGCATTTATGTCCTGTTCAAATCTCTTTCCATATTTCTTCATGCAAGTCTATCAGGACTTGTATGAAAAGCATACTCTTCACCACAGCTGAATCTGCAGGTAGAAGAGCAGCTGGACTGAGCTGACACAAAGTAGCTTGACGGTTTGTATGGTTCAATTGGAATCAGAATCGGGTTTGTTATCACCGGCATGTGATGTGAAATTTGTTAACTTAGCAGCAGTAGTTCAATGCAATACATAATCTAGCAGAGAGAAAAAATAAATAAATACAATAAAACATAATAATAATAAATAAACAAGTAAATCAATTATGTATATCGAGTGCTGGGCATTGTCACTCTGGGTCTTGGCCCATATATGTTTTTTTCCCAGTGAATATGCTTCTTTGCTTACTATGTTGTATTTGTCACTTACTATTTTGAAGTTTGCTTGAATATTTTTCACCTTGGCCACAGAGGAATGCTGTGTCATTCAGCTGTATCTATGTATGGTTTGAATGATAATTAAATTTGATTAGATATGTTTTCATTCCCTTTCAGAAGTGATCTGGCCAGATATACAACATATGAACAGAAGAGGAAAAGCAAGTAAGTTCTTTGAAACAAATTTTAATCTTACCTTCAACGGAGACTACTAATCAAGGACAATATCACAGATGGACTCAGAGTGGACATAATGGGGCTTATCCAATGAGTCTATATAAGGATAGAGGTCAAAAGTAAGAAAGATGCAACCACTCTATCAATACAGAAAATAGATTTCAGCACAGATAACTGTGAGCCAATCCATTTTGGAAAGTCAAACCAGCATACTAGGAATGGCTGGACACTAAGGAGTGTAATGGAGCAGAGAAACCTGAGAGTACAAGAAAATAAACACAAGAGATTCTGTAGATGCTAGAAATCTTGATCAGTAAACATGAAATACTGAAGGAACTGAGCAGGTTAGCCAACATCTGTGGAAGAAAATAAAGAGTCGAGTTTTTAGGCCTCGAGCCTTCATCAGGACATTGTTTTTCTCCATAGATGCTGCCTGACCTGCTGGCTTCCTTCAACACTTTGTGTGCATTGCTCTGGATTTCCAGCATTTGGAGAATCTCTTGTACCAAAGGAAAGTGTTACTTAACAAGAACTAAGTAAGCTTGAAAGTAATAGGGAAATGGGACTAATGGAAATTCCAAGCTAGAAGTTCAACTAAATTTCATTCACCGAGTAAGTTAATTATATCTTCTCCAAACTAAAATCCTCAATCATTTTTACTTGATTTTGTAAAAATAATACATCTTTAACTGAGCCACTAATCATTACCATCCGACTGCTAGCTCCACTCATAAACACAAGAGGTTCTGCAGATACTAGAAATTCTTCCAGAGCAACAGACACAAAATGCAGGTCACGCAGCATCTATGGAGATGACTAAACTCTTGATGTTCAGGCCAAAACCTTTCATCAGGACTAGAAAGGAAAGGCAAGTCGCCAGAATAAAAAGATTGGGGGAGGGAGAAGAGGACTAGCTAGAAGGTGATAGCTGAAGCCAGGTGGGTGGGAAAAGGGAAAAGGCAAAGGGCTGGAGAAGAAAGAATCTAATAGGAAAGGAGAATGGATCATGGGAGAAAGGTGAAGAAGGAGGGGCACCAGGGGGTAGGCGATAGCCACATGAGAAGACGTAGCAATAGGCTACAGTAGGGAATAAAAAAAGAGGGATGGGGGAGGGAAAAATCTCCGGAAGGAGAAAACAATATTCATGCCATCAGGTTTGAGGCTACCCAGATGGAATATAAGGTTTGTCTCCTCCACCCTGAGAATGGCTTCATTGTGATAAAAGAGGAGGCCATGAACCTACATGTCAGAATGGGAATGGGGATAAGAATTAAAATGGTTGGCCACTGGAAAATTCCACTCTTGGTGGATGGAGTGTGCAATCTGGTCCCCCAGCTTACGCTGAGTTTCACCAATGTAGAGGAGGCTGCACTGGAAGCACTGATTACATGAGGCGACCCCAACAGATTTGCAGGTGAAGTGTTGCCACACCTGGAAGGACTGTTTAGGATCCTGAATAGAGGTAAGGGAGGAGGCAAATGGGCAAGTGTAGTGTTTTGGTTGCTTGCCAGAAGAGAGGTTAATGGGGAGGGATAAGCAGATCATGGAGGGAATGATCTCTGTGGGGGGGGTGGGGGGAGGTGGAGACAGGTAAAGATGTGTTTGGTGGTAGGATCCACTATGTGTTTGAGCGGAAGTTCCAGAGAATGATATGTTGAATGAGGAGGCTCATGGGGTGGTAGATGAGGACAAGAGGAACTCTAAGGTGGCAGGAAGATGGGGTGACTGTGGATGTCTGGGAAATGGAGGAGATGCAGGTGAGGGCAGCATCAATGGTGGAGAAAGGGAAACTATATTCTTTGAAGAAAGAAGACACCTCTGATGACCTGGAATGGAAAGCCTCATCCTGGGAGCAGATGTGGTAGTGATGAAGGAACTGACAAAAGGGAATAGCATTTTTACAGGAGACAGGATGCATAGTCAAGATAGCCATGGGTATCAGTAAGTTTATGAAATATACCAGGAGATAGCTTGTCTCCAGAGATGGAGACAGAGAGATTGAGAAAGAGGGGGAGGGGGAGGCATCAGAAATGAACCATGTGAATTTAGGGGCAGGGCGCAAGTTGGAGGCAAAGTTGATAAAAGAGATGAACTCACCAATGCAGCCATCAAGGCTTGGAGCATGAACTGTTCCACATAGCCAGCAAAAAAGCAGGCATAGCTGAGGCCCATACAGGTGGCCATGGCTACCCCTTGTGTCTGGAGAAAGTGGGAGGAGCTGAAGAAGAATTTGTTCGGGGTAAGGTCCAGTTCTGCCAGATGGAGGAGGGTGGTGATGGAGGGGAATTGGTCAGGTATTTTGTTGAGAAAAAAGTGGAGAGCTTTAAGGCCTTCTTGATGGGGAATAGATGTGTATAGGGACTGGACATCCATGGTGAAAATGAGGCAGCCAGGGTCAGGGAACTGAAAGTTAGTGAAGAAATCAAGAGTTTGTGAAGTGTCTCAGATGCAGCCAGGAAGGGAGGAGGAGAGAATGGAGTCGTGGTATGCAGATATGAGTTCAGTCAGTCAGGAGCAGGCAGAAACAATGGATTTCCCTGGACAGTCAAGGTCTTGGGTAGGAAGTAGAAACAAGCAGTGGATGGGAGTTATTTCTCTCCATAGATGCTGCCTGACCTGAGTCCCTCCAGCATTCTGTGTGTGTAGTACATACAAGCACTGTGCATTGGAAGTGACATCATAGATAGACAAGGTGGTTAAAAAAAAATGGTGTTTAGCACACTGGGCTTTATCAACTAGATCATTATGTTGCCGTTGTATCAATTGTTGGTGAGGCCGCAACGTGTTTGCAGTTTTGGTCACCCTGTTATAGGAAAGATGTAGTTAAAGTGGAAAGAGTGCAGAAAAGACTTACAAGGATGTTGCCACACCTAGAGGGCCTAAGTTATAGAGAGAGGTTCTCCAGATTATTTCTTTATTCTTTTCAACAAAGGAGAATGTCAAAGGACCTTATACAAATGTTTAAAATTATCAGAGGCTACAGCAAGATAGCACAACCTCAGGATAGAAGGATGTCCCTTTAGAACAGAGATTAGGAGGAATTTCTTTAGCTTGAGGATGATGAATCTTTGGAACTCATTGCCAAAGATGGCCATGGAGGCCAAATCATTGAGTAAACTTAAAGCAAAGGTTGATAAGTTCTTGATTACTAAGGGTGTCAAAGATTACAGGGAAGGCAGGAGAATGGGGTTGAGATGGAAAATATATCAACCAAGATTGAATGGTGAAGCAGACTCGATGAGCTTAATGGCCTAATTCTGCTCCTATCTCTTATGGTGTTATATGGGCAGAGTAATGACAGATGGAGTTTAATCTTGGAAAGAGTAAGGTATTGCACTTCGGGAAGTCAAATGTAAGGGGGAAATATATCATGATAATAAGACTCTTAACAGCACTGATACACAGAGTAGTCTCTGAGTCCTTGTCCATAACTCCCTGACAGTGGCTACTCATGTATATTGGGTGTTAAAGGAGGCAGATGGCATGCTTCACTTCATTAATTGGGAAACTGAGTATAACAGTAAGAAAGTCAAGTTGCAGCTATATAAAACTTAGGTTAAGCACGCTCCATTACAGAAAGGACATTGAAGCTTCCAAAAGGTTACAGAAGTAGTTTACCAAGGTGCTGCTTGGATTAGATGGTGTGGGCTGTAAGGAGATATTGGACAAATTTTGGTAGTTTCTTTTCCCCCACCGAGCACTCAAGCATGCAACAAAGCATCAATAAAGACACAGACTTGCAGTACCCCAAAGACTACTCGTTCACCTGATAATTCGACATACCACAGGCTCTCCCTCTCTCCCTAATAAGGGACAAAGAGATGTCCCTGTTTCACAGCGAGAGGGGAGACATAACAAACAACTTGCTGATTTACGATGTTAAAAGTCTGTTGCGTCATTTTTTCCAAGCTCTGCGCCCAAAGAACTCTGGTCTCTGGGAACACAGCCAGCAGCCAGCTGCTTTCAATCTTCCATGTACTCCCACAACACAGCAATTTCCTGTGGAGGCACCGATCTCGAGTCCGTCCGCCTCCAGTGCCACGAAATCCCAGAATCCTGAAGGCGCACTAGTCTTCTAGGCCACATCCTTGGAATATCAAATAGCATCCAGTCATGAGACACCAAGAGCAGGTCCCATTCCCGCGAAGAACTGAAGTCAGCATATAACTCCAGGTCAGGGTCTTCAAAAGAACCCTGAAAGGGAAAATGAGAGATATTAAAGATCGAAATAGAGCTGCTTCCAAAGATGCAAGCAAAGGAGTCACCGCTAGGCGCCATTGTCCTCCTAAGGGAATTGTGGGCCGAAGGGCCTGTTCCTGTGCTGTATTGTTTTATATTCTATGTTCTAGAGGCCAAACGATGCCATGAAATTTTCTTAGCATGTAGAGTTAAAGAAAATGCCAAGACATTTTACTTCAGGAACAAAAGGATAACTGGGGAGATAATAAGAGGGAAATTATGCTTAGAGTCAGAGGATGTGGACAAAGTACTAACTGACAACTTTGCATCAGTATTCAACAAGGAGAAGGGAATGGTTGACAGTGTGAACTACATGGAGCATGCTAATCTGTAAGAGTATTTTGAGATCATGGTTCTGGGTTTCTTGAAGACCATTAAGGTGGATAAATCTCAATATCCTCACTGGCAACAAGTGAGGTCCAGGAAGACTGGGGTGTAGCCAATGTTGGTGCTCTGTCCAAGAAGGGACAAAACAATAGACCAGGAAGTTATTGGCTGGTGAGCCTCACATCATGTGGTAGGGAGGCTATAGAGAAAATCTTCAGGTTTGAATTTACATGCATTTAGAAAAGTGTGACTTCATTAGGGACAATCAGCATTGAATGAGGTAGACCATAAAGGTTATTAATGAGGGTAGGGCAGTAGATATGGTTTACATGGAACAGTAAGCATAGAACATTAGAACAGAGTGCAGGTCCTTCTGCCAACATTTTAACCTACTCCAAGATCAGTCTGGCACTTCCTTCCTACCATGCCCTTCACTGTGCTGTCATCCATATGTCTATTTAATAGTCCTTAATGTATCTGCCTCTACCACCACCCCTGGCAGTTGTCGTGGTTTCTTGAAATAACCAGGAGACGCAGAAGATTCTTCGAGAAGTTTAAGCCTTTATTTGCAAACAAAAGCTGAGACAATTAATGAGCGTTTCACTAATTGTCCACCGAGCCCTAGTTCACAGTATTCTTTATAGTAATTTTTTATCTTAGTTTCATTGGCATATACTTGTTCTAGTGCCTTGACTGGTTCTCACACCATCACACCATCGCACGATCCTGTCTAGTCTACTCCTTGGAACACGTGTCCCCCTTCCCGGCCTTGACTGGTTCCCATACCATCACACCACTCCACGATCCCGTCTATCACTGTTATCTCTACACGCTTACTTTCACTGTTAGCTACATTCTTAAGGCACTGAGCTTACTTTCACTGTTAGCTACATTCTCAAGGCACTGATGCGTTCAATAGTACAGAGACAATACAGAGATTACATTCTGGCTAATAAGTTGGATACATAGTAAATAGCAAACACAAGGCTGGTCACATAGTTCTGGCCACACAGCAAACGTTGCAACTTTATTCTCCAATACAGTGCACACCATGAGTGAAAAAAACAACTTCTGACATCCCCCCTATACTTATTACGTCCTCCCATCTTAGCTATTTCTGCCCTGGGTAAAGGTGCCTGCTGTCCACTCTATCTACGCACCTTATCATCTTATACACCTCTACCTAGTCACTCCTCATCCTCTTTTGCTCCAAGAAGAAAACTCCTAGCTTACTGAACATTTCCCTATAAAACATGCTCTCTAATCCAGGCAGAATCCTGGTAAATCTCCTCTGCACCCTCTCTAAAGCATCCACATTCTTCCTATAAGGAGCCAACCAAAACTGAACACAATGCTCCAAGTATGGTCTAACCAGAGTTTTAAAGAGGTTCAAAGATTCATTTATTATCAAAGCATGTATCCATATACAGCTCTGAAATTCTTCTTCTCCAGATCGCCTCAATACAAAGGAAGTCATTCAGAGAGAAGCATGACACCTACCCTCCCATACAAAAAACAATGGCATCCTGATCCCCCCCCAAAACCCCCATCCTCCTGCACAACAGAGCAGGAACATCGACACCCCCCCTCAAAAAGCAACCCATTCCCACACAGAACACTGAACACTAACAAAACATCAACTCCTAAACCCCCTCCCCTCGCACAACAAAATAGAAAATGAAGCAGGCACTAACAAACACAATATAAAAACTATGTCTGGGAAAAGTCCGCAGTCCATTAACTCAATAGTCCAATCCGTAAATGCAGAACCACAGTGCCATCCTCCGATATCACTGACATTCATCAAAAGGGTGGGACAGAGGGATGCCACACAAGGCAGAGGCCTACCCGCCTGCCACAGCGAGCCACGCAACGACAGGCTGCTCACAGTCTCCTCCTCTGTAGTGATCAAAAGGGTGCCACATTAACTTACAGTTCTTGAACTTAGTCCTTCAACTAATGAAGGTCAACATACCATATGCCTTCATAACCACTGCATTAACTTGCTTGGCGGCTGGCTGGTGGCGCAATGGGATCAGTGCAGGACTCCGGAGCGAAGGCTCCCGAGTTCGAATCCGAGTTGGGCCACCCCCGAGCACTCTTTCCATCTGTACTGGGTTGAGCATCAAGCTAGCTACTCAGCCTCATAAAAAAATATAAGGGTCGAGTCAGGGACGTTCATATCATGACCCGGTTAATCCGAAAGGAGACCAATCCTGACACCACACGCCAGAGAAGAATGGTTGACTGTCTGGTGCAACACACTAAAAATAAACTTGCTTGGCAGTTTTGAGGATTCTACAGACTTGGACCCCCAGATCCCTCTGTTCCTCCACACCACTAAGAATCCTGCCATTAATCCTGTACTCTACCTTCTACCAGATTGAATTCCACCTGCCACTTCACAGTCCAGCTGTGCATCCTGTCACTGTCCTGTTGTCACCAATACCAACCTTCTACACTATCCACAACTCCACCAATCTTCATGTCAACTGCAAACTTACTAACCCACCCTTCCACTTCCTCATCAGAATCATTTGTACTGTAAAGATCACAAAGAGTAGGGGTCCCAGAATTGGTCCCTACAGAAAACCATGAGTCACAGTCCTCCAGGCAGAATATGCTCCATCTGCTATAACCCTCTGTCTTCTGTGAGCAAGCCAATTCTAAATTTACGCAGTCATGTTTCCCTGCATTCCATGCCTCTTAACCTTCTGAATGAGCTAGCCATGTGGAATCTTATTGATCCTCGGACTTCAGTAAGGTACCCGACAAGGTACCTCATGTTAGGCTGACGTAAACAACATGCTGTGTTCAACACAACACAGAACAGCACAAGCAGTAGCAAAAATAACCAAACAAAGCAAGACAACAATAGCAAAACAAGCCCCCTTCTCACCCTCTCAAACACACAGACAAGCCTCTGATGCACCATCAATAACTCTCTGAGACGTGAGGCGAGATATAGGTTTTTATTGGCTGGAAGAAAGAACAAGCAGCAATTGACCACCATACTACATCCTGGAGACTGAGGGCAGGGCTCAGACCCCAATCGCCTTTATACCGGGGTCTGTGGGAGGAGCCACGGTCAGTGGGAGGGGCCACAGGAGCAGTCAGCGGGGGGGCGTGTCCAAACAGGTATATGTAGTTCACCACAGCCTCAAACCCTGGGACAGGGCAACACACACAAAATCCTGGAGGAACTCAAAAGGCCATGTAGGATCTATGAAAAAGAATAAGCAGTCAATATTTTGGCCCAACACCTTTCATCAGGATGTCTTCAGGCCTCCTGTCCTGCTCTGAGATCTCAGACTCACAGACATCAGGCTTCCAACCTCCAACCTCTGGCCATGTCTTCCAGATTCCACCTTCCTGGCTCTACCTCTGAAAAGCAAAGAAACAGGCATTTTGACTCATTAAATCCATGCTGATTGTCCACCACCTATTAAGCTAATCGTACATTAATTCCACTTTTTATTTTCCTCATTTTCATCACCTCCTATCACACCCACATGTTAGAGATCATTTACAGTGGGTAAGTAACCTGGGATATGGAAACAAGGCACAGAACCCCAAAGAAATCACAACATCACAGGGAAGGACATGCCAGCTCCCCACAGATAAGAAGATAAGAGACAGGTGATATTGAGAGGCAAGAGGCTTTCCTAGAAAGCCGATTCAATACAGCTGGATATTACAGTTGCAGGTCCTCGTGCAAATATATGGCACAGACCACCCTCACTACCACTCTATACGCATCACCTCGTATCACTTCATGTACATACAATCAGTTTATGTATATCACAGTTACTTGCACCTTGTGTTTTATAAGATTACTTTTGTATTTATATTTATACATATTTTAATTTCTATTTCTAACTCTTGATACAGCATCATTAAAAGAATGAAGGAGTGATCAATATGCACATGGATACAGTTACACGTTGTTCAAATGTAGGCTAAGCCATTCATTAACACCAGCATCCACTGTTGCAGAATAAAACAGTTGTGAACACCGGTTTAGAATGAGAGAAGTAAGAGTCATTGATTTTTAACTTTATTTAGCAATCTAGCACGAATAGACCCTCCCAGCTCTTTAAGTCGCACTTCTCCAGCAACACGCGACCACCCCAATTTAACCCGAACACAATCACGGGACAACTTACTATCACCAATTCACCTACCTGGTACATCATTGGCTGAATAATGTTGGGGCCAACACGCATCCTTGTTTGACCCCACTACGAATAGCGAAGGGTTCTGATGAGCTGCCATCGTACTGAACAGTAGCCCTCATGTCGTCATGGAATGACTTGATGATACTTTAGAGTTTCGGGGGACAGACGATCTTGAGGAGAATCTGAAAGAGCCCATCCCTGCTGACAAGGTTGAATGCCTTGGTCAAGTTGATGAAAGCAACATAGAGGGGTTTCTGTTGTCCCCTGCACTTCTTCTGGAATTGACACAGTGAGAAAATCTTGTCGACAGTTGACCTCCTTGCATGAAAACCACATTGGGGCTCAGGGTAGACTCGTTCTACCAGAGTTTGTAGACATGCCAGAGTTACATGAGCAAAGACTTTGCCGTCAATACTCAGGAGGGAGATACCCCTGTAGCTGTTGCAGTCGCTCCTATCACTCTTGTTCTTGTACAAAGTGACGATTTTGGAGTCGTGCATATCCTGTGGTACGGCTTCTTCCTTCCAGCACCGACAGAGGACCTCGTGTAAAGGTTGGAGGAGTGAGCCCTTGCAGTGTTTGATCAGGTCTGGAGGAATCCCATCATTGCCAGGAGCTTTCCCTGGGGCCAGACTGAGGTCCTCAATGGTTTGTTCTTCTTCTCTCTGCTATTGAAGCACACATTTGGGATGTCGACAGAAGGCATCTACATGTACACCGGGTCTGATGGGCGGCTGTTCAACCCTGCGCGCCTGAGAGCAAGAACAAAGGTGAGAAAGGTCTTAATGCATGACATGCTCTTTGCCAATGACGCTGCTATAACCTCGCACACCAAACAGCAACTACGAACTCTCATAGACTGCTTCTCTAAGGCATGCAAGGACTTCAGGCTTACCATCAGCCTAAAGAAAACAAATGTCCTTGCCCAGAACGTAGTGGAGACACCAGTCATTACCATCGACAATTACGATCTAGAAGTGGTCCACGAGTTCACATACTTGGGATCGATCTCTCCCTCAATACCAAAATCAACAGGTGTATCGGCAAAGCAACATCAATCTTTGTTCAACTCTCCTTGTGGGTCTGGGAGAATCCAAAACTCGCTACAAAGACCAAGACTGCCTTATACAAGGCATGTGTTATCAGCACCCTCCTGTATGGTAGCGAGACTTGGACCATCTACTCCAAACAGGAGAGGAAACTCAATAGTTTTCATCTGCTCAGCCTTCACTGCATCCTCAGCATCACCTGGAGAGACAAAGTCCCAAACTCTGAGGTCCCCTCCCGGGCTGGACTTCCCACAATGTTCACACCTTCAAGATAATGCAGACTGCGCTGGCCGGGCCATGTCCATCATATGAAGGATGGTAGACTGCCAAAAGACATCCTCTATGGAGAACTAGCAACAGGCAAGAGGCACGTTGGTAGACCCCAGCTTTGCTTCAAGGACCTCTGCAAGTGTGACATGAAAGCCTTAAAAATCAACACAGAGTGCTGGGAGGATACAGCAGATGACCACAACAAATGGCGAGGTACTCTTCAGCAACACCTAGAGCCAGGCGAAAGAGTGATCCTGAGTCAGTTTGAGGAGCGGAGAGCTAAATGGAGAGCACAGCGGACAACAATTCCACGACACCCTACACATGCAGCAACTGTGGCAGAGCCTGCCGTTCCAGGATCAGCCTCAACAGCCACAGTCGACGCTGCTCGACAAACCAGTGACTACCAGAGGCTCAGTACCCATGGTCGACCACAACCGACGGAGGCCACACACATCATTGGTCTGTGGGAGGAAACTAGGCCACTCGGGGAAACCTATGCATTCCATGGGGAGGATGTACAGAGATTTGTTTCAGAGGATGCAGGGATTGAACTCAGAACTCCGACACCCTGAGCTGTAATAGTGTCTACCAGTGCCCAACAAGAAACACTAACCTTATTCATCCAAATTAGTCGCTTATCCTCCAAAGTGGCTATTTAAGTGCCTGTCAAAATTCTTCTTAAATATATTGGACTTTACCACCTTCTCTGGCAATGAGATGCAGATATCAATCACTCTTCATATAAAATACATTTCCCCTTCGTCCCATTTACAACTCCTCATTTGAAGCCTCTTTCCTCTTGCTTTTGCTATCTCTACCATGGGACAAAGATTCTGACTATTTAACATACCTATATTGCAGATAACCTATATCTCTGTCAGGTGGCTCATCAAGCCACATTGCTCCTGAGGAAAAAACTAGCCCATCCAATCGCTCCCCAAAACTAAAGCTGCCCAAACCCCAAGAAGCTCCTCTGCACACTCTCCAATCTAAACACACACTTCCTATAGTACAGCAGCCAGAAATATGCACAACTTTCAGGTCTGGTCTAACCAGTGTTTACTAAAATATTGCAAAGTAATATCCCAATGTTCATATTTTGTGCCCTAACCATGAAAGCAAGCCCTGCAGCTTTTTGATTTTCACAATGCATCAACTGAGCTTTAGTTGTGGTAGAAATCAGAGAGTCCACCTACCTATCAGTATTGATGTTTTGTTGCATCCAGACACTGTGAGTTTGTTGTGAGTTGAATGCTTGAATAAAGGAGGTGCTGCTTCATCTCTTCATCTCTACCTTAGTGTGAACACATTCTCATTACAAATGCACAAAAACTCTGCAGATGATGGAAATCCAATAGGCAGTATCTACAGAAAAGAGTAAACAGTTGCCATTTTGGGCCTAGTCATTCATCAGGATTGGGGAAAAAAGGAGGAGAAATGAGAGTAGGAGGGTTGGGGAGAGGGGAGGAAGACATATAAGGTGGTATGCCATAGTTGAAAACGGGTGAGGGGGAGGAATGAAGTTTTTTTTTTAGCGTGTCGCACCAGACAGTCAGCTATTCTTGTCTGGCGCGTGGAGTCAGGATTGGTCTTTTGGATTAACCGGGTCACGATATGAACATTCCTGACTCGACCCCTGTGTTTTTCACGAGGCCGAGTGGCTAGCTCGACGCTCAACCCGGCACGGATGGAAAGCATGTTCGGGGTGACCCGACTTGGATTTGAACTCGGGAGCCTTCGCTCCAGAGTCCGGCACTGATGCCATTGCACCACCAGCCAGCCGGTGGAGTGAAGTAAGCAGCTGGAAGTTGATTAGTGAAAGAGATAAAGGGCTGGAGAAGAGGGAATCAGAGACGAGTGGGTAGAACCATAATACATTACAGCACAGAAACAGGCTTGCCGAACAGGCTGTGCCGAACCATTTTTCTGCCTAGTCCCACTGACCAGCACCTGGCCCATATCCCTCCATACACCTCTCATCCATATACCTGTCCAAGTTTTTCTTAAATGTTAAAAGTGAGCCCGCATTTACCACTTCATCTGGCAGCTCATTCCACACTCCCACCACTCTCTGTGTGAAGAAGCCCCCACTAATGTTCCCTTTAAACTTTTCCCCCTTCACCCTTAACCCATGACCTCTGGTTCTTTTTCTCCCCTAGCCTCAGTGGAAAAAGCCTGCTTGCATTCACTCTATCTATACCCAACATAATTTTATACACCTCTATCAAATCACCCCTCATTCTCCTACGCTCCAGGGAATAAAGTCCTAACCTATTCAACCATTCTCTGTAACTCAGTTTCTCAAGTCCTGGCAACATCCTTGTAAACTTTCTCTGCAATCTTTCAACTTTAGTCATATCCTTCCTGAAATTCGGTGACCAAAACTGCACACAATACTCCAAATTCGGCCTCACCAATGCCTTATACAAACTCACCATAACATTCCAACTCAATACTTCGATTTATAAAGGCCAATGAACCAAAAGCTCTCTTCACTACTCTATCTACCTGTGATGCCACTTCTAGGGAATTATGTATCTGTATTCCCAGATCCCTCTGTTCTACTGCACTCCTCAGTGTCCTACGATTTACCTTGTATGTCCTACCTTGGTTTGTCCTTCCAAAGTGCAAGTCTGCATTAAACTCCATCTGCCATTTTTCAGCTCATTTTTCCAGCTGGTCCAGATCCCTCTGCAAGCTTTGAAAACCTTCCTCACTGTCCACTACAAATTTGCTGATCCAATTTACCACATTATCATCCAGATCATTGATATAGATGACAAATAACAATGGACCCAGCATTGATCCCTGTGGCACACCACTAGTCACAGGCCTCCACTCAGAGTAGCAATCCTCCACTACCACTCTCTGACTTCTCCCATTGAGCCAATGTCTAATCCAATTTACTACCTCACCATGTATACCTAGCGACTGAATCTTCCTAACTAACCTCCCATGTGGGACCTTGTCAAAGGGCTTACTGAAGTCCATGTAGACAACATCCACTGCCTTCCCTTCATCCACTTTTCTGGTAACCTCCTTGAAAAACTCTAATAGATTGGTTAAACATGACCTACCACGCACAGAGCCATGTAGACTCTCCCTAATAAGTCCCTGTCTATTCAAATACTTGTAGATCCTATCTCTTAGTACTCCTTCCAGTAATTTACCTACTACTGATGTCAAACTTACCAGCCTATAATTTCCCGGATTACTTTAAGCCTTTTTTAAACAACAGAACAACATGAGCTATCCTCCAATCCTCCGGCACCTCACCTGTAGATACCGACATTTTAAATATATCTGCCAGGGCCCCTGCAATTTTAACACTAGTCTCCTTCAAGGTCTGAGGGAATACCCTGCCAGGTCCTGGGGATTTATCTACTCTGATTTGCCTCAAGATAGCAAGCACCTCCTCCTCTTCAATCTGTATAGGTTCCATAGGTTTGCCTTATTTCCATAGACTCCATACCAGTTTCCTTAGTAAATACAGATGCAAAAAAACCTTTTAATATCTCCCCCATTTCTTTTGGTTCCATACATAGCAGACCACTCTGATCTTCAAGAGGACCAATTTTATCCCTTACTATCCTTTTACTCTTAATATACCTGTAGAAGCTCTTAGGATTATCCTTCACCTTGACTGCCAAAGCAACCTCATGTCTTCTTTTAGCCTTTCTGATTTCTTTCTTAAGTATTTGTTTGCACTTTTTATACTCCTCAAGCACCTTATTGGCTCCCTGTTGCCTATGCATGTTATACATCTCTCTCTTCTTCTTTATCTTCTTTTCTATATCCCTCAAGAACCAAGGTTCCTTATTCTTATTCACTTTGCCTTTAATCCTGACAGGAACATACAAACTCTGTACTCTCAAAATTTCTCCTTTGAAGGCCTCCCATTTACCAATCACATCCTTGCCAGAGAACAACCTGTCCCAATCCATGCTTTTTTGGTCCTTTCCCATAACTTCAAATTTGGCCTTTTTCCAGTTTAGAACCTCAACCCAAGGACCAGATCTATCTTTATCCATGATCAAATTGAAACTAATGGTGTTATGATCACTGGAACCAATGCGATCCCCTACACACACCCGTCCTAACTCGTTTCCTAATAGGAGATCTAATACTGCATCCTCTTTAGTTAGTACCTCTATATATTGATATAGAAAAATTTCCTGAACACATTTTACAAACTCTAATCCGTCTAGACCTTTAACAGTATGGGAGTCCCAATCAATGTGTGGAAAATTAAAATCCCTACTATCACAACTTTCTGTCTCCTGCAGTTGTCTGTTATCTCTCTGCAGATTTGCTCCTCCAATTCTTGCTGACTATTGGGTGGTCTATAATACAACCCCATTAATGTGGTCATACCTTTCCTGTTTCTCAGCTCCACCCATATGGCCTTGGTAGACAAGCCCTCTAATCTGTCCTGCCTGAGCACTGCTGTAACATTTTCCCTGACTAGCAATATCACCCCCCCCCCCCACCACCCTTCATCCCTCTGCCTCTATCACGTCTGAAACATCGGAACCCCAGAACATTGAGCTGCCAGCCCTGCCCCTCCTGTAGCCAAGTTTCACTAATGGCTATAATATCATAATTCCATGTGTCAATCCAGGCCCTCAGCTTGTCTGCCTTTCCCATAATACTCCTCGCATTGAAATAGACACACCTCAGAAGATTATTACCACCACACACAACCCTTCTATTTGTGACTTTGCATGAAATGTTAACATTATTTATTTTCACCCCCGCTCCACTATCTACTCTGGTACTCTGGTTCCCATTCCCCTGTACATCTAGTTTAAACATTCCCCCCCCCCACCCCAACAGCACTAACAAACCTCCCTGCAAGGATATTGGTCCCCTTGTAGTTCAGGTGTAACCTGTCTCTGTTGTACAGGTCCCACCTGCCCCAGAAGAGGTCCCAATGATCCTGAAATCTAAAACCCTGCCCCCTACACCAGTTCCTCAGCCACGTGTTCATCCTCTAGAGCAGGGGTGTCAAACTCATTTTAGGTCACGGGCCGGGTCAGTCGGACGCGTGCAAACGCAGCTTTCGTTGCCTCCGTTTTTTCAGCCTGCTCTCATGTGTCTCAGTCTCTGCTATAACTACAAAGTGTTTCACTTTACAAATTCCGTTTCTTATGAATAAGACTGCCGAGCAAGACTGCCGAATAAACACTAAAAACCCTGAAAACCTGGTACCTGAATAAACTCAGCATTAGCCATATCATACGCCATAGGCGCTTCGATTACTGGGGCCAGCTTTAATAGTAATTAGATATTATCTCGCGGGCCAAAGATAATTCCACCGCGGGCCGGATTTGGCCCGCGGGCCTTGAGTTTGACATATATGCTCTAGAGCATCCTACTCTTACCCTCACTGGCACATGGCACAGGTAGCAATCCTGAGATTACCACCCTCAAGGTCCTGCTTTTTAACTTCCTACCAAGCTCTCTGTACTCACTCTTCAGGACCTCCTCACTCTTTCTACCTACGTCATTGGTACCGATGTGTACCATGACATCTAGCTGATCACCTTCCCCCTTCAGAATGCTGTGCACGTGATCAGAGACATCCCTGACCCTGGCACCCGGAAGGCAACAAACCATCCAGGAATTTCTGTCACGACCACAGAACCTCCTGTCTGCACCTCTAAATATCGAGTCCCCTATCTCTACCGCTTGCCTCTTCTTCCACCCTCCCTTCTGCACTGCAGAACCAGACTCAGTGTCAGAGATCCACAGGAAAAGGGATGTTGTCCTGAAAGCAGACTACAGGGAGTTAGGGAGGAAGCTCAGAAGCAGGACCACAAAGGTAGTCATCTGGGGATTACTGCCTGTGCCATGTCACAGTGAGAATGAGGTGGAGGATAAATGCGTGGCTGAGTGATTGGAGCAGGGGGCAGGGGTTCAGATTTCTGGATCATTGGGACCTCTTCTGGGGTAGGAATGACTTGTTCAAAAAGGACAGGTTGCACTTGAAACCCAGGGAGACCAATATCCTGGCAGGGAGGTTTGCTAAGGCTACTGGTGAGAGTTTAAACTAGAATTGTTGGGGGGTGGGAACCGAACTGAAGAGATGGAGGAAGGGGTGGTTGGCTCACAAATAGAAAAAGAGGGGGCGGAGAGGCACGTGATAGAGAAGGGATGCACTCAGACCGATGGTTTGATATGTGTCTATGTCAATGCAAGGAGCATCATGAACAAAGCGGATGAGCTCAGAGCGTGAATCAGCACTTGGAGCTATGATGTTGTGGCCATTACGGAGACCTGGATGGCTCAGGAGCAGGAATGGTTACTTCGAGTTTCAGGCTTTAGATGTTTCAGAAAAGACAGGGAGGGAGGCAAAAGAGGTGGGGGTGTGGCACTGTTGATCAGAGATAGTGTCATTGCCACAGAAAATGAGGAAGTCATGGAGGAGTTGTCTATGGAGTCTCTGTGGGTGGAAGTTGGAAACAGGAAGGGGTGAATAACTCTACTGGGTGTTTTTTATAGACCACCCAATAGTAACAGGGATATTGAGGAACAGATAGGGAGACAGAATCTGGAAAAGAGTAATAATAACAGGGTTGTCATGGTGCGAGATTTTAATTTCCCAAATATCAATTGGCATCTCCCTAGAGCAAGGGGTTTAGATGGGGTAGAGTTTGTTAGGTGCATTCAAGAATATTTCTTGACACAATATGTAGATAAGACTACAAGAGGAGGGGCTGTATTTGACCTGGTATTGGGAAATGAACATGGTCAGGTGTCAGGTCTCTCAGTGGGAGAGCATTTTGGAGATAGTGATCACAATTCTATCTCCTTTACCATAGCATTGGAGAGGGATAGAAACAAACAAGTTAGGAAAGCATTTAATTGGCAGAAGGGGAAAAATCAAACTATCAGGCAAGAAGTTAGAAGGATAAATTGGAAACAGATGTTCTCAGGGAAATGTATGTGAAGAGCAAGAGGATAAGACGTGAGAGAATAGGACCAATGAAGTGTGACAGTGGAAAAGTGTGTATGGAACCAGAGGAGATAGCAGTACTTCACTTCAGTACTCATTATGGAAAAGGATCTTGGCAATTGTAGGGATGACTTACAGTGGATTGAAGAACTTGATCATGTAGATATTAAGCAAGATGATGTGCTTTTGGAAAGCAGCAAGTTGGATAAGTCACTGGGACTGGATGAGATGTACCACAGGCTACTGTGGGAGATGAGGGAGGAGATTGCTGAGCCTCTGGTGATGATCTTTCCATCATCAATAGGGACTGGAGAGGAGCTGGAGGATGGGAGGATTGCAGGTGTTGTTCCATTATTCAAGAAAGGGAGTAGAAATAGTCCAGGAAATTATAGATCAGTGAGTCTTACTTCAGTGGTAAGTTGATGGGGAAGATCCTGACAGGTAGGATTTATGAACATTTGGAGAGGCATAAAATGATTAGGAATAGTCAGCATGGCTTTCTCAAAAGCAGGTCGTGCCTTACGAGCCTGATTGAATTTTTTGAGGATGTGACTAAACACATTGATGAAGGAAGAGCAGTAGATGTAGTGTATATGGATTTCAGCAAGGCATTTGATAAGGTACCCCTTGCAAGGCTTATTGAGAAAGTAACGAAGCATAGGATCCAAGGAGACCTTACATTGTGGATCCAGAACTGGTTCACACACAGAAGGCAAAGAGTGGTTGTAAATGGCTCATATTCTGCATGGAGGTCGGTCACCAGTGATGTGCCTTAGGAATCTGTTCTGGAACCCCTTCTCTTTGTGATTTTTATAAATGACCTGGATGAAGAAGTGGAGGGATAGGTTAGTAAGTTTGCTGATGACACAAAGGTTGGAGGTGTTGTGGATAGTGTGGAGGGCTGTCAGAAGTTACTGCAGGACATTGATAGGATGCAAATCTGGGCTGAGAAGTGGAAGATGGAGTTCAACCCAAATAAGTGTGAGGTGGTTCATTTTGGTAGATCAAATATGATGACAGAATATAGTATTGATGGTAAGACTTTTGGCAGTGTGGAGGATCAGAGGGATCTTGGGGTCCGAGTCCATAGGACACTCTGCTATGCAGGTTGACTCTGTGGTTAAGAAGGCATACGGTGCATTGGCCTTCATCAGTCGTGAGATTGAGTTTAGGAGCTGAAAGGTAATGTTGCAGCTATATAGGACCCTGGTCAGATCCCACATGGAGTACTGTGCTCACTTCTGGTTGTCCCACTATAGGAAGGATTTGGAAACCATAGAAAGGGTGCAGAGGAGATTTACAAGGATTTTTCCTGGATTAGAGAGCATGCCTTATGAGAATAGGTTGAGTGAACTCGGCCTTTTTCCTTGGAGCGACAGAGGATGAGAGGTGACCTGATAGAGGTGTATAAGATGATGAGAGGCATTGATCATGTGGATAGTCAGAGGCTTTTTCCCAGGGCTGAAATGGCTAACACAAGAGGGCACAGTTTTAAGGTGCTTAGAAGTCAGTACAGAGGAGATGTCAGGGGTAAGTATTATACGCAGAGAGTGGTGAGTGCGTGGAATGGGCTGCTGGCGACAGTGGGGGAGGCAGATCCGATAGGGTCTTTTAAGAGACTCCTGGACAAGTACATAGATGCCAGAAAAATAGTGGGCTAAGGGTAACCCTGGGTAATTTCTAAGGTAAGGACATGTTTGGCACAGCTTTGTGGACCAAAGGGCCTGTATTGTGCTGTAGGTTTTCTATCTTTCTATGTTTCTTCTAAAGAATTGCTGGCATTGGAGAGAGTCCAGAGGAGGCTCATGGGAATGATCCTGGAACTGGAAGGGTTAAGGTATGAGGAGTATTTGATGGCTCAGGGCCTGTACTCGGTGGAGATGAGAAGAATGAGGAGAGGGATCTCATTGAAATTATCGAATATTGAAAGACATAGACAGAGTGGAAGTGTAGATGATATTTCCTATAGTGGGGTACCTAGGTCTGGAAGAATTTCTCCAGCCAGTGGGTAGTGAATCTCTGGAATTCTTTACCACAGACACCTGTAGAGGCTAAGTTATTCTGTATATTTAAATTAGAGGATTATGGATTCTTCATAGTAGATGTCAAAGGTTATGGGGAAAAGGCAGGAGAATGGGACTGAGAGGGATAATAAATCAGCCGTGTTTGAATGCTGGAGCAGACTCAATGGGCTGAATGGCCTTATTCTGCTGCTATGTCTTTTGGTCTTATGTTCCTGAAAAAGGAAAGAGCATCACGCTTAGAAAGTGAATAATCTGAACTATTTAGTTAATTGATTTCAGATTGATATATGTATTCTTATGTGGGATCTGTCATTACTGAATATGGATTATTCCATTGGCTTCAGATTAATGTTGTTTTTTCTCAAACCATCAAAAGCATGGAGCCAATAAATGATTCCAATATCATTCTATAGTCATACTGTCATAAGTTATGTAAACATTGATGAAACACAAGAGAAACTGCAGATGTGGGATATCCAGAACAACGCACAGAAAATAATCCAACTTTTATTACTTTCTTTTCTAATGCAGGCCGAGTCCACAGTCCACGCAGTAAGTTTACTGCAGGATTGCATCCTATACGTAAATATTTCAGCCAATTATAGTTAATTTTAATGGAAAGCAATTGACATTTTTCTGTGTGTAGAATGCTTTTTAGAACTTAATTATATCATAGACAAATGGTTATATTCAGGCTCTGGTTAGTCAATGCCTGAATAAAGAAAATGCACTGTCAGAACATGAATTTTAAGGCAACTCACCAGAACAACATGAAGTGAACTATTTTAATTGATATAAATTTAGGCAATCAGGCGCTTGACTGGTTCAAGTAAGCAGTTTCTGTTATGCTTCCAATTCTAATGATTTTTCTTTGGATCCTATGGGTTTTGGTCATCTTTACTGCTTGTTGTCCTTGAACCACAATATATCACAAAAGAGGTCCATCAAATTATTCTATTTTATTTGCAATACACCTTATTCTATGCAGCAAATAATTATATTTAAAATGTCATTTGAAGACATGAACACACCAACACAGTCCTTCTCTACACCATCAACATGCTAGAAACATATCTCTTACAAGAACAGAAATTCAGCAAAACCAAATTGTACATTGCATAACACGGTTATAATCACATTGTGTGTTTAACACATACGTCCAAGGCCATTATCTACTATTTTAAAAATATAAGCTGCTTAAAAAGACATTCATCACTATAACCCATTGAAAGTAAAATCAAAATACATCCTGTATGTTGGAAATCTGAAATAAAAACAGAAAATACTGACAACTATCAGCAGGTCAGCTAGCGTCTGTGGAAAGAGAAACGATGTTAACACTTCAAGTCAAAGTTCTTTCCTTGGAATGGGAAGCATTAAATTATATAAAACTAGACACTGAATCTTGCAGATGTAATAAATATTTTAATATTACATAATTCTTAATGTTTTATTAAAGACAATTCCAATAATATTCTCTAATCACATTGTCTTAAGCTGTTCTAAAGTTTATAACTCTCTTTCCTCATACAGCTGGAATTCACAGTCCTGCATATTATCCTGGTAAGTGTATATGTCATTGATGTAAATACTACAGTTAAATAATCAAATATATCTACATGTATTCGATATCTACAAGGCACGTGAAGGAGACCTGGGAAGGAGGGAAGATATAAAAAGGAGAGAAAGAGTGAGGTAGTTCTCTTTTGGAAGAAGACAGCGAGGCTTTGAGAGGAAGTGCGGCGGCGGCCATTTTCAAATTGCTTCTCAGATCGGAGTTCTGAGAGGCGGGACTGCGCAGGCGTGTGAAGGAGGCCTGGGAAGGAGGGAAGATATAAAAAGAACGCAGCCTTAAGCAGCGGGCAGCTTCGTTTGCGGGCAGCAGAGTGAGCCGGGAGCAGAGCGTAGGGCTTGGGCTCAGAGGGCTTAGGCGGAAGAGGGCACAGTAGGCTTATCTTTTAGTTCTCCTTGTTATTTTCAGTTATTCGGGAAGTATGAGTGTGAGGGCAGCTTGTTGTCCTCGGTGTCGGATGTGGGAGATCCTGGAGTCTCCGAGCCTCCCGGACGTCCACATCTGCGCCAGGGGCGCCGAACTGCAGCTCCTGAGGGACCGAGTTAGGGAACTGGAGCTGCAGCTCGATGACCTTCGCCTGGTCAGGGAGAGTGAGGAGGTGATAGAGAGGAGTTACAGGCAGGTGGTCACTCCGGGGCTACGGGAGGCAGATAGGTGGGTCACGGTCAGGAAGGGGAAGAGGCAGGTACTAGAGAGCACCCCAGTGGCTGTACCCCTTGACAACAAGTACTCATGTTTGAGTACTGTTGGGGGGGACAGCCTACCTGGAGGAAGTGACAGTGGCCGGGCCTCCGGCACAGAGGACGGCCCTGTAGCTCAGAAGGGTAGGGATAGAAGAAAGAGGACCATAGTAATAGGGGACTCGATAGTTAGGGGTTCAGACAGGCGGTTCTGTGGAGGTGATTGGGAGTCCCGGATGGCAGTTTGCCTCCCTGGTGCCAGGGTTCGGGATGTTTCTGATCGCGTCCAAGATATCCTGAAGTGGGAGGGTGAGGAGCCAGAGGTCGTGGTACATGTAGGTACCAATGACATAGGTAGGAAAGGGGAAGAGGTCCTGAAACGAGAGTATAGGGAGTTAGGAAGGCAGTTAAGAAGAAGGACCGCAAAGGTAGTAATCTCGGGATTACTGCCTGTGCCACGCGACAGTGAGAGTAGGAATGGAATTAGGTGGAGCATGAATGCGTGGCTGAGGGATTGGAGCAGGGTGCAGGGTTTCAAGTTTCTGGATCATTGGGACCTCTTCTGGGGCAGGCGTGACCTGTTCAAGAAGGATGGGTTACACTTGAATCCTGGGGGAACCAATATCCTAGCGGGGAGGTTTGCTAGGGCTACAGGGCAGACTTTAAACTAGTAAGATGGGGGGGCAGAAATCAATTTGAGGAAACTATGGGAGAGGAGGTTAGTTCACCAGTAGAGCAAGTAAGTAGGCAGTGTGTGAGGGAGGAAAGGCAGGTGATGGAGAAGGGATGCGCTCAGCCCGAAGATGTAGGGGAGAAGAAAGAAAAGGATAATAAATTTTAATGCATTGTTAGGGATGAAAAGAGAGGAGGAGGTGGAGAGTATCTTAAATGTATCTATTTTAATGCTAGGAGCATTGTAAGAAAGGTGGATGAGCTTAAAGCGTGGATTGATACCTGGAATTATGATGTTGTAGATATTAGTGAAACATGGTTGCAGGAAGGGTGTGATTGGTAACTAAATATTCCTGGATTTTGTTGCTTCAGGTGTGATAGAGTAGGAGGGGCCAGAGGAGGAGGTGTGGCATTGCTTGTCCGAGAAAATCTTATGACGGTACTTTGGAAGGATAGATTAGAGAGCTCCTCTAGGGAGGCTATTTGGATGGAATTGAGGAATGGGAAAGGTGTAGTAACACTGATAGGAGTGTATTATAGGCCACCTAATGGGGAGCATGAGTTGGAAGAGCAAATGTGTAAGGAGATAGCAGATATTTGTAGTAAACACAAGGTGGTGATTGTGGGAGATTTTAATTTTCCACACATAGATTGGGAAGCTCATTCTGTAAAAGGGCTGGATGGTTTAGAGTTTGTGAAATGTGTGCAGGATAGTTTTTTGCAACAATACGTAGAAGTACCGACTAGAGATGGGGCAGTGTTGGATCTCCTATTAGGGAATGCGATAGGTCAGCTGACAGATGTATGTGTTGGGGAGCACTTCGGGTCCAGTGATCACAATAGCATTAGCTTCAATATAATTATGGAGAAGGACAGGACTGGACCTAGAGTTGAGATTTTTGATTGGAGAAAGGCTAACTTTTGAGGAGCTGCGCAGGGATTTAGAAAGAGTGGATTGGGTCAAGTTGTTTTATGGGAAGGATGTAATAGAGAAATGGAGGTCATTTAAGGGTGAAATTATGAGGGTACAGAATCTTTATGTTCCTGTTAGGTTGAAAGGAAAGGTTAAAGGTTTGAAAGCGCCATGGTTTTCAAGGGATATTAGAAACTTGGTTCGAAAAAAGAGGGATGTCTACAATAGATATAGGCAGCATGGAGTAAAGGAATTGCTTGAGGAATATAAAGAATGTAAAAGGAATGTTAAGAAAGAGATTAGAAAAGCTAAAAGAAGATACGAGTTTGGTTTGGCAAATAAGGTGGAAGTAAATCCAAAATGTTTCTACAGTTATATAAAAAGCAAGAGGATAGTGAGGGATAAAATTGGTCCCTTAGAGAATCAGGGTGGTCAGCTATGTGTGGAGCCGAGGGAGATGGGAGAGATTTTGAACGATTTCTTCTCTTCGGTATTCACTAAGGAGAAGGATATTGAATTGTGTAAGGTGTGGGAAACAAGTAAGGAAGTTATGGAACCTATGACAATTAAAGAGGTGGAAGTACTGGCGCTTTTAAGAAATTTAAAAGTGGATAAATCTCCAGGTCCTGACAGGATATTCCACAGGACCTTGAGGGAAGTTTGTGTAGAGATAGCAGGAGCTCTGACGGAGATCTTTCAGATGTCATTAGAAACGGGGATTGTGCCGGAGGATTGGCGTATTGCTCATGTGGTTCCATTGTTTAAAAAGGGTTCTAGAAGTAAGCCTGGCAATTATAGACCTGTCAGTTTGACATCAGTGGTGGGTAAATTAATGGAAAGTATTCTTAGAGATAGTATTTATAATTATCTGGATAGACAGGATCTGATTAGGAGTAGCCAGCATGGATTTGTGCGTGGAAGGTCATGTTTGACAAACATTATTGAATTTTTTGAAGAAGTTACGAGGAATGTTGACAAGGGTAAGGCAGTGGATGTAGTCTATATGGACTTCAGCAAGGCCTTTGACAAAGTTCCACATGGAAGGTTAGTTAAGAAGGTTCAGTCATTAGGTATTAATGCTGGAGTAATAAAATGGATTCAACAGTGGCTAGATGGGAGATGCCAGAGAGTAGTGGTGGATAATTGTTTATCGGGATGGAGGCCGGTGACTAGTGGGGTGCCTCAGGGTTCTGTTTTGGGCCCAATGTTGTTTGTAATATACATAAATGATCTGGATGATGGGGTGGTAAATTGGATTAGTAAGTATGCCAATGATACTAAGGTAGGAGGTGTTGTGGATAATGAGGTGGGTTTTCAAAGCTTGCAGGGAGATTTATGCCGGTTAGAAGAATGGGCTGAACGTTGGCAGATGGAGTTTAATGCTGAGAAGTGTGAGGTTCTACATTTTGGCAGGATAATCCAAATAGAACATACAGGGTAAATGGTAGGGCATTGAGGAATACAGTGGAACAGAGAGATCTAGGAATAACAGTGCATAGTTCCCTGAAGGTGGAGTCTCATGTAGATAGGGTGGTGAAGAAGGATTCTGGAACGCTGGCCTTTATAAATCAGAGCATTGAGTACAGAAGTTGGGATGTAATGTTAAAATTGTACAAGGCATTGGTAAGGCCAAATTTGGAATATTGTGTACAGTTCTGGTCACCGAATTATAGGAAAGATATCAATAAATTAGAGAGAGTGCAGAGACGATTTACTAGGATGTTACCTGGGTTTCAGCACTTAAGTTACAGAGAAAGGTTGAACAAGTTAGGTCTCTATTCATTGGAGCATAGAAGGTTGAGGGGGGATTTGATCAAGGTATTTAAAATTTTGAGAGGGATAGATAGAGTTGACGTGAATAGGCTGTTTCCATTGAGAGTAGGGGAGATTCAAATGAGAGGACATGATTTGAGAGTTAGGGTGCAAAAGTTTAAGGGAAACTCGAGGGGGTATTTCTTTACTCAGAGAGTGATAGCTGTGTGGAATGAGCTTCCTGTAGAAGTAGTAGGGGCCAGTTCAGTTGTGTCATTTAAGGTAAAATTGGATAGGTATATGGACAGGAAAGGAGTGGAGGGTTATGGGCTGAGTGCGGGTAGGTGGGACTAGGTGAGATTAATGGGTTCGGCACGGACTAGGAGGGCCGGAATGGCCTGTTTCTGTGCTGTGATTGTTATATGGTTATATGTAAGCTAGAAGCCAGTATGGTTTGTATGCAAGGAGCGTGATGTTACAACCTGAAGTGTTTCACATGATCTGTCCGATTCTGGTAGTCAACAGTCAGTGAATGGCCTGCATAAAGGTGGTTTTGAATAATTTGTACTTCCGTGTGAATGTATCTTCATTATAATCAGTCTTAGGAAATCATAGACACAACATTGCACGGATATGGGTAAATATCATGATGAGATCAGCTTGGGGCTGTATTCTCTAGTGTGTGGTCTGAGAACATATTCCACTTCGCTTTTGTTTTATGGGTCAGTCTAAAGGTGGGTGCCATGGTAGCATAGCACGATGATCTTATAGCCTGGGGCATTGCAGAGTTCACAGTTCATTCCTGGTGCCGTTCTTTGTACGTTCTCCCCTGGTACTCCGGTTTCCTCCCACAGTCCAAAGACGTACCGGGTATGTGAAGATAAGAGCCCATGGAATTACGGGAAAGTTATATACGTGGATAGATCATTGGCTGATTGGCAGGAAACAGAGAGTGGGAATAAAGGGATCCCATTCTGGTTGGCTGCAGGTTACCGTTGGTATTCCACAGGGTCCGTGTTGGAGCCGCTTCTTTTTACGTTATATATCAACGATTTGGATTATGGAATAGATGGCTTTGTGGCTAAGTTTGCTGATGATACAAAAATAGGTGGAGGGGTTGGTAGTGCTGAGGAAACAGAGTCTGCAGAGAGACTTGGATAGATTGGGGGAATGGGCAAAGAAGTGGCAAATGAAATACAATGTCGGAAAGTGTATGGTCATGCACTTTGGTAGTAGAAATAAACGTGCAGACTATTATTTAAATGACGAGGGAAATCGGAGTGCTGAGATGCAACGGGACTTGGGAGTCCTCGTGCAGGATACCCTTAAGGTTAACCTCCAGGTTGAGTCGGTGGTGAAGAAGGAGAATGCAATGTTGGCATTCATTTCTAGAGGAATAGAGTATAGGAGCAGGGATGTGATGTTGAGGCTCTATAAGGCACTGGTAAGAACTCACTTGGAATACTGTGTGCAGTTTTGGGCTCCTTATTTAAGAAAAGATGTGGTGACTTTGGAGAGGGTTCAGAGAAGATTCATTGGAATGATTCTGGGAATGAGAGGGTTAACATATGAGGAACGTTTGACCACTCTTGGACTGTACTCCTTGGAGTTTAGAAGAATGAGGGGGGACCTCATAGAAACATTTTGAATGTTGAAAGGCTTGGACAGAATGGATGTGGTGAAGTTATTTCCCATGGTGGGGGAGTCTAGTACAAGAGGGCATGACTTAAGGATTGAAGGGTGCCCATTCAGGACAGAGATGCGAAAACATTTTTTTAGCCAGAGGGTGGTGAATCTGTGGAATTTGTTGCCACGGGCAACAGTGGAGGTCAAGTCATTGAGTGTATTTAAGGCAGAGATTGACAGGTATCTGAGTAGCCAGGGCATCAAAGGTTATGGTGAGAAGGCAGGGAGAGTGGGACTAAATGAGAGAATGGAACAGCTCATGATAAAATGGCTGAGCAGATTCGATGGGCTGAATGGCTGACTTCTGCTTCTTTGTGTTATGGGTAGCTTAATTGGTCATTGTAAGTTATCCCATGATTAGGTTAGCATTAATCCGCTTTGTTGGGGGTTGCTGAGTGTGGCATCAGTCAAAGGGCTCAGTACTGTACCCACCAAAATAAACAATACAGAAGATCTCCTTGCCACCCTGCACAGCTGTCATATAACTTACATATGGAACAAATGATTAGCTGATCCATTATTCCCAAACACATCCTTCCTATAGTGCAACAGCATGACACTCCAAGTGTGGTCTAACCAGACATAATGTGTCATATCTATCAGTGTTGCTACTTTCAGAGAACGAATAACTTCAAACTCAATGACCCTTCATTTACCTACGTTCATTAGTACACTACCAATTATAGCCATTTGACTTCCCGCGATGAATCAACTAAGCTTTAGTTGTGGTAAAAATCAGGGAGTCCACCTACCTATCAGTATTCACACAAAATGCTGGTGGAATGCAGCAGGCCAGGCAGCATCTGTAGGAAGAAGTACAGTCAACGTTTTGGGCCGAGACCCTTTGTCAGGACTAACTGAAAGAAAAGATAGTAAGAGATTTGAAAGTAGGAGGGGAAGGTGGAGATCTGAAATGATAGGAGAAGACAGGAGGGGGAGGGATGAAGCCAAGAGCTGGAAAGTTGATTGGCTAAAGGGAATACTGCTGGAGAAGGGAAAGGATCATGGGATGGGAGGCCTAGGGAGAAAGGAAGGGGGAGGGGAGCTCCAGAGGGAGATGGAGAGCAGGCAAAGAGTGATTGTGAGAGGAGCAGAGAGAAAAAAAAAATAAAGGGGGGAATAATAAATAAATAAATAGATAGATAGATAGATAGATAGATAGATAGATAGATAGATAGATAGATAGATAGATAGATGGATAGGTAGATAGATAGATAGATAAATAAAGGATAGGGTAAGAAAGGGAGGAGGGGCATTAACAGAATTTAGAGAAGTCAATGTTCATGCCATCAGGCTAGAGGCTACCCAACTGGAAAATAAGTTGTTCCTCCAACCTGAGTGTGGGACATGGAATTAAAAAGTGTGGCCACTGGGAGATCCTGCTTTCTCTGGCAGACAGAGCATCGGTGTTCAGAAAAATGGTCTCCCAGTCTGCGTCGGGTCTCACCAATATATAAAAGGCCACACCGGGAGCACCGGACGCAGTATACCACACCAGCCAACTCACAGGTGAAGTGTCGCCTCACCTGGGAGGACTTGTGGGTCCCTGAATGGTGGTGAGGGAGGAAGTGTAAGGGCAGTTGTAGCACTTGTTCCGCTTACAAGGATAAGTGCCAGGAGGGAGATTGGTGGGAAGGGATGGGGGGGACGAGTGGACAAGGGAGTCGCGTAGGGAGCAATCCCTGCGGAAAGCAGAAAGAGGGGAGAGGGAAAGATGTGCTTGGTAGTGGGATCCCGTTGGAGGTGGCAAAAGTTACGGACAATTATATGTTGGACCCGGAGGCAGGTGGGGTGGTAGGTGAGGACAAGAGAAACCCTATTTTAGAACTTTTTAGAACTTAATTATATCATAGACAAATTGTTATATTCAGGCACTGGTTAGTCAATGCCTGAATAAAGAAAATGCATTGTCAGAACATGAATTTTAAGGAAACTCACCAGAACAACATGAGGTGAACTATTTTAATTGATATAAATTTAGGCAATCAGGCGCTTGATTGGTTCAAGTAAGCAGTTTCTGTTATGCTTCCAATTCTAATGATTTTTCTTTGGATCCTATGGGTTTTGGTCATCTTTAATGTTCGTTGTCCTTGAACCACAATATATCACAAAAGAGGTCCATCAAATTATTCTATTTTATTTGCAATACACCTTATTCAATGCAGCAAATAATTATATTTAAAATGTCATTTGAAGACATGAACACACCAACACAGTCCTTCTCTACACCATCAACATGCTAGAAACATATCTCTTACAAGAACAGAAATTCAGCAATACCAAATTGTACATATAACTATATAACCATATAACAATTACAGCATGGAAACAGGCCATGTCGGCCCTTCTAGTCCGTGCCATACGCTTGCTCTCACCTAGTCCCACTGGCCCGCACTCAGCCCATAACCCTCCATTCCTTTCCTGTCCATATACCTATCCAATTCTTTTTACATTGTTACATTGCATAACACAGTTATAAACACATTGTGAGTATAACACATACGTCCAAGGCCATTACCTACTATTTTAAATATATAAGCTGCTTAAAAAGTCATTCATCACTATAACCCATTGAAAATAAAATCAAAATACATCCTGTATGTTGGAAATCTGAAATAAAAACAGAAAATACTGACAACTATCAGCAGGTCAGCCAGCATCTGTGGAAAGAGAAACAATGTTAACACTTCAGGTCAAAGTTCTTTCCTTGGAAAGGGAAGCATTAAATTATATAAAACTAGACACTGAATCTTGCAAATGTAATAAATGTTTTAATATTACATAATTCTTAATGTTTTATTAAAGACAATTCCAATAATATTCTCTAATCACATTGTCTTAAGCTGTTCTAAAGTTTATAACTCTCTTTCCTCATACAGCTAGATTGCATGCTGTTCCACAAATTCCTGGTAAGTGTATAGTGTCATAAATATAAATAATACAGTTAAATAGTCAAATATATCTACATGTAAGCTAGAAGCCAGTATAGTTTTATGCAAGGAGCGTGATTTTACAACTTGAAGTGTTTCACATGATCTGTCAGAAATCATAGACACAACATTGCACGGATATGGGTAAATATCATGATGAGATCAGCTTGGGGCTGTATTCTCTAGTGTGTGGTCTGAGAACATATTCCACTTCGCTTTTGTTTTATGTGTCAGTCTAAAGGTGGGTGCCATGGTAGCATAGCACGATGATCTTACAGCCTGGGTCATTGCAGAGTTCACAGTTCATTCCTGGTGCCGTTCTTTGTACGTCCTCCCCATGGAATGTGTAGCTTCTCCCCTGGTACTCCGGTTTCCTCCCACAGTCCAAAGACGTACCGGGTATTAGAAGATAAGAGCCCATGGAATTACGGGGAGGTTACATACCTGGATAGAGCATTGGCTGATTGGCAGGAAACAGAGAGTGGGAATAAAGGGATCCCATTCTGGTTGGCTGCCGGTTACCATTGGTATTCCACAGGGTCCGTGTTGGAGCCACTTCTTTTTATGTTGTATATCAACGATTTGGATTATGGAATAGATGGCTTTGTGGCTAAGTTTGCTGATGATACAAAAATAGGTGGAGGGGTTGGTAGTGCTGAGGAAGCAGAGTCTGCAGAGAGACTTGGATAGATTGGGGGAATGGGCAAAGAAGTGGCAAATGAAATACAATGTCGGAAAGTGTATGGTCATGCACTATGGTAGTAGAAATAAACGGGCAGACTATTTTTTAAATGACGAGGGAAATCGAAGTGCTGAGATGCAACGGGACTTGGGAATCCTCGTGCAGGATACCCTTAAGGTTAACCTCCAGGTTGAGTCGGTGGTGAAGAAGGAGAATGCAATGTTGGCATTCATTTCTAGAGGAATAGAGTATAGGAGCAGGGATGTGATGTTGAGGCTCTATAAGGCACTGGTAAGAACTCACTTGGAATACTGTGTGCAGTTTTGGGCTCCTTATTTAAGAAAAGATGTGGTGACTTTGGAGAGGGTTCAGAGAAGATTCATTGGAATGATTCTGGGAATGAGAGGGTTAACATATGAGGAACGTTTGACCACTCTTGGACTGTACTCCTTGGAGTTTAGAAGAATGAGGGGGGACCTCATAGAAACATTTTGAATGTTGAAAGGCATGGACAGAGTGGATGTGGTAAAGTTATTTCCCATGGTGGGCGAGTCTAGTACAAGAGGGCATGACTTAAGGATTGAAGGGTGCCCATTCAGGACAGAGATGCAAAAAAAAATTTTTAGCCAGAGGGTGGTGAATCTGTGGAATTTGTTGCCACGGGCGACAGTGGAGGTCAAGTCATTGAGTGTATTTAAGGCAGAGATTGACAGGTATCTGAATAGCCAGGGCATCAAAGGTTATGGTGAGAAGGCAGGGAGAGTGGGACTAAATGAGAGAATGGAACAGCTCATGATAAAATGGCTGAGCAGATTCGATGGGCTGAATGGCTGACTTCTGCTTCTTTGTGTTATGGGTAGCTTAATTGGTCATTGTAAGTTATCCCATGATTAGGTTAGCATTAATCCGCTTTGTTGGGGGTTGCTGAGTGTGGCATCAGTCAAAGGGCTCAGTACTGTACCCACCAAAATAAACAATACAGAAGATCTCCTTGCCACCCTGCACAGCTGTCATATAACTTACATATGGAACAAATGATTAGCTGATCCATTATTCCCAAACACATCCTTCCTATAGTGCAACAGCATGACACTCCAAGTGTGGTCTAACCAGACATAATGTGCCTTCCCTAAAGTCATATCTGTCAGTGTTGCTACTTTCAGAGAACAAATAACTTCAAACTCAATGACCCTTCATTTACCTACGTTCATTAGTGCACTACCAATTATATCCATTTGACTTCCCGCGATGAATCAACTAAGCTGTAGTTGTGGTAGAAATCAGAGAGTCCACCTACCTATCAGTATTCACACAAAATGCTGGTGGAATGCAGCAGGCCAGGCAGCATCTGTAGGAAGAAGTACAGTCAACGTTTTGGGCCGAGACCCTTTGTCAGGACTAACTGAAAGAAAAGATAGTAAGAGATTTGAAAGTAGGAGGGGAAGGTGGAGATCTGAAATGATAGGAGAAGACAGGAGGGGGAGGGATGAAGCCAAGAGCTGGAAAGTTGATTGGCTAAAGGGAATACTGCTGGAGAAGGGAAAAGATCAGGGGATGGGAGGCCTAGGGAGAAAGGAAGGGGGAGGGGAGCTCCAAAGGGAGATGGAGAGCAGGCAAAGAGTGATTGTGAGAGGGACAGAGAGAGGGGAAAAAAAGATACAAAGCGGGGGGGGGGGGAGGATAATAAATAAATAAATAGATTGATTGATAGATAGATAGATAGATAAGAGATAGGGTAAGAAAGGGAGGAGGGGCATTAACGGAATTTAGAGAAATCAATGTTCATGCCATCAGGCTGGAGGCTAACCAGATGGAAAATAAGTTGTTGTTCCTCCAACCTGGGTGTGGGACATGGAATTAAAATGTGTGGCCACTGGGAGATCCTCTTTCTCTGGCGGACAGAGTGTACGTGTTCAGCAAAACAGTCTCCTAATCTGCGTCCGGTCTCACCAATATATAAAAGGCCACACCGGGAGCATCCGACGCAGTATACCACACCAGCCGACTCACAGGTGAAGTGTCGCCTCACCTGGAAGGACTGTCTGGGGCCCTGAATGGTGGTGAGGGAGGAAGTGTAAGGGCAGGTGTAGCACTTGTTCCGCTTACAAGGATAAGTGCCAGGAGGGAGATCGGTGGGAAGGGATGGGAGGGGACAAGTGGACAAGGGAGTCGTGTAGGGAGCAATCCCTGTGGAAAGCAGAAAGAGGGGGGGGAGGGAAAGATATGCTTGGTAGTGGGATCCTGTTGGAGGTTGTGGAAGTTATGGAGAATTATACGTTGGACCTGGAGGCTGGTGGGGTGGTAGGTGAGGACAAGGGGAACCCTATCCCAAGTGGGGTGGCGGGCGGATGGGGTGAGGGCAGATGTGCAGGAAATAGGAGAGATGCGTTTGAGAGCAGAGTTGATGGTGGAAGAAGGGAAGCCCCTTTGTTTAAAAAAGGAAGACATCTTCTTCATCCTGGAATGAAAAGCCTCATCCTGAGAGCAGATGCGGCGGAGACAGAGGAATTGCGAGAAGGGGATAGCATTTTTGCAAGAGACAGGGTGGGAAGAGGAATAGTCCAGGTAGCTGTGAGAGTCCGTAGGCTTATAGTAGATATCAGTAGATAAGCCGCCTCCAGAGATAGAGACAGAAAGATCAAGAAAGGGGAGGGAGGTGTCAGAAATAGATCAGGTAAATTTGAGGGCAGGGTGAAAGTTGGAGGCAAAGTTAATGAAGTCAACGAGCCTAGCATGCATGCAGGAGGCAGCACCAATGCAGTCGTCAATGTAGCGAAGGAAAAGTAGGGGACGGATACCCATATAGGCTTGGAACATGGACTGTTCCACAAAGCCAACAAAAAGGCAGACATAGCTGGGACCCATACAGGTACCCATGGCTACACCCTTGGTTTGGAGGAAGTGAGAGGAGCCAAAGGAGAAATTATTGAGAGTAAGGACTAATTCCACTAGACGGAGGAGAGTGGTAGTAGAGGGGAACTGGTTGAGTCTGAAATCCAAAAAGAAATGGAGAGCTTTGAGATTTTCCTGGTTGAGAATGAGATATATAGCTACTGGACACCCATGGTGAAAATAAGGTGATGGGGGCCAGGGAACTTAAAATCATTGAAAAAATCCAGAGCATGAGAAGGGTCACGAACATAGGTGGGAAGGGATTGAACAAGGGGAGATAAGACAGTGTCGAGGTATGCAGAAATGAGTTCGGTGGGGCAGGAGCAAGCTGAGACAATAGGTCTACCTGGACAGGCAGGTTTATGGATCTTGGGTAGGAGGTAGAAACAGGAAGTGTGGGGTGTGGGAACTATGAGGTTGGTGGCAGTGGATGGGAGATCCCCAGAGCCAATAAGGTTAGTGATGGTGTGCGGGACAATGGCCTGGTGATCCTTAGTGGGGTCATGATCAAGGGGTAAATAAGAGGAGGTATCAGCAAGTTCTCACTGTGCCTCAGCAAGGTAGAGGTCAGTACACCAGACTACTACAGCTCCCCCCTTATCAGCGGGTTTATCAGCCTCCGGGTCCAACATATAATTCTCCGTAACTTCCGCCAGCTCCAACGGGATCCCACTATCAAGCACATCTTTCCCTCCACCCCTCTTTCTGCTTTCCGCAGGGATCGCTCCCTACCCGACTCCCTTGTCCATTCGTCCCCCCCATCCCTTCCCACCGATCTCCCTCCTGGCACTTATCCTTGTAAGCAGAACAAGTGCTACACCTGCCCTTACACTTCCTCCCTTGCCACCATTCAGGGCCCCAAACAGTCCTTCCAGGTGAGGCGACACTTCACCTGTGAGTCTGCTGCTGCGGTATACTGTGTCCGGTGCTCCCGGTGTGGCCTTTTATATATTGGTGAGACCCGACGCAGACTGGGAGACCGTTTTGCTGAACACCTATGCTCTGTCCGCCAGAGAAAGCAGGATCTCCCAGTGGCCACACATTTTAATTCCACGTCCCATTCCCACTCTGATATGTCTATCCATGGCCTCCTCTACTGTCAAAATGAATCCAAACTCAGGTTGGAGGAACAACACCTTATATACCGGCTAGGTAGCCTCCAACCTGATGGAATGAACGTTGACTTCTCTAACTTCCGTTAATGCCCCTCCCCTTCTTACTCCATCCCTGACATATTTATTATTCCCCCCCCTTTTTCTCTTTTTATTCTCTCTCTTTCTCTCTCAGAATCACTCTTCACCTGTTCTCCATCTCACTCTGGTGCTCCCCTCCCCCTTTCTTTCACCCTAGGCCTCCCATCCTTTCCCTTCTCCAGCTGTGTATCCCTTTTGCCAATCAACTTCCCAGCATTTAGCTTCATCCTTCCCCCTCCTGTCTTCTCCTATCATTTTGGATCTCCCCCTCCCCCTCCCACTTTCAAATCTATTACTAACTTTTCTTTCAGTTAGTCCTGACGAAGGGTCTCGGCCTGAAACGTCGACTGTACTTCTCCCTATAGATGCTGCCTGGCCTGCTACATTCCACCAGCACTTTGTGTGTGTTGCTTGAATTTCCAGCATCTGCAGATTTCCTCGTGTTTGCCTATCAGTATTGATGTTTTGTTGCATCCGGACACTGTGAGTCATTGTTAGCTGATGACCTGAATAAAAGAGGTGCTGTTTCATCTCTGCATCTTTACCTTAGTGGGAACACATTCTCATTACAAGTATGCAAAAATCTCATAGGCACAACACTGAGTGAAACACTGTGAATTATACAGTCAAATACTTAGTTCAAAGAGGTACTCAATTTAAATTACCCTTCCTAATCTAGTTATGTTTCTGTAAAGTGTATGATTCTCATGTTTTGAGAGAGAATAACTTGACAGAGTTTAATTACCTGATTACAAGTATGTTTTTGAACAAAGATGACAA
This sequence comes from Hemitrygon akajei, assembly GCF_048418815.1. Lineage (NCBI taxonomy): Eukaryota > Metazoa > Chordata > Chondrichthyes > Myliobatiformes > Dasyatidae > Hemitrygon > Hemitrygon akajei. Next base: position 68,552,851 of record NC_133142.1, on the reverse strand, counting down.
CAAACCATTTTAATTTGTATTTATTGTGTCTGTCAGATAATTGGTTCAAATTGACAGTCATCTGTTAAATATGGACTCTTTTTCTTATATCCCAAATTCAACAGTTTCTTTGTCAAATACAAATGACTTTGTTAAGTCGAAAGAGTTTACTGTCGCGATGATTGAACACAGGTGCAGTGAATGACAGACTCCCACGCAGAGACAGAAACAAGAGTTTATTCATAGGAATTCCAACAGGGCATCAATGGCTTGACTGTGATTAAATTTAAATTTAAATTGTGATTAAAAATTTGGACACATCAACGGCATCCTTAAAAACTGATGGAGATCTGTGCTCTCAGCACTTTAGGACCACATGCTAGACATAGATTCCTTACAGGAAGTGAAATAGAACAGACCCAATTATTAAAAGTTGGTTGCACTACACAGTCACTACTTATTGGGTGTTTAACACGAACAGTATGTCCAGGCCCATTAACTACCATTTTTAAAATATAACCTACTACAATTTTGTGCATCCATCAGTCTGCATGTCATTGAAAATAAAATCAAAATACATCCTGTATGTTGGAAATCTGAAATAAAACCAGAAAATACTGACAACTATCAGCAGGTCAGCCAGCGTCTGTGGAAAGCGAAACGATGTTAACACTTCAGGTCTAAGTTCTTTCCTTGGAATGGGAAGCATGATATACAAGATAAAGAAGCTCTGTGAACAGGAAAAGCATTAGATTATATAAAACATTATTGAATTCTGGAAATGTAGTAATTATTTTAATATTACATAATTATTATTGTTTGGCTAAACTCAATTCCACCAATATTCTTCTAGTCATATTGTTCTTCATCTACACTGAAGTTTTTAACTCTCTTTCCTGATTCAGCTTATGCCTACATTACGAAAAGCATCGACATAGATAAAGGTAAGACATACTTAAATGTAAGCTAGAAGCCAGTATGGTTTGTATGCAAGAAGTGTGATTTTACAATCTGAAGTGTTTCACATGATCTGTCAGATTCTGGTTGTCAACAGTCAGTGAATGGCCTGCATAAACGTAGCTTCAATTAATCTGTACTTCAGTGTGAATGTACCTTTATTATAATCAGTCTTGCATGGCTATAGGTAAATATCATGGTGCGATCAGCTTGGGCTGTATCCTCTAGTGATACACTGCAGAGTCGGCCCTTCCAGCCCTTCGATCAGTGCCACCCCAGCATCCCACGACAACCCTGATTTAACCCTAACCTATTCACAGGACAATTTACAACAATATCCATTACATGTGTGTAAATAATTCAATTAATTGGATTGATGTATATACATTTAAAGTGGAAGCCAGTATGGTTTTTATGTGGAAATTGCTTTTACAAGGTGGTGAGTAATTATTCAATCAATTACTTTGTGTTTAATTATTTTAATAAATGTAGACCAATCTGCAGAATTTTTTCACTTTGACACAATAGAGTCTTTTCTGTTGATCAGTGTCGAGAAAGCCAAATTAAATCCACTGTGATTCAATGTTGTCAAATGATTTTTAAAAAATTAAAACTTCCAGGGGGTGTGAATACTTTTTATAGGCACTGTATTTTAAAAGTAAGTATGAAATGTCATAGATGTAAGTAGTTCAGTTTATTAGAATAGTGTATTTTATTTTAAGGGGAAACTGTACAAATTGTTTGTGTGCATAGTTTTTAAACAATTGAAATATCATTTGTTCTCTACAGAAAGAGTAACTAGTCGTCAGACCATGACTTTGATAAAGGGACTGTTGGTTAATCTGTACTTCAGCATGAATGTATTTTCATTTCATCAATCTTAGTAAAAATTACAGGCACCATCCTGGAAAAGCCACTTAAATAATAAAATTTAGTCAGTTTGATTCTTTGAAATAAGCAGTTATTTAATGCCTAACTTGTTATATTCAATGAGATTCGGACATAAGTTGTGATAAGTTACAAAAATGATCAAATTCTACTATTTCTATTTGTTATTTTTGGGAACCCTCCTAATTTCCTACACTAATATTTATAATTAAAATGCAATAAGTGCTTAAGCATGTCAACATATTTCTTTAAAATAAATGATAGATATCTATATTCTATGACCACATGCTAGACCCAGATCTCTTATAAGAACAGACCTTCAACAGAGCCAATTTTTTAAAAGCAGATTTCACTGTACAGTCATCATCACAGAGTGTTTTAACGCATGGAGCAAGTTTATTTCCTACTGTTACTAAAAATAATATGCTGAAGAAGTTGCACATGATTTTAATCCACCAGTCCCTACAGATGCTGCAGATCTGAAATAATAACAGTAAATGAGCGAGAGAAGCAAGACAGGAAGTTGTAGACTAGTTATTCTAACGTCCATGGTTGGTAAGAGGTTCGGGATGAGGTTTTGGGGTACTTGTAGGCACACGATAAAATAGGCCATGGTTTTTTAAGGGGAAATCGTGCCTGCCATATGCTTTGAGGAAATAATGGGCAGTTTAGACAACGGAGAATCTGTGGATGTTGTGTACTTAGATCTTCAGAAGGCCTTAGACAAGGTGTCGCACATGAGGCTACAAGCAAGATAAGAGCCCATGGTATTACAGGAAAGGTACTAGTATGGATAGGAAATTGGCTGGCTGGCAGGAGGCAAAGAGTGGAATAAGGGGAGCCTTTTCTGTTTGACTACTGGAGTCCACAGGGGTTAGAGTTGGGACCACATCTTTTCATTTTATCTGTCAATGAGTTGGATAATGGAACTGATGATTTCATGACCTAGATTGCAGACAATACAACGATAGGTGGAGGGGCAGGTAGTGGTTAGGAAGCAGGGAGCCCATAAGAGGACTTAGATTAGGATAATGGGTAAAGAAATAGCAGAACAGACTCAATGGGCAGAAATGTTAAATCTGCTCTTTTATCTTATGGTCTTATGGTTAGGTAGTAGAAACTAGAGCAAATCAGGCAACATCTGTGGATAGGGAATGGTGGTAACATTTTGGGTCAAAAGCCCTTTATTGGAATGAGCTCTACGTTATCTGTGCCTTCCGAATTGCTTCCAGTAATTCCAGCCATTGCTGCTCTGCCATCATTCCTGCCAGTGTTCTTTTCCAATCAATTCCGGCCAACTTCTCTCCCGTACCTCTGTAATTCCCTTAGCTCCACTGAAATACTGATGAATCTGACTTTAGCTTCTCCTTCTCAAATTTCAGGGTGAATTTGATCATATTATGATCACTTGCCCCCAAGGGTTCTTTTACCTCAAGGTCTTTAATCAATTCCAATTGCACAACACCCAATCCAAAATAGCTGATCCCCTAGTGGGCTCAATCACGAGCTGCTCTATAAAGCCAAGTCATTGGCATTCCAGAAATTCCCCCTCCTGGAATCCAGCACCAACCTGATTTCCCCAATCTACTTGCGTATTGAAATCTCATATGACCACTGTAACATTGCCCTTTTGGCGCGTATTTTCTATCTCTCATTGTAATTTGTAGGTCACATCCTTGCTCCTGTATACAACTCCGTCAGGGTCATTTTATCCTTGCAGTTCCTTAGATCTATCCACAATGATTCAACACCTTTTAAGCCTAATCTTTCTAATGATTTGATTTCATTTGATTTCAGAGCAATGCTGCCCCCTCTGCCTTCCTGCCTGCCCTTTCAATACCATGTGTATCATTGAATATTAAGCTCCAAGCTATAATCTGCTCTAGTTATGGTAACTCCACACACCTCATGGTCCCTAACACCTGGAACTTCTACCACACTGCAAGTGCTTTCCACAGTGAAGACTGATGCAAGATATTTATTCAGTTTATCTGTCATTTCCTTGTCCCCCATTACTACATGGGTAACTATGATGTTGTTGGGATAACGGAGACACGGCTGCAAGGAGATCAGACCTGGGAAATGATTGTACAAGGGTATACGTGCTATCGTAGGGACAGAAATGTGGGCAGAGGGGGTGGGGTGGCCCTGTTGGTGAGGAATGAGATTCAGTCCTTTGCAAGGGGGGACATAGGATCAAGAAAAGTAGAGTCTGTGTGGATAGAACTGAGGAACAGTAAGGGCAAAAAGACCCTAATGGGTGTTGTCTACAGGCCACCAAACAGTAGCATAGATATTGGGTGCAAGTTGAATAGGGAGTTAACATTGGCATGTGGCAAAGGTAATGTCGCAGTAGTTATGGGGGATTTCAACATGCAGGTGAATTGGGAGAATCAGGTTGGTGCTGGACCCCAGGATAGGGAGTTTGTAGAGTGCCTACGGGATGCATTCTTGGAATAGCTTGTACGAGAGCCGACCAGGGACAAGGCTATTCTGGATTTAGTCTTGTGTAATGAACAGGATTTGATAAGCGATCTTGAAGTAAAGGAGCCATTAGGAGGTAGTGACCATAATATGATAAGTTTTAATCTGCAATTTGAGAAAGATAAGGGCAGATCGGAGGTGTCAGTGTTGTAGTTGAACAGGGGAGACTGTAGAGCCATGAGGGAGGAGCTGGCCAAAGTTAACTGGACGGATATCCTAGCAGAAAAGACAGTGGAACAGCAATGGCAGGTATTCTTGGGAATAATGCACAAGGTGCAAAATCAGTTCATCCCCTGGAGAAGGAAGGATTCAAAGGGGGGAAAGGGGCCACAGTGGTTGACGAAGGAAGTCAGAGATTGCATAGCATTAAAAAAAAAGAAAGTATGACAGACCTAAGGTGAGTAGGAGGACAGATGATTGGGAAATTTTTAAGGAACAACAGAACTTAACTAAAAAGGCAACACGGGGAGAAAAAATGAGGTACAAACGCAAGCTAGCCAGGAATATAAAGGAGGATAGCAAAAGCTTTTTTAGGTATGTGAAGAGAAAGAAGATAGTTAAGAACAATGTTGGGCCCTTGAAGAATGAATTGGGTGAAATTGTTATGGGAAACAGAGAAATGGCAGAAGAATTTAATAAGTACTTTAGATCTGTCTTCACAACGGAAGACACAAGCAATCTCCCAGATGTATGGATGGGCCAAGGACATAGGGTAACAGAGGAAATGAAACAGATTGACATTAGGAAGGAAACGGTGATGAGTAAACTGATGGGACTGAAGGCTGACAAATCCCCAGGTCCAGATGGTCTGCATCCTAGGGTACTAAAGAAGGTGGCTCTGGAAATTGCGGATGCATTGGTAATCATTTTCCAATGTTCCTTAGATTCAGGATCAGTTCCTGAGGATTGGAGAATGGCTAATGTTATCCCACTTTTTAAGAAAGGAGGGAGGGAGAAAACAGAGAACTATCAACCTGTCAGCCTGGCATCGGTGGTGGGGAAGATGCTAGAGTCCATTATTAAGGATGAAATAGTGGCATATCTAGATAGCAGTCATAGGATTGGGCCGAGCCAGCATGGATTTACCAAGGGCAAATCATGCTTGACTAATCTATTGGAGTTTTTCGAGGATGTAACCAGGAAGTTAGACGGGGTAGATCCAGTGGATGTAGTGTACCTCGATTTTCAGAAGGCATTTGATAAGGTCCCACGTAGGAGATTGGTGGGTAAAATCAGAGCTCATGGCATTGGGGGGAAGATATTGACATGGATAGAAAACTGGTTGGCAGATAGAAAGCAATGGGTGTTTCTCGGAATGGCAGGTGGTGACTAGTGGGGTGCCACAGGGCTCGGTATTGGGACCACAGCTGTTTACGATTTACATAAACGATTTAGATGAAGGCATTGAGAATAACATCAGCAAGTTTGCTGATGATACTAAGCTGGGTGGCAGTGTGACATGTGATGAGGATGTTAGGAGAATTCAGGGTGACTTGGATAGGCTGAGTGAGTGGGCAGATACTTGGCAGATGACATTTAATGTGAATAAGTGTGAGGTTATCCACTTTGGGAGTAAGAACAGGAAGGCAGATTATTATCTGAATGGTGTAGAGTTAGGTAAGGGAGAAATACAAAGAGATCTAGGAGTACATGTTCATCAGTCACTGAAGGTGAATGAGCAAGTGCAGCAGGCAGTGAAGAAGGCTAATGGAATGTTGGCCTTTATTACAAAGGGAATTGAGTACAAGAGCAAGGAAATCCTCCTGCATTTGTACAGGGCCCTGGTGAGACCACACCTGGAGTATTGTGTACAGTTTTGGTCTCCAGGGTTAAGGAAGGACATTCTGGCTGTAGAGGAAGTGCAGCGTAGATTCACGAGGTTAATTCCTGGGATGTCCGGACTGTCTTACGCAGAGAGGTTAGAGAGACTGGGCTTGTACACGCTGGAATTAAGGAGATTGAGAGGGGATCTGACTGCAACATATAAGATTATTAAGGGATTGGACAAGATAGAGGCAGGAAATATGTTCCAGATGCTGGGAGAGTCCAGTACCAGAGGGCATGGTTTGAGAATAAGGGGTATGTCATTTAGGACAGAGTTAAGGAAAAACTGCTTCTCCCACAGAGTTGTGGGGGTCTGGAATGCACTGCCTCAGAAGGCAGTGGAGGCCAATTCTCTGGATGCTTTCAAGAAGGAGCTAGATAGGTATCTTATGGATAGGGGAATCAAGGGATATGGGGACAAGGCAGGAACCAGGTATTGATAGTAGATGATCAGCCATGATCTCAGAATGGCGGTGCAGGCTCGAAGGGCCAAATGGTCTACTTCTGCACCTATTGTCTATTGTCATCCCCAGCATCGTTTTCCAGGTTTCTGATATCCACTCTCACCCCTTTTTTACACTTTATGTATCTGAAGAAACTTTCTGTATTCTCTTAATATTATTGGCTACTTTACTTTCACATTCCATCTTTACCTTCTTAATGTCTTTTTAGTTGTCTCTGTTTGTTTTTAAAAGCTTCCCAATGCTCTAACTTCTCTTGCCTTTAGAATACTTCTTCCTGTTTGATATCCTGTGCCTTCCAAATTGCTTCCAGAAATTCCAGCCATTGCTGCTTTGCCGTCATCCCTGCCAGTGTTCTTTTCCAATCAATCTGGCCAATTCCATAAGACCATAAGATATAGGAGCAGAATTAAGCAATTTGTCTCATTGAGTCTGCTCCACCATTCAATCATGGCTGATCCAATTTTCCTCTCAGCCCCAATACTCTGCCACTCCTCCCTCATGCCTTTACTCCATTGCAACACTGATCCATCTGACTTCAGCTTCTCCTTCTCAATTTTCAGGGTGAATTTGATCATATTATGATAACTTGCCCCTGAGGATTCTTCTACCTGAAGCTCTCTAATTAATCTGGTTCATTTCACAACACCCAATCCACAATAGCTGATCCTCCAGTGGCTCAACCTCAAGCTGCTCTAAAAAGCCATCTCACAGGCATTCTAGAAATTGCCCCTCCTTGAATCCAGCACCAACCTGATTTTCCCAGTCTACCTGCTTATTGAAATCCCCTATGACTATTGTAACATTGCCCTTTTGGTATGCATTTTCTATCTCCCATTGTAATTTGTAGGCCACATCCTTACTACTATTTGGGGGTCTGTATGTAACTCCCATCAGGGTCTTTTTAATCATTACAGTTCCTTAGCTTTCTCCACAATGATTCAAACCTTCCAACTTTATGTCACCTCTTTCTAATGATTTGATTTAATTTTTTTTACCTACAGAGCAATGCCACCCCCTCCATCTTCCTGCCTGTCCTTTCGATACAGTGTGTATCCTTGGACATTAAACTCCCAGCTATAGTCTTCTTTCAGCCATGATTCAGTGATGGCTACAACATCATGCCAGCCAATCTGTAACTGTGCTGCAAGTTCATCTACCTTATTCTGCATACTGCACGCATTCAAATATAGCATTAAGAAAGAGGATGTGCTGGAGCTTTTGGAAAGCATCGTTGGATAAGTCTCCGGGATTGGACGAGCTGAACCGCAGGCTACTGTGGGAGGCGAGGGAGGAGGTTGCTGAGCCTCTGGCAATGGTTTTTGCATTATCAATGGGAACAAGAGGTTCCAGAAGATTGAAGAGTTACAGATGTTGTTCCTTTATTCAACGAAGGGAGTAGAGATAGCTCAGGAAATTATACACCAGTGAGTCTTACTTCAGTGGTTGGTAAGTTGATGGAAAAGGTCCTGAGAGGCAGGACTTATGAATATTTTGAGAGGCATAATATGATTAGGAATAGTCAGCATGGCTTCGTCAAAGGCAGGTCATGATTTACGAGCCTGATTGAATTTTTTGAGATGTGACTAAATACATTGATGAAGGTAGACCAGTAGATGTAGTGTATATGGATTTCAGCAAGGCATTTGATAAGGTACCCTATGCAAGGCTTATTGAGAAAGTAAGGAGGCATAGGATGCAAGGGAACATTGCTTTGTGGATCCAGAACTGGCTTGCCCACAGAAGGCAAAGAGTGGTTGTAAATGGGTCATATTCTGCATGGAGGTTGGTGACCAGTGGTGTTCCTCAGGGATCTGTTCTGGGACCCCTTCTTTTCGTGATTTTTATAAATGACCTGGATGAGGAAGTGGAGGGGTGAGTTAGTAAATTTTCTGCTGACACAAAGGTTGGGGGTGTTGTGGATAGTGCAGAGGGCTGTCAAAGATTATAGCAGGACATCGATAGGATGCAAAACTGGGCTGAGAACTGGCAGATGGAGTTCAACCCAAATAAGTGTGAGGTGGTTCATTTTGGTAGGTCAAATATGATGGCAGAATATAGTATTAATAGTAACACTCTCGGCAGTGTGGAGGATCAGAGGGATCTTGGTGTCCAAATCCATAGGATGCTCAAAGCTGCTGCGCAGGTTGACTCTGTGGTTAAGAAGACATACGGAGCATTGGCCTTCATCAACCATGGAATTGAGTTTAAGAGCTGAGAGGTAATGTTTTATAGGACCCTGGTCAGACCCCACTTGGAGTACTGTGCTCAGTGGAGTACTGTGGAGTACTTCCTCAATACAGGAAGGATATGGAAACTATAGAAAGGGTGCAGAGGACATTTACAAGGATTTTGCCTGGATTGGGGAGCATGCCTTATGAGAATGGGTTGAGTGAGCTCGGCCTTTTCTCCTTGGAGCAGTGGAGGATGAGAGGTGGCCTGATAGAGGTGTACAAGATGGTGAGAGGCATTGATCATGTGGATAGTCAGAGGCTTTTTCCCAGGGCTGAAATGGCTAACATGAGAGGGCACATTTTTAAGGTGCTTGGAAGTAGGTACAGAGGAGATGTCAGGGGTAAGTTTTTTACTCAGAGAGTGGTGAATGCGTGGAATGGGCTGCCGGTGACGATGGTGGAGGCGGATACGATAGGGTCTTTTAAAAGTCTCATGGATAGGTATATGGAGCTTAGAAAAATAGAGGGCTATGGGTAACCTTGGGTAATTTCTAAGTAACGACATTTTCAGCACAGCTTTTTGGGCCGAAGGGCTGTATTGTACAGCCCTTAGAACATGTTTTCTATGTTCTTAGAAAACATAGAAGGGTTTTCTATGTTTCTATCTTTATCCTGTATTTACCCCTTTTCGACTTTGTCTGTGTTTTACATTGCAACTCATTCTGTTGACTGTAATTTTGCCATATCAACAGCCTCTGCTCACTACACATTGTCTCTGTTTGTAAACCAGTTACTTCATCTTCAGCAGTATTATCTGCCTTTCCCACGATACTTCTGGCATTGAAATATATGCAGCTCAGGACCCTAGTCACACCATGCTCAGCTTTTTGATTTCTAACTTTGTCTGAGTTAGGAATCAAAAGATTAGGAACCAATATCTGCCTCCAAAATCTCTCCACTAACTGTTCTGGCACTCTGGTTCCCATCCCCCTGTTATTTAGTTTAAAGCCCACCATGTAGCATTAACAAACATTCCTGCTAGGATATTAGTCCCCCTCCAGTTCAGGTGCAAACCGTCCCTTCTGTACTGATGCACCATCAATAACTCACGCTGAGATGTAGGAAGCGAGGTATCGGCTTTTATTGACTGGAAGAATGAACAACACTACATCCTGGGGAATGAGGCTGGGCAACAGGCCTCAGTCGCCTTTATACAGGGGTCTGTGGGAGGAGCCACAGGAGCAGTCAGCAGGGGTCTGTGGGAGGAGCCACAGGAGCAGTCCAGACAGGTATATGTAGTTCACCACATGTACACGTCCCATCTTCCCTGGAAGAGAGCCAAGTAATCCAAAAATTACTTGGCCACCCTCCTACACCAACTCCTTAGCCATGTATTACACTGTATAATCTTCCTAGTTCTGGCTTCACTGGCACATGGCACGGACAGCAATCTTGAGATCACAGCCCTGGAAGTCCTGCCTTTAACTTAGCACCTCACTCCCTGAACTCCCTATGCAGAACCTCATCACTCATCCTGTCCATGTCATCAGTACCTGTAGTGACCACAACTTCTGGTTGTTCACCCTCCCACTTAAGAATGTTGAGGACTCGACCCGAGGTATCCTGGATCCTGGCACCCAGGATCTGGAAATCTCATTCTCACCCACAGAGCTTCCTGTCCATTCCCCTAACTAACAAAGCCTCGATCACCACAGCATTCCACTTCTCACTTCCCCCCACTCCACTTCTTTTCTGAGTCCCAGATTTAGACTCCGTGCCAGAGACCCAACCACTGTGATTCTCCTCTGTTAGGTCATCCCCCCCACCAACAGTAACCAAAGTAATAGATCTATTGTTGAGGGGGATGGCCACAGGGGTACTCAGTCTATTGAGGAATATAGGGTAGCAAGAAAGGAGCTTAAGAAGGGGCTGAGAAGAGCAAGAAGGGGTCATGAGAAGGCCTTGGCGAGTAGGGTAAAGGAAAACCCCAAGGCATTCTTCAATTATGTGAAGAACAAAAGGATGACAGGAGTGAAGGTAGGACCGATTAGAGATAAAGGTGGGAAGATGTGGCTGGAGGCTGTGGAAATGAGCGAGGTCCTCAATGAATACTTCTCTTCGATATTCACCACTGAGAGGGAACTTGATGACGGTGAGGACAATGAGTGAGGTTGATGTTCTGGAGCACGTTGATATTAAGGGAGAGGAGGTGTTGGAGTTGTTAAAATACATTAGGACAGATAAGTCCCCGGGGCCTGATGGAATATTCCCCAGGCTGCTCCACAAGGCAAGGGAAGAGATTGCTGAAACTCTGGCTAGGATCTTTATGTCCTCATTGTCCATGGGAATGGTACCCGAGGATTGGAGGGAGGCAAATGTTGTCCCCTTGTTCAAAAAAGGTAGTAGGGATAGTCCAGGTAATTATAGACCAGTGAGCCTTACGTCCGTGGTCAGAAAGCTGTTGGAAAAGATTTTTAGAGGTAGAATCTATGAGCATTTAGAGAATCATGGTCTGATCAGGGACAGTCAGCATGGCTTTGTGAAGGGCAGATCGTGCCTAACAAGCCTGATAGAGTTCTTTAAGGAGGTGACCAGGCATATAGATGAGGGTAGTGCTGTGGATGTGATCTACATGGATTTTAGTAAGGCATTTGACAAGGTTCCACATGGTAGGCTTATTCAGAAAGTCAGAAGGCATGGGATCCAGGGAAGTTTGGCCAGGTGGATTCAGAATTGGCTTGCCTGCAGAAGGCAGAGGGTTGTGGTGGAGGGAGTACATTCAGATTGTAGGGTTGTGACTAGTGGTGTCCCAAAAGGATCTGTTCTGGGACCTCTACTTTTTGTGATTTTTATTATCGACCTGGATGTGGGGGTAGAAGGGTGGGTTGGCAAGTTTGCAGATGACACAAAGATTGGTGGAGTTGTAGATAGTGTAGAGAGTTGTCAAAGATTGCAGCGAGACATTGATAGGACGCAGAAGTGGGCTGAGAAGTGGCAGATGGAGTTCAACCAGGAGAAGTATGAGGGGATACACTTTGGAAGGACAAACTCCAAGGCAGAGTATAAAGTAAATGACAGGATACTTGGTAGTGTGGAAGAGCAGAGGGATCTGGGGGTACATGTCCACAGATCCCTGAAAGTTGCCTCACAGGTAGATAGGGTAGTTAAGAAAGCTTACATAATTCGAGGGATAGAGTTTAAGAGTCGCGATGTAATGATGCAGCTCTATAAAACTCTAGTTAGGCCACACTTGGAGTATTGTGTCCAGTTCTGGTTGCCTCACTATAGGAAGGATGTGGAAGCATTGGAAAGGGTACAGAGGAGATTTACCAGGATGCTGCCTGGATTAGAGAGTATGGATTATGATCAGAGATTAAGGGAGCTAGGGCTTTACTCTTCTGAGAGAAGGAGGATGAGAGGAGACATGATAGAGGTATACAAGGTATTAAGAGGAATAGACAGAGTGGACAGCCAGTGCCTCTTTCCCAGGGCACCACTGCTCAGTACAAGAGGACATGGCTTTAAGGTAAGGGGAAGAAAGTTCAAGGGGGATATTAGAGGAAGGTTTTTCACTCAGAGAGTGGTTGGTGCATGGAATGCACTGCCTGAGTCAGTGGTGGAGGCAGATACACTAGTGAAATTTAAGAGACTACTAGACAGGTATATGGAGGAATTTAAGGTGGGGGGTTATATGTGAGGCAGGGTTTGAGGGTCGGCACAACATTGTGGGCCAAAGGGCCTGTAATGTGCTGTACTATTCTATGTTCTAGCACTGCTGACTGTTAACCAGTTTCCTGTGCCCTGCGCCTTGGGTGTAAATCTCTCTCTATATGTCCTATCTATCAAATCCTCAGCCTCCTGAATGATCCAGTGTTCATCCGGTTCCAGCTCCAGCATGGATTTTTAGAAGCTGTAGCTGGATGCTCTTCTCGCGGTTGTAGTGGTCAGGAACACTGGAGGTCTCCCTGCCTTCCCACAAGAGGAGCATTCCACTGCCCTGCCTGGCATCTCTACTCTGCTAGCTGAGCAGATATAAGGAAGGGAAGAAAAAAAAAACTTGAGCATTTATTTTCTTTTGCTTTCTCTGACTGAAGCCTCACAATCACCAGTCTGTCTCTGTCACCTCAGACAATGGCCGTCCTATTTGTTCCTGCCTGCCTTCGATTAGTTCTTGCTAATCAATGCCAAACACTGAGTAGCCGCTGGCTAAAGCTCCCTTTTGCTGTAGTGACCTGCTGCTGCCTTCTGTACTCGAGCAGTGGACCTGACTGAACTGGCCTCCTCTTAAAACTTCTGATGTCTAGATTGGCCACAGGTCAAAGCTCTTTTTCACTGCAGCAACCATTGCTGCATTTTGTACTCAGGCTGAGGACAAGCTTGAAGTCCACTCCTCTCAAAATCAATTAGATTTATTATCACTGATATTCTAGGCTGTACCTAGTAGATAGGGCATGCATTACGGATATAGACAGTAAAGATGCATTCCCTTGTGATCTAAAAAGGAATTGGAGTATTGTGCAGACACAACGGTTTCCTGCACTGGTCCAGTGAAGAGCTTTAATAACTTAGTCTCTATAAAAGAGAGGTACCACCTAGTGGAGTGGAGTGGAGTGGAGAGAATAGGGGGCATGTCTACAGAACCAGTGTTCTGTTCTGAGTGCCAGATGTGAGATTTCCAGGAGACTTCAAACTTCCCTGATGGCCACTTCTGCACCAGGTGCACTGAGATGCAGCTCCTTAGAGACCGTGTTAGGGAACTAGAGCTGCAGCTCGATGACCATCGGCTTGTTAGGGAAACTGAAGCAGTAATAGACAGGAGCTACAGGAAGGTAGTCACCACAAGGCTATAGGAGACCGTTAAAATGGGTAACTGTCAGGAGAGGGAAGGGAGAACGTCAACTAGTGGAGAACACCCTGTGGCTACCCCCTGCGCCAAGTTCTCCATTTTGATTAATGTTGGGGGTGGGGGGGTGAGTACCTCTGCCACAACGCTCAGAAGGGAAGAGAACTGAAGAGGACAGCACCAGTAATAGGGGACTCTATAGGCAAATCTGTGACACTGAAAGAAAATACAGATGGTAGTTTGCCTCCCAGATGCCAGGGTCCAAGATGTTTCTGGACACATCCAAATATCCTGGAAAGGGAGGGTGAGAAGACATGGTGCATATTGGTATCAAGAACATGAGTAGAAAAAGGGAGGAGATCTTGAAAAAAGAATGCAGGTGGTGTGGCTCTGTTGGTAAAAGATGGACTTACATCTTGAGAAAAAGGTGACATAGGGTCAGAGAATATTAAATCTTTGTGGGTGGAGTTAAGAAACTGCAAGGGTGAAAAAAACAATATGGGAATCATATATAGGCCTCCAAATAGTAGCCAAGATGTGGGGTTGAGATTGCAATGGGAGCTGGACATAATTGTAATGGGATTCTTCAGTATGCAAGGGGATTGGGAAAATCAGGTTGGTGTCCCACAGAGGAAGAAGTTCTCAAATGGCAGGGGTAGGCAACCGTATCTGACAAAGGGAATTAAGGACTGCATAAAGGCCAAGAAAAGGATATATAAGGTAGCACAAGTGAGTGGGACCTTAATTCAGAATGATTGATTCGGAAACTTTTAAAATCAAACAAAAGGCAACTAAAACAGCTATAAGGGAAAAGATGAAATATGAGGAAAGTCTAATGACTAATATAAATCAGGATTTTTCCAGTTATATAAAGAGAAAAAGGGAGCAAAAGGACTTGATATTGGACTTCTGGTAAATGATGCTGGTGAGGTAGTATTGTGGGACACAGAAACGGCAATTGGACATAATGGGTGCTTTGCGTCTGTCTTCACTGCGGAAGACACTAGCAGTGTGCCAGAGGTGCGTGAGTATCAGAGATCAGGAATGAGCACCATTGCTATTACAAAGGAAAAAATGCTAGGCCAATTCAAAGGTCTTAAGGTGGGTAGGTCATTAGTACCACTGACTAATGGTGTTCTTCAGGGCTCAGTATTGGGGACTACTTCTTTTTACATTGTTTGTCAATGATTTGGATAATGGAATTGATGGCTTTGTGGCACAGTTTGCGTATGATACGAAGATAGGTGGAGGGATTGGTAGTGATGAGGAAGCAATGCGATTTCAGCAGGACTTAGACAAATTGGAAGAATGGACAAAAAAGTGGCAGATGGAATATAGTATTAGGAAATGTATGATAATGCATTTTGGTGAAAGGAACAATAGTGCGGACTATTATCTAAATGGGGAGAAGGTTCAGACATCTGAGCTGCACAGGGACTTAGGAGTTCTCATGCAAGACTCCCAGAAAGTTAATTTACAAGTTGAGTCTGTGGTAAATTTGGTCCAAATTTGAGGAAGGACATTCTTGCTATTGAGGGAGTGCAGCATAGGTTCACAAGGTTAATTCCAGGGATGGCAGGACTGTCATATGTTGAAAGATTGGAGTGAATAGGCTTGTATGCACTGGAATTTAGAAGGATGAGAGGGGATCTGATTGAAACATATAAGATTATTAAGGGATTGGACATGCTAGAGGCAGGAAACATGTTCCTGATGTTGGGGGAGTCCAGAACCAGAGGCCACAGTTTCAGAATAAGGGGTAGGCCATTTAGAACAGTTGAGGATAAACTTTTTCACCCAGAGAGTTGTGGATCTATGGAATGCTCTGCCTCAGAAGGCAGCGGAGGCCAATTCTCTGGATGCTTTCAATAAAGAGTTAGATAGAGCTCTTAAAGATAGCGGAGTCAAGGGATATGGGGAGGAGGCAGGAACGGGGTACTGATTGTGGATGATCAGCCATGATCACAGTGAATAGCGGTGCTGACTCAAAGGGCTGAATGGCCTACTCCTGCACCTATTGTCTATTCTCTATTGTAAAGAAAGCAAATGCAATGTTGGCATTTATTTCAAGAAGAATAGAATATAAAAGCAAGGTGTTAATACTGAGGCTTTATTAGACCCTAGTCAGGCCGCACTAGTCAGTTTTGGGTGCCATATCTCAGAAAGCATGTGATTTGCATTGGAGAGAGTCGAGAGGAGGTTCACGAGGATGATTCAGGGAATGAAGGGGTTAACATATGAGGACTGTTTGGCAGCTTTGGGCCTCTACTCACTGGAATTTAGAAGAATGTGTGGGGATCTCCGTGAAACCTAAATGGATGTCGAAAGGACTAGATAGGGTTGATGTGGAAAGGACGCTTCCTATAGAGGGAGTATCCAGAACAGGAGGGCACAGCATCAAAACTGAGGGGTGACCTATTAGAACAGAAGTAATGAGGGATTTTTTTTTGCCAGAGTAGTGAATCTGTGGAAAACTCTGTCACAGACTGCATTGGAGGCCAAGCCTATGGGTAAATTTAAGCCCAAAGTTGATTGTTTCCTGATCAGTCAGGGCATGAAATGATATGGCAAGAAGACAGGTGTATGGTGTTGAGTGGGATCCAGGATCAGCCATGATAAAATGGTGGAGCAAGCTCAATGAGCTGAATGGCCTAAATCTGCTCCTATGTCTTATGATCTTATCAGACAAAATAACATATGTTAGTTATTTGTTTAAATATTGATTCATCTATTTTCAGTTCACGCCACTGATTTGCCATTAACCACTGGTATGTAACATTAACTATTTATTGTTTTGCTAAGTTGTCCTTCATTATATGTCCTTCATCTTTCAAGGGTAGAGGGTTACAGAGGCATGCAAGAGGAGGATTGCCCAGGTGGATTGGAGGAGGATACTGGCGGGGATGACGGCACAGTAGAGATGGCTGAAGTGTCTGGCAATAGATCACAAGGCATAGCATAGATATGTTCCACAAAGGAAGAAGTTTTCAAATGACGGGGTGGGCAACCATGGCTGATAAGGGAATATAAGGACTGCATAAAAGCCAAGGAAAGGCTGTGTATAAGGTAGCAAAAGTGAGTGAGAAATTGGGAAGCTTTTAAAATCCAATAAAGGGCAACTGAAAAAGCTATAAGAAGGGAAAAGATGAAATATGAGGGCAAACAAGCCAATAATATAAAGCTGGATACTAGAAGTTTTTTTCACTTATCTAAAGAGTAAAAGGAAGGTGAGGGAATAATGAACTTAATAGGTACTTTGCATCAGTCTGCAATGTGGAAGATCACAGCAGTGTGCCAGAGGTCTGTGAGTGTCAGGGAGCAGGAGTGAGTGTCATTACTAAGGGAAAAGTGCTAAGCAAACTCAAAGGTCTTATTTTTAAGGATGAAGTTTTGGAGTACTTGGAGACTAATAAGAAAATAAGTCAAAGTTTGCATGGTTTCTGTAAAGAGAAATCTTTCCTGACAAATCTGTTAGAGTTCTTCGAGGAAGTAACAAGCAGGATGGACAAAGGAGAAATAGTAGATGTCATTTACTTGGATTTTCAGTAGATATTTGATAAGGTGCCACACATGAGGCAGCTTAGCAAGATAAAATCCTGTGGCGTTACAGGAAAGATACTGGCATGGATAGCAAAATGGTTGACAGGAAGGAGGCAGCATGTGGGAAAAAAGCAGACCTTTTCTGGTTGACTGCCAGTGACTAGTGATGTTCCTCAGGGGTCAATATTGGTATAGTTATTTTTCACATTGTTTGTCGATGATCTGGATAATGGAATTGACGGCTTTGTGGCAAGTTTGCGAATTATACGAGGATAGGTGGAGGGGTAGATAGTGCTGAAGAAGCAAGGTGACTGCAGTAGGACTTAGACAAATTGGAAGAATGAGCAAAAAGTGGCAGATAAAATACAGTATAAGGAAATGTATGATAATGCATTTTGGTAAAATAAACAATAGTGCAGATTATTATCTAAATTGGGAGAAGGTACAGACATCTGAGGTGCAGAGGGATTTGGGAGTTCTTGTGCAAGACTCCCAGAAGGTTAATTTACAGGTTGAGTCTGTGGCAAAGAAGGCAGATGCAATGTTGGCATTTATTTCAAGGGGAATAGAATATAAAAGCGAGGAGATAATGTTAAGCCTTTATAAGACTGTACTTGAACTATTGTCAAAAGTTTTGGGCCTCATATCTCAGGAAGGATGCGTTGTCATTGGAAGGAATCCAGAGGATGTCCACAAGGATAATTCAGGGAACGAAGGGTTTAATCTATAAGGATAGTTTGGCAGCTTTGGGTCTGCACTCACTGGAATTCAGAAGAATGTGGTTGGATCTCATTGAAACGTATCGAATGTTGAAAGGACCAGATAGGGTCGATGTGGAGAGGATGTTTCCTATGGTGGGGGTATCCAGAACTAGAGGGCACAGCATCAAAACTGAGGGGTGACCTATTAGACCAGACGTAAGGAAGAATTTGTTTAGCCAGAGAGTAGTGAATCTGTGGAAAACTCTGTCACAGACTGCATTGGAGGCCAAGCCTATGGGTAAATTTAAGCCCAAAGTTGATTGTTTCCTGATCAGTCAGGGCATGAAATGATATGGCAA
Organism: Hemitrygon akajei; assembly: GCF_048418815.1. Lineage (NCBI taxonomy): Eukaryota > Metazoa > Chordata > Chondrichthyes > Myliobatiformes > Dasyatidae > Hemitrygon > Hemitrygon akajei. The sequence goes on along the minus strand of NC_133142.1, from coordinate 68,534,641 downwards.
GAAGACAGGTACGGGGTTGAGTGAGATCCGGGATCAGCCATGACGAAATGGTGGAGCAAGCTCAATGAGCTGAATGGCCTAAATCTGCTCCTATGTCTTATGATCTTATATGGCAGTCATATCAGATAAAATAACTTGATATGTTAGTTATTTGATTAAATATTGATTTATCTATTTTCAGTTGATGTCACTGAATCGCCAATAACCACTGGTATGTTACATTAACTACTTATTGTTTTGCTAAATTGTCCTTCATTATATGTCCTTCATCTTTCAGGAGTAGAGAATGATGGCAGTTCAGATTTATTAGTCTCCTCCTTGGAGACTCCAGGTGTATTAACTAACCTCTCTTAATGATCTTAAAGAACCTGGTTAGTTCCTTGTAATATTGATCTAGAAAACAATCTTAAATGCAATTTTCCACACTGCTTAGTTTTCCCAGGATTAATACATTACCTTTGTACACAATGTCCAATATCTTGATTATGCTCTGCTTATTGTCACAAGTGCATATTTTTCAAGGAATGCTGTGATGTTAACATTTTTGTCCTTTTATAAATTCAATTGTTATTTGCATGTAGTGTTCTGAGTTCAAAGCAATTACTTTAGCAATCCGAAAACATTATGTTTCTGAATCAGGCTTTCAAATATATTCAGTACAAACCCATGGATATCACAAACCCTGTCAATCAAATTGTACAAATGCTTTCCCACCTGTCTACGGCACTTCACTACATATGGCTTACAATTGAAATTTAAATGTAATATAACATTTAAAAGCATGAGAATTCATTTAAGAGTTTTCTGAAGCTTAACACAGTAGTTAACACTTGCAGATTTTTAGTTCTGATGATCCTATAAATAGATTATTTGCTTTTACAGAAGCACCCAGTTTTATACAAGATAAATTCAGTCTTACAATGGGTAAGTTTTTGAGACAAATTTTAAATTATCTTGCGCAATAAAATTATGATGTTATCCTCTCCCTCTCCCTCTCCCCTCCCAATACCACAACTCATGCTCCCTCCCTCTCTCCCTTCCCCTCTCCTTTCCCTTCCCCATCCCCTCCCTCACTGTTCCCCCTCTTCTTTCCCTCTCCCTTCTCCCCTCCCTTTACCCCTCTACCCACTTCTCTACTGCAACAGAAGACCATGAACATAAACTAGTTTGTCTACTTATTAAGTACAGGAGTAACTAATAAAGTGGCCACTGACTGTATCTCCTGGTTGAATTATACATGTATTTACATTTCTTTTGGATACGTGATTGGAGCGAATTCCTAATCTGACGTTTCATTTCCCCCATGATATCTATTCTGTGAAGTAACCTAATGTGAGTAGCCTTGTCAAAGGCTTTGAGAAATTATTGCTAGACAATATACACTGGATTTTTGCCATCCACCAACACTGGATATGCTAGTAAATGCTACTAACTGAAAACATAAAACATCAGGAATAAGAATGTTAAACCTTTTAAGAGCTTTATGTTTCAATGAGATTGCCTACTATTTTTCAAAACTTTTCAGTAAAGATCTACTTTGTTCAATCACCATCATAGGGAAAATGATCCTAAAAATCAAAATAGTGGTTCTTTGAAACATTTTCTCTTTCACAAATATATCCTTATTTAGTTAGGAAAATCAGACATGCAAACTATATTCCACATAACATCTTAACAGAGCTCTGCATAAATGAAGAAACTTGTCATTTAACTTCTGTTCAAATCCCTTTGCCATGAAGGCCAAAATAACATTTAACTTTCTAATTTCTTGATGAAAGAAATTGAAATTTTGATGAAATTGATGAAATTTTCAGTGATTGCTGTACAAGGGCCTCGGATCATAAATACCTTGCAATCTATCATCATTTCAGAAATACTTCTTTTTATTTTATTTCAAGTTAAGTAGATTTCAAGTTAAGTGTATTTAATATTTCAGTAATATCTGTGGAATATTGTAAATATATTATTTGATTAAGCATTCCTTGTTGTTTACATAATTCATTATGAGTTATATGCAGAAGTACATGAATGGCATATGTCATTATGCCTCTGGTTCATATGTGCACACCTTGCTAAAAAAAGCTAAGAACATACACAAGTTATCCTGGCTCCATGTTTTTCTTTCAATTTGTTATATGTTTTGGAGTTACAAAACATAAACAGTGGCAACAAGGAGGTTTTAAATGATTACCTACCTGTGTAGTAAGATGTTCGAGTTTTTAAAACGCGCAATGAGATATTCAGGTTAAAAAAGGCAGTAAACTGACAAATTCACAGGTTCATAAAGAGTGAGGATCAAGTGATAATAATTTTAAATAAAAAATAAAGCAGTAAAAGCTGGCTACGTCAGAAAGATAGGTGGTTTCAGTTGCACAAAATTTAATTGGGTAATGTATAGTGAGTGAATCTGAAGCAGATGAAATTGCCAATGAGAAATGAATGCCAGTTTTGCTGAGTGGAAAAACATACAGTTTGCTTAGAAGTTTAACTACTCCAACCACACCAACCAAAATGAGCTTTTGTGGCGACCCACTTCCCAGCACACTCGAACCGGCTCACAAAGTGGCACGCGCCGGCATTGAGGCCGGTCCCAAAAATGGCGCCAGGCCTTCTTCACCAGCAAGGGGAAAAGCCCGCGCGCGGGACGGGAATGTGAATATGCGCCCCCTACAGCATTCCCGCCTGGGGAGGGCGGGAACAGGAAGGCTTTAAAGCAAGGCCGCGAAGTTTGAAAAAATCTCTTTTGCAACTGCAACTCACCAACTGCATGTCGTTATTTCAGCGCTGTGTGTAGCACACCGCTACAATTGGCGACGATATTTGGGCCGAAGATGAACGACGCCGCATCTGTTCATGCAGCTTTGCTAAAACTGCCAAGCTTCTGGACGCTGCGACCTCACCTATGGTTCCAGCAAGCAGAAGCCCAATTCCACATTCAGCAGATAACCTCGGATTCCACACGTTACTACTACGTGGTGAGCTCCCTCGACCAGGAGACGGCCGCCCAGGTTGAGGAGTTCATACAGTCGCCCCCGGAGGACAGCAAATACACAGAATTCAAAGCCCTGCTCCTAAGGACTTTCAGACTCTCACGGCGCAAGCCAGCTGCCCGCTTACTGCACCTGGATGGTTTGGGAGACAGGCCGCCGTCGGCATTGATGAATGAGATGCTGTCCCTGGCTGGAGGACACAAGCCCTGCCTCATGTTCGAGCAGGCATTCCTGGAGCAGCTGCCCGAGGACATACGCCTGCTGCTGTCCGACGCGGATTTCAGCGACCCCCGGAAGGTGGCGGCCCGGGCGAACGTGCTGTGGAAAGCCAAGAAGGAGAGTGGGGTGTCCGTCGTACAGATCACCAGGCCACGCACCCACCAGCAAACCAGACCAGGCCCGGCAGCAGAGCCCGCTAACCCCAGAGGCAGGGGTGAGGAGACTAATGAACAATGGTGCTTCTACCACCAGTGGTGGGGCGCAGAAGCCTGTCGCTGTAGCCCGCCCTGCAAGTTCCCGGGAAACACCAGGGCCAGCCGCCACTGATGGCTATGGCGGCTGGCCATCGGGATAGCCTCCTGTATGTCTGGGACAAGCAGTCGGGCCGCCGCTTTTTGGTCGACACTGGAGAGGAGATCAGCGTCTTACCTCCAACGAGTTACGACACCTGCAACAGAGAACCGGGTCCCACCCTGAGGGCCGCGAACGGCAGCACAGTAAGGACCTACAGCACCCGTACGGTGCGGCTACAGTTCAGCTCCAGCCAGTTCACGTGGAACTTCACACTGGCCGCCATAGCCCAACCGCTCCTGGGGGCGGATTTTTTGCGGGCTCACATCCTACTGGTCGACCTGCCAAGGAAGAGACTGGTCCACGCCGAGACCTTTCAAACGTTCTCCCTGGGTGAAGCCCAGTTGCCGGCCCGACACCTAGACTCCATCACGCTGTCCGACAACGACTTCACCAGAGTCCTGGCGGATTTCCCATCGGTTCTGGCACCGCAGTTCACGGCAGCCATGCCCAGACACGGAGTACAGCACCACATCCCGACCCAAGGACCACCCCTCCACTCCCGTGCTCGAAGGCTTCCCCCGGACAAGCTCCGACTGGCGAAGGAGGAGTTCAAGAGGGTGGAGGAATTGGGGATCATACGGCAGTCCGACAGCCCATGGGCCTCCCCCCTGCACATGGTGCCCAAAGCAACAGGGGGCTGGAGACCATGTGGCGACTACCGCAGGCTGAATGAGGCTACAACACCGGACTGCTACCCTGTGCCACACATTCAGGACTTTGCAGCAAACCTGCACGGTGCAGGGATCTTCTCCAAGGTAGATCTGGTCCGGGGATACCATCAAATCCCGATGCATCCGGACAACGTCCCCAAAACAGCACTCATCACCCCTTTCGACCTTTTTGAGTTCCTCCGCATGCCGTTTGGCCTAAAGAATGCCGCACAGACATTCCAGTGGTTAATGGACGCGGTGGGACGTGACCTGGACTTCGCTTTCATCTATTTGGATGACATCCTCATAGCCAGCAGTAGTCGTCAGGAGTATCTGTCCCACCTCCATCAACTCTACACCCGAATGAGTGAATACGGCCTAACAATCAACCCGGCCAAATGCCAGTTCGGGCTCAACACCACCGACTTCCTGGGCCACAGGATTACTAAAGACGGGGCAACCCCTCTGCCCGCCAAGGTAGACGCAGTCCACCACTTCCCCCGACCCAACACAATCAAAGGCCTGCAGGAATTCATGGGTATGGTAAATTTCTACCACTGCTTCCTCCCCTCAGCAGCCCAAATCATGCTGTTCGCCCTGATGTCAGGTAAGGGCAAGGTCATTACCTGGGACGAGGAGTCCGCAGCCGCTTTTGTTAAAACCAAAGAAGCCTTGGCAAACTAGGCTAGTTGGATGCTAGTGCACCCCAGAATGGACGTCCCTACCATCCGCACAGTGGATGCATCTAACACGGCAGTCGGTGGAGTGCTGGAACAACTCATTGAGGGTCGCTGGCAACCCCTGGCATTCTTCAGCAAACACCTACGACCACCCGAGCTCAAATACAGTGCTTTCGACCGGGAACTGTTGGCACTATACCTGGCAATCCGGCATTTCAGGTACTTCTTAGAAGGTAGGCCCTTCACCGCGTTCACAGGCCACAATCCGCTTACCTTTGCGTTCACGAAAGCGTCCGATCCCTGGTCATCCCACCAGCAACGACATCTGTCCTACATCTCCGAATACACGACGGATGTCCGGCATGTCTCAGGAAAGGACAATGTCGTGGCGGACGCCCTCTCCCGCCCTAACATCCAAGCCCTGTCCCAGGGGGTAAACTGAAGCGCTGGCGGAGGCGCAGCAGGCAGACGAGGAGATCCCTAGTTATAGAACTGCAGTCTCCAGTTTGCAGCTCCAGGATCTCCCCGTAGGCCCAGGTGAGAGGACCCTAGCCTGTGATGTAACCACTGGCCAACCCCACCCCATCATCCCGGCAGCCTGGCGGCGTCGCGTTTTCAACTCCATTCACAACTTAGTGCACCCCTCCATCAGGACAACCGTCCAGATGGTAGCCAACAGGTTCATTTGGCACTGACTCTGCAAGCAGGTCAGTGAATGGGCCAAAACGTGCATGCACTGCCAAACTGCCAAGGTGCAGTGGCACACCAAAGCTCTGTTGCAGCAGTTTCACCCCACCCGCCGGCGTTTTGACCACATTCATGTGGATATCGTGGGCCCCCTGCCAGTGTCGCGCGGAGTGCGGCACCTCCTGACTATCGTAGACCAGTTCACAAGGTGGCCAGAGGCAGTCCCGCTCACTGACACCACCTCCGAATCCTGCGCCCGGGCACTGATTGCAACCTGGGTATCTCGCTTTGGTGTACCGGCCCACATTACCTCGGACAGTTCACCTCCAGCCTGTGGTCAGCTATGGCCTGCCTTTTGGGGACACAGCTGCACCACACAACTGCCTACCACCCACAGTTGAACGGACTGGTGAAGCGATTCCACCGTCACCTGAAGTCGGCTCTCATGGCCCACCTCAAAGGGCCTAACTAGGTGGACGAGCTTCTCTGGGTCCTGCTCAGAATCCGCAGAGGATCTGTACACTTCGTCGGCCGAGTTGGTGTATGGCGCACCCCTGGTCGTCCCGGGGAGTTCATACCAGCCCCAAGGGGGCAAGAGGAAGAACCCGCAGCAGTCCTGGACAGACTACGTGAGAGGCTCGGTAACCTGGCCCCCATACCCACTTCACAGCATGGGCAGAACCCGACCTGCGTACCCAAAGACCTGCAGAACTGTAAGTTTGTTTTTGTATGATGGGGCGGACACTGAACACCGCTACAGCGGCCCTACGAGGGGCTGTTTACGGTGATCAGAAACAATGGGTCCACATTCGTGCTGGACATTGGGGGGAGAGAGGAGGTTTTCACGGTGGACCGAATCAAACCAGCCCATGTGGACTGGCGCAGCCGGTCGAGATTCAGGCCCCATGGCGCAGAGGCAGACCTCCCAAACAGAGTCCGACCCAGACTGAAGACACTGGGGGGTGTATTGCTGAATCTGGGGGGGGGGGGGGGGATTATGTGGTGACCTACTTCCCAGCGCACTCGAACCGGCTCACAAAGTGGCACGCGCCGGCATTGAGGCTGGTCCCCAAAAGGGCGACTGGCGTTCTTCGCCAGCAAGGGGAAAAGCCCGCGCGCGGGTCGGGACTATGAATATGCGCCCCCTACAGCATTCCCGCCTGGGGAGGGTGGGAACAGGAAGGCTTTAAAGCAAGGCCGCAAAGTTTGAAAAAGTCTCTTTTGCAACTGCAACTCACCGACTGCATGTCGTTATTTCAGCGCTGTGTGTAGCACACCGCTACAATTTGCTGATATTGTAAAAGTAATGCAGGAACATTTAGAACCAAAACCAATGTTGATTGCCAAATGCTTTAGGTTTCATAAATAGAATCAAAAGGAGGTCCATTTCATCGTACATGGCTGAATTGAGCAGATTGTCTGAGCATTGTCAGTTCAATGATGAACTTAATAATGCACTGAGGGATAGTTTAGGGTGCAATCCTACATGAAAGCATTTAAAAATGGCTCCTAACAGAAGCTCAACTTACATTTAAAAGAGCAGTTGAAATTGCTGTATCAATGGAAACAGCAGAGACACAATTGAGTGGCAGTCAGTAAAGAAAGCAAGCATGAACAAAATTGCAACATCTAAACAGAAACCTGTATGGCCAATCAAATCATGTTACTGTTGAAATAGAGGCTCACATACACCAGACCAATGCATGTTTAAAGGCAAAACATGCAGAAAATACAACAAAGTAGCCGATGATACTAAGGTAGGAGGTGTTGTGGATAATGAGGTGGGTTTTCAAAGCTTGCAGGGAGATTTATGCCGGTTAGAAGAATGGGCTGAACGTTGGCAGATGGAGATTAATGCTGAGAAGTGTGAGGTTCTACATTTTGGCAGGAATAATCCAAATAGAACATACAGGGTAAATGGTAGGGCATTGAGGAATGCAGTGGAACAGAGAGATCTAGGAATAACAGTGCATAGTTCCCTGAAGGTGGAGTCTCATGTAGACAGGGTGGTGAAGAAGGCTTTTGGAATGCTGGCCTTTATAAATCAGAGCATTGAGTACAGAAGTTGGGATGTAATGTTAAAATTGTACAAGGCATTGGTAAGGCCAAATTTGGAATATTGTGTACAGTTCTGGTCACCGAATTATAGGAAAGATATCAATAAATTAGAGAGAGTGCAGAGACGATTTACTAGGATGTTACCTGGGTTTCAGCACTTAAGTTACAGAGAAAGGTTGAACAAGTTAGGTCTCTATTCATTGGAGCATAGAAGGTTGAGGGGGGATTTGATCGAGGTATTTAAAATGTTGAGAGGGATAGATAGAGTTGACGTGAATAGGCTGTTTCCATTGAGAGTAGGGGAGATTCAAACGAGAGGACATGATTTGAGAGTTAGGGGGCAAAAGTTTAAGGGATACACGAGGGGGTATTTCTTTACTCAGAGAGTGATAGCTATGTGGAATGAGCTTCCTGTAGAAATAGTAGAGGCCAGTTCAGTTGTGTCATTTAAGGTAAAATTGGATAGGTATATGGACAGGAAAGGATTGGAGGGCTATGGGCTGAGTGCGGGTAGGTGGGACTAGGTGAGATTAAGAGTTCGGCATGGACTAGGAGGGCCGGAATGGCCTGTTTCCGTGCTGTGATTGTTATATGATATGATTATAGGATGCATACAAAGAGCATGTCAGGCAGATAAAAATAAATGGACTGCACAGGGAAGAGAAAAAGATAAAAAGTCAAGTTGCAATGTCAAAAAGATCACTAATCTGCATGCTGTTGATGAAAAAATTGATAATTTTGAGAGTAACACAGGACTGCATAGCCTTGAGATGTGCAATGTGAAAATTAACAATAAATAGGCAATTTGGCTTGCAGCGGAAGTGAATGGCAAATCATCTAAAATGGGATTGTACAGTGACTCAGCTGCTTCAGTCATTCCACAAAATTACTTTGAATGGCATGTCAAAGATATTGAACTGAAGACTGCAGATATCCAACTGAGAACTTGAAATAGAGAAAACATAACTCCTGTGGGAATGACATTCATAACAGTGAACTACAATCACCAATAAACAAAGGAATTAAATGGTTATCACATAAGGACCATTCGGAATTTAGAAGAATGAAGGGGGTCTTATGGAAACCTACTGAATGTTGAAAGGCCTAGACAGAGTGTATATGGAGAGGACACTTCCTATAGTGGGGGAGTCTAGGACAAGAGGGCACAATAGTGGGGCATTCATTTAGAATTTAGATGATGAGGAATCTCTTTAGCCAGAGGGTGGTGAATCTGTGGAATTCATTGCCACAGGAGGCTGTGGAAGCCCGGTCATTGGATATATTTAAGGCAGAGATTGATAGGTTCTTGATAAGTCAGGGTGTGAGCATGTACTGCATATGTTAATCAAAATGGCTTCTTTGTTTGTTAAAAGTAAAACTGCTTCTTTGTTATGTTAACTGGTGAGAGAGTGTTGTCTTGCAGAGCATTCTCGAAGCTTCTCACAGTCTGTTTAGGTTTAGAATTGCTGATAACGGGGATTGTATTCATTTGTTAACCAATGGGGTTGGATGTCATTTGTTTTCTTGTGGGCCGGGCGCTGGGATTTTGCAGTCTTTTTTGGAGAGTCGGGAAGAAGACGCCGAAGAAGGTGGACGCGTGCTGCACTGCTCGGTTGATCACTTTGGGTGGTCCCAGGTGCGAGGTTGTGGAGGTCGGAGGAGGGCGAAGAGGGGTCGAATGGTTTGATGGTTGAGCTCCAACAATGTGCACTAAATTGACGGAACTCTGATAAGTTTGGCGCTTTTTTCTTTATTTTCTTTTCCTTCATATATACTGTATTGTTAGTAATCACTTAGTTCTAGTAAAATCCTTAAAGTATATTCCATAACTGTATCTGGTGTGAGCTTGATATTGTGCATGCGAGGCTGCATTAACTTGTTTTCCACAGCATCTGCGTATACGGGAGGAGGGGTTGGCGAGTGGCTGGAATTTTTCCCCTAGACATATACCAGCCTGTCGCGTAAGCGTTACAAGAGGTTACAGGGAGAAGCCAGGAGAATAGGGTTGAGAGGATAATGGATCAGCCCTGATCAAATGGCAGAGCAGACTTAGTGGACCAAATGGCCTATTTCTGCTCCTATGTCTTGTGGTCTTATGGTCTAATCACATTGGGCCTGTCTGTGATAAAAGAAAAACAGGAGGACAGCACTGTGGGGTTGTGCTTGGTTAAAACAACTACACCTTGATTGGAGATCCACCCACCATTTGCATGCCACATCCCCTGCAATAGAGTCAACTGAAAGCAAATTCAGAAAAATGTTGGGTGATGCCACAGTAGTGTTCAAGGATGGCACTGGAAAACACAAACTTATAAGGGTAAAATAGTGTTAAATGATAATGCCATTCCCAAGTTTTACAAAGCCCATCCAGTTCCTTATACCATTCATGATAAAGTAGCCAGTGAGCTAGATTGCATGGAGGATGAAGGGATTCTTTCCAAGTCTGAGTGGAGCCCATGGCCAACACCAGTGGTCCTAGTAGCCAAGCAGAATAGGTCTGTCAGGATCTCCAGAGATTTTAAGGTCATCATCAACCCAGTAATGAAAATAAATTATTTTAAGGTAAACTGAAAATGAGTCTGCCCTGGATTGAGGATATCTTTGCAAAATCCTTTCCAGAGGGAAACATTTCAGCAAAATGAATGTTGCTGAGGCCTACCTACAGATGGAGATGGAAGAAGAGTCCAAAGTGTTTCTCAATATAAACACTTACAAGGGGCTTTATCCCTACAATAGGCTTATTTTTGGGTAGTATCTGCACCTGCACTCTGGCAGAAGGCAATGGACCAGGTGCTGCAAGGCTGCCCAGGCACTCAGTGTTACCTGGATGACATCATTGTTACTGGTGAGGATGACTAGGAACATCTTCAAAATCTCAAGACAGTGTTAAAAAGATTATAAAATCGTGGGTTCAGAGCATGACACAACAAGTCTGAATTCTTTAAACCATGCATCACCTACTGTGGTAACACCATTGATGCACAAGATTTACCCAAGTGTGCTGAGAAAATTCAAGTAGTGTTGGATGCCCCAAGGCCAAAGGAGATGTCATAGTTGAGTTTTTTTTAAGACCTGTTAAGTACTATAACAGGTTTCTGCCAAACCTGGCTGCCGAGCTCTACCCCTTGAACTCATTACTACAGACCTGGGAGAAATGGCAAAGGACAAAGCAGTGTGAGGTGGCTTTCCAAAAGATGGAGGAAATGGTGATGTCAGACACTGTACTCACACGTTATGATCCACACTGTCCAGTGAAGCCTGACTGTGATGCCTCACCTTATGGTATATATAGGTGCAGTTATGAGTGATGGAAGTGAATGCCCTATGGACTTTGCACCATGTTCCCTTGCCCGTTGCAGAGAAAAATTATGCATAAATTGACAGAAAAGCCTTGAGGCAGGTTTGGGATGTAAAATAATTCAACAAGAACTTAAATGGGAGTGAGTTTACCCTCGTTATTGATCATCAACCACTAGTGTCTATCTTCAATCCACAGAAGGGTGCTCCACTAACAGCAGCAGCACAAATGCAGAGAGGGGCTCTCCTTCTCGGTGGACACAATTACAAGATCAAATTCAAGAGAGTGACTAATCATGGAAATGCTTATGGGTGGCCAGTTTAGCCTTGGAAAAGGAAATACCAGAAACATTTAGAAAAATTTACAAAATATGACACTCTTCTTGGCATATTCTCCCTAATGCAAATCAAAAATCTCCCTATTATGGCAGAGGTTATCCAAAGATCCCACACTGTCTCATGTCTACATGGCAAGCTAAAATGGATGGAATGTGCAGCAGAAATCCCAATTCCACCACTTTACCAGCGCTGGTTGAACATGGCCACCTTTGACAGGTATTGCTTTATGTGGGGAATGAGAGTTTTTGTACAATCCAAACTGACAGCTGAAGTGTAGGAGGGGCTACATGCCAGTTAAAATGAAAGCATTGGCTCAAAGTTTTGTCTGGTGGCCTGGAATAGATCTACAGCCTGCCATGGTCTGTTCAGGGTGCCAACACATCCAGAAGATGCCAAGAGCGGCACCTCTTCATCCCTGGAAGTGGCCTGCCTTGCCCTGTCTGAGGACTCATGTCGGTTTTGCCTGATCATTCATGAGTATGAATTTCTTGGTAGTTGTGGGTGCAGCTACAAGTGGCCAGACATCTTCCTAATATCTTCCACTACATCCTTGCACATTGTTGATGTGTTGAAAAGCCTCTTCTCAAGAACTGGTGTTCCAGAGCACTTAGTCAGTGACAATGGACCACAGTTTGTTACAAATGTTTCAGTAATTCCTGAACATGAATGGAATAAGGCATATTACATGTGCACCATAACACCTAGCTACAAATGGCTAGATGGAAGGGTTTTTCCAGAGTTTAAAGAAAGCACTGTGAGCACAGTCAGCAGAAACACTACACTGACATTGAACCAGAAACTCACCAATTTCCTCATAGCCTATCGCAATGCAGCACACTCCACAACCAACAACTCACCAGCTCTGCTATTCCTGGATTGTCCTCTGCACTCATGCTTGGATCTCCTCAAACCCAATCTCAGAAGGAGTATGCAGGACAAACAGCTGAGACAAATTGAGGAGGTTTGATGTTTCACTCCTGGCCAAGGGCTACAGAGATGATCAGAAGTGGTGACTCGGAAAGATGAAGGACAGAAATGGACCACTCTCCTACAGAGTGAAGATTGCATCTGATGTCATCTGCAGACAATCCATTGATCAGTTGAGGAGAGGAGAGTCAATTGTTAGAGAAGCACACACAAAATGCTGGAAGAACTCAGCAGGTCAGGCAGTATCTATGGAAAAAAGTACAGCCGAGACATCAACTGTACTTTTTTCCATAGATGCTGCCTGGCCTGCTGAGTTCCTCCAGCATTTTGTGTCTGTTGCTCGGATTTCCAGCATCTACAGATTTTCTCTTATTTGTGTCAGAGAAGACAGGTGTCCAGAGCAGTCAGACCACTGCCTGCAGTGCCAGGGTCAGCTCCTACAACCACCACAAAGGAGGTCCCAGAAGCTGAGATTGATTCACAGCCACAAGTCTCACTTGGTGAGCAGAATGATTCCCCCTTGCCCAGAAAGGTGTTAACCCACAAGAGTAAGGAGTCCTTCACAGTGATTAAATCTTTAGACCTGAATGGGAAAATTTAAAATTGACTATACTGTGGGCATCTGTATACTAGTAGCATTATATAGTATACTGTGTATATACTTGAGATGTATTCTATATTGAATTGGAGCTTATAGCTCAGCAGAGAGTAGAGTTTTGTATTTAATATTTCAGTAATATTGTGAGCATATTGTTTGATTAAGCATTCTTTGTTGTTTACATAATTCATTACGGGTTACATGTAAAAACATGTGAATGGAATATGTAATTACGGTATGCCAGCATGTCATATGTGCACACCTTGCTAAAAGTAAAGCTAAGAACATACTCCATGTTTATCTCAGCTCCATGTTTTTCCTTTCAATTAGTTTTGTGTTTTGGAGTTACAAAACATTATCTAGATGACATCACATTTTTCAATATAATATTCCATCTACCATGTTCTTACCAATTCACTTACCTATTTCCCCTGAAACCTTTTCCTGTCTTCTCAGAAATCACAGAGCCAGCTCTCATTTTGTGATTTTCATTCTTTGATATATAACATTTGAACTGTGTTGATATTCTGTAGATTTTGAAAAGATGGGGATTCAGCACATTCCTCTGTGGTACCTCATAGATCCCCAACACCCTAAAAATATCCACTTATACATACATCCTACTTTCTGCACCAATCCATGCCAGCATATATGCTGGCAGAGCATGCATGTGTCTTTTTATGGTAGCTACATCCATGATGCTCTGATTGCTTTCATCTATTACATTAAGGAAGGGAAAATTAGTCATTTTGATCAAAGTAAGTAGGCATTACTAGAACGGATATTTCACATAGACAATAGTAGAGTCAACACTTACTGAGAGATAGCATCTGAAAACAAACTGATGAGAAAAATAGCTACAAAACAAGAGTCTTTGATATGCTGCTATCTTATAACATTTATCTCTTTCAATTTCCTTCCTAATACACAAACAACACATGCCTTATTACATAGATTTTGAATGATTCATTGCTTCAAAAGTCTTTGTGTGTTATACTTTCTGAACAGAATCCTATGGCTAACCTCACAAAATTATCAACTAGGTTACATATTGAACATGAAATTAAATATTTTAAAAAACAGAATTTTATTAAGGAGAGAAACAGCGTATAATTCAGCTGTTAAAATGTCTTCTTAAGGATAGAATTATTCTAAATGTTTTGATTCCTAGAATTGCTTATTAGACTTTAATGTCCTCCTTAACGTCAAAAGTAGTGGAAGAAATTTATCTCTAGGAAAATTTGAAATTATCATGTCAATGGCTCAAATCTTGTTTTATAAAGATGGCCATGATTTTACTCTTCTAAAACTTCAATTTTTTTCTAAGTTAACAGTGAGCTTCAATTCATCACAACAGTCAACAATCATAAAGATGCTGTTTGTTTCAACATTGATGGGAAACCAGGTGTTATCCTAAATCTGATCGCTGATCCATATACAGGTAGGCCTGTGTAACACCTTATATAGTCAATAGGAAAGATAAGTAGTTTCTGGCTTGTCACCATTCAGAAATGCAACTTGTGCTCTTAAAGCTGACCTTTCTGGATGTCCATGGCTATACAACACGTCCCTGGCTGAGAAAAGATCTGACAAAAAAGTGTGAGAGGATTAAAAGGAATAAAAGGAAGTTAACAAAAGCTACCATCAGTGAAACATAGAAACAGCTCTTCTGGCCCACAATGTCAGTCCTGACTAGGTTGCCAGTTTAAGCAGTATACCTGTCTGCAAAGGCTATGATCCTCCCTCCCCTGCCTATTCATGTATCTGTCTAAATGCTTCCTAAACATCACTATCACACCTACCTCCACCACATCCCTTGGCAAAATGTTCCAAGCACCAACCACTCACTGTCTTAAAGTAACTTAATAGTTTTTCTCCTTTAATCCCTGCTGAATTTGATACTTCCCCCCTAGGAAAAAGACTCAGACTATCAACCCTACCTGCACCTCTCATCATTTTATATACTTCTATCAGGTCACACCCCATTCCCCTTAGTCTCCGATGCTCCAGATAAAATAACCCAAATCTGACTAGCTTCTCCTTATGATTAATATTTCCTAATCGAGGCATCTCCTGGTCAAACCCTATCACACCCTCACCAAAACTTCAAATGTGACCAGACCAGCTGCAATGTGACTTCCCAACTTTTATAGCAAACACCCCGAAAGATGAACACAAGCATTTTGTATGCTTTCTTTGCCACCATTTCTACTTGTTTTGCCACTTTCAAGAAATTATGGACTTGCACTCCAGGATTCTTCTGTATGTTCTTCTGCATTCCTGGCATTTACTAAATACTTTCCTCTTACATTTGACCTCCCAAAGTGCAGTACCTCACACTTGTCCAGATTTAACCTCTGCATTTCTCTGCCCATATTTCCAATTGGTCCATAACCTGCTGAATCCTATGGCAACCTTCATCCTTTTCCATGGCTCCACCAATTTTTGTATCATCTGCAGATTTACTAATCAGTCCACCTACATTTTCACACAAATCTGTCATGTATATCACAAACAAAAGGAACCCACCATGAATCCTTATGTAGCACCATTGGTCACAGGTCTCCAGACAGAAAAGAACATCTCCCCCATCACCCTCCGTCTCCTTTGGCCAAGCCAATGTTGAATCCAATCTACCGAGTCTTCATTAAGTGCCTTAATCCTCTGCAGCACCCTTCCACAAGGGACCTTGCTTTACCAAAGTCCACGCATATAATATCCACTGCTCAGTCCTCAGCCATCAGCTGTGCTCTATCGAACTAAAACCAAATAGATATGGAACAGATTTTTCACAGTTGAACGAGAGCAGACTGCAGGGAAATAAGGGGAATAGGACTAACTGAAAGTTAGTAAATTGGTGTATTATTGTCAAATGCATCAAGGTAGAGAGAAAAAAATTGTTTTGCATGCCATCCATCCATACATTACATCATTACTTCAAGGTAGTAACAGGAAAAGGCAGCAACAGGTTTCAGATTGGAGTAAGCGCCAGATTTAAAAAGTGATCCGGGCCTGCCGGGCCTTTCTGCAGAGCGTGAGACCACTTGGGTTATTAGGCACTTGACAAGGGCCAATAAAAAGAAGCGAGGTTTTAGCAGCGCAGCCATTGAGTGGCATAGAGTTAGAGTATGGAACAGAGTCTTTGGCTCAAGAGGCTCTGGCAAGAAAAGGTGGAGGCTAGGGTGAGGTTACTTAGTTTCTATTTCTTTCTTTGTTAATGTCTAGCTAGAGTATCGAAAATGGACCCACAGTGAAGTGGTGTGCTCCTCATGCAAGATGTACGAGATCTGGGAAACTCCCTGACTGCTACACATGCAAGAAGTGCACCTGGGTGTAGCTCTTTACAGAGTGTGTTAGGAAAATGGAGCTGGAGGTGGAGGACCTACCTGAGTGAATAAGCAGTTCATAGATAGGAGCTATCGGGAGGCAGTCATACCTAAGTTACAGGAAGCAGCTAGCTAGGTGACTGTCAGGGGAGGGAATAGGAAAAGGCAGACGTTGCAGTGTACCCCTATAAACATTCCCCTCAATAACACATATACCACCTTGGATACTACTGTGGTGCTGCTGTGACGAGATTTCTGGCACTATGTCTGGCTCTGTGGCTCTGAAGGGAAGGGGAGAAGAGGAGAGTGGTGGTAATAGGAGATTCAATAGTTATGGGAAATACAGCAGATCCTGTGAATGCAAAAGAGACTCCCAGATGTCACGTTGCTTCTCAGGTTCCAGGTTCAGAGACATCTCAGGTCAGCTCCACGGCATTCTTAAAGGGGATGGTGAACAGCCAAAAGTCATGGGACCAACAACACAGATAGGAAAAGGAAGAAGGTCCTGAAGAGAGAATATAGGGAGCTAGGTAGGATGCTGAAAAACAGCACCTCAAGGGTAATAATCTCTGGATTGCTGCTTGTGCTATGCACCAGTAGGGTAAGAATCGGGTCATATGGCAGGTGAACATGTGGCTAAAGAACAGGTGCAGAGGGCATGGTTTCAGATTTGTGAATCATTGGGCTCTTCTTCTGGGGAAGGTACAACCTGCACAAAAGAAGCGGATGACACCTGGACTCAAGGGCAACCAATATCCTTGTGGCCAGGTTTTCTGCAGGGTTTAAACTAGTTGGTAGAGTAATGCAAACCAGAGTGATGGGTGAAAGGATGGAGCAGCTGGTGTAATGGCTGATGCAATGTGTAGAGAGACTGTGAGGAAGGATAGGCAGTGAAACATAAAGGCACTCAGTTGGGTGAGTTGAAATGTGTCTATTTTAATGCAAGTAGTATCCCGAACAAGGGTGATGAACTTCTATAGAAGTGTGGTGAAGAGTACACTGACTGTCTGCTTGTCAGCCTGGTAGGGAAACACCAATGGTCTTGAACGGAAAATCCTACAGAAAGTAGTGGACACAGCCCAGTCCATCACGGGTAAAGCTCTCTCCACCATTGAGTACATCTACACGAAGCATTATCACAGGAAAGTAGTATCCATCATCAGGGACTCTCGCCACCTAGGAGATGCTCTCTTCTCACTGCTGACATCAGGATAAAGGTACAGGATCCTCTGGACTCACACCACCAGGTTCAGGATCAGTTACTACCCCTCAACCATCAGGATAAAGGTACAGAACCCTCTGGACTCATATCACCAGGTTCAGGATCAGTTACTACCCCTCAACCATCAGGATAAAGGTACAGGACCCTCTGGACTCACATCACCAGGTTCAGGATCAGTTACTACCCCTCAACCATCAGGCTCTTGAACCAAAGGGAATAACTTCACTCAACTTCACTTGTCCCATAATTGAAATATTCCCACAGCCTATGGACTCACTGTTAGGAACTCTTTATCTCATGATTTTGATTTTATTTCTTATTTATTTTTTATTATTATTTCTTTCTTTTTGTATTTGCACAGTTTGTTGGCTTATGATTATTATGCTAGTATAGATTTATTGAGTATGCCCACAAGAAAATGAATCTCAGGGTTGTATATGTACTTTGATAATGAATTTACTTTGAACTTTGAACTTAGAGCGTATATAGAACTGTGCCCATTAAATTGACTTGATTGTCACAAGGACAGGAATAGCTGCTGGATTCTCCAGGATTTTAAAAAATGTTTGAAAAGGGACAGGGAAGGAGGTAAGCTGTCATTGAAACAACCAAAAGATAGTAATTAATGTGTTCTTAATTTTACATGGAGGGATCATGGTAAACGGCCAGATGACAGAAGAAATGACAATAGAAAAGAATAAGAAAATGAACACATATTTTGGAAAGTTTGGACTAATGAACATCAAGACAAATCTAAAAGTTGAAGCATCAACTCAAGAGATTACAGTCTTACGTGGAGAAGACAAAATAATTTTCCCATGGTCGACAACAGCATCTTTAACAATACAGAGGTGAGTTTTAAACAATATTTCACCTGAATTTCAAGAAACAATTAATGGCTGCACAAGCATAAAAATAGCTATAGTCTGATTAATTGTATTTTCACAAAATGCTTTACAAACTAACAAGCACAAAATGCTGGAGGAACTCAGCTGGTCAAGCAGCATTTATGGAAATGAATAAACTGCCAACTGAGACCCTTCAGTAACCTTGGTAAATTTTAATTTACAAATTAAACTCAGTCTGTAAAACTAGTTCCTTTCATAGATACTGATTTTGGTTTTATCTTTATAATATTTGAATCATTTTATTACAAACATGTAGAAAGAAAATCCAACACAAAATTACAATAAGAACTAAGAAATTAATACAAGCATTCATAGTAGAACAACTGCATATGTACTCTAACAAATATAAGTGGGCATCCACAACAATGAAACAACTGATCTGAAATTAATTAAAATAAAGCCTCAGGACAATTTGTAAGATAACTGTTTTGATAATGCCTTATCATATCTTATCTAAACCACTTCGGATCCAAGTGGTTATTCCAGAGGCAACATGTTAAATCCCTGAAGCCTGGAACTGTAGCGAAGCAGGCTCTACAACATCTATTGGTCTGCCCACTACTTCACACTGAGCCATGCATGGTTCAAGATCTTGCCAAGTCTAGCTCATGAGCTTTGAACTGTACCTGGTACATCTCATGGAAAAGCAGGTCATTCCTGGATAATGAACAGATTCTGTTATACAAACCTTTGTAAGTCAATTTTTGTCCATAAGTCAGAAAATACACAAAAATCATCAGATGTGGTAACTAAACCTCCTCAGTATTGTAATGAATGGTATCAAATGTGTTAAAGATTGTGAAGAAAGAATAATTACTAAAAGAGGGGGGAGAGAGGGAGCTAGTTCTGCTGTTAAAGGAATGGACATATAAACATATGTCAGACTTCTGAATTTGATAATATTATGGGAGCTAGTTCATTTATGGGGGTGCCTTCTGATGATAACCTGGGGATGGCCTCATTTTTAGGCTCATTTTGTTACTTTAAAGTACTATAGTTATGGAGTATCTTTTATAAGAAATCTAAATGAGCCTAATAGTAAGACAAATTGGAATTTGAATAGCAACTAGACAATACAAAGTGCCTGATTTAAATTTTGATATAACTTTCAAAGAATAATCAAACTGGAAGGACTAGATATTGGTGACATAGAAAATGAGAGATGGGATAATATAGCTTACAAACATCATACAGGGTAAACAGAGTAAAACAGAAATTTGCAACCGGAACAGTGAAACAGAATTCAACTTACAGCTCTCCTGGGGATGATAAAAAGAGAGAGTAGAAACATGCAATTCCATCCAAGGAAGTAGGGAATGACGGCCTGCCATGAGAATGTAAATGGCAATGTAGGTAATCCTGGTAAATTGAGGGAACCTTGGCTGAGGAGATTTATTGAGACTCTGGTCAAGGCAAAAAAGGAAGCATATGTTTGGTTTCGGAGGTCAGGATCAATTGACTCCTTCGATGACTTTAAAAAGATTAAGAGTTTCATTCTACATTCAGGGTATCTTCAAGCAGCGATGCCGGAGGAAGACTGCATCTGTCATTAAGGACCCCCATCACCCAGGACATGCCCTCTTCTCATTGCTATCATTAAGGAGGAGGCACAGCAGCCTGAAGGTGCACACTCAACCATTCAGGAATTGCTTTTCCGCTTCTGCCATCAGATTTGTGAATGAACATTGAACCCATGAACACTATCTTACTATTTTTTTCTCTTTATGCACTATTTATTTCTTTTAACTTTTTTACTATATATACTTCTTACTATAACTTACAGTTTTTATTATTATGCATTGTAATGTCCTGTTGCCACATTAAAACAAATTTCATGACATATGCTAGTAATATTAAGCCTAATTCTGATTTGTCAGAGGATGATTTCAAGAGCCGCAAGATAATATTGAAGCTCTGTAAGTCCATGGATAGACCACACTTGGAATATTGTGTTTGGCTGTAGTCGTCTCATTATAGGAAGGATGTTGAAGCTTTACATAGGGTGCAGAGAAGATTTACCAGCATGCTGACTGGATTAGAGAGTATTTTTTATGAAGATAGGTTGAGCAAGATAGAGCTTTCCTCTTTGGAGTGAAAGATGATGAGAGGCAACTTGCTTGATGTATACAAGGTGGTGAAAAAGGTATTTATCACACTAGCTTTCATCGGGGCACTGAGTATAGGAGTTGGACATTATGTGGCAGATGTATAAGTCAGTGGTGAGCTGCACTATGTACAGTTTTTCTGTACTTTTATAGGAAAAATGAGGTTAAACTGGAAAGAGTGTAGAAATGACATATTGCCAGCATTAGAGGGCCTAAGTTAAAGGTAGAGGGTGGCCAGGAATATAGAATAAGGGGTAACCATGTAGAAATGTCCAAAATTATGAGATGTATTGATAAGATGGATGGTACCAGGCCATTTTACAAGATAGGGGACTCCAAAACTAGGTGGCATTGATTTAGATCAGAGGTGAGAGTTAAAAGAGACCTGAGAGGTAACTTTTTCATGCAGAGTGTGGTAAGTATATGGAATGAGCTGTCAAAGGAAGTGTTTGAGATAGGTATAATATTACCATTTAATGAGTATTTGGATAGATACATGGAGGGTGGGGCTTAAAGGAATATGGACCAAAAATAGAAAATTGTGAGTAGTTGGGTGGGATCCATGGTCAGCATGGACTTGTTGGGCCAAGGGGTCTTTATCCATGTTGTATTAAAGAATACAAGCCCAAAATGATTTGCAATGAAAGAGTGTTTGGAACAGTTTTCCTTCTCAAATTCTAACTCCCATAATTTCATATTCCAGTAGCAGTGCACTCAGGAAGAAAACTAAAAGAACATGTTGGAATTCCCTTGTTTGTAATCATGTAAACACTGAATTGGAATTTACAGCTACCATTGGGCCAAAAGACTTAATGCAGAAATTTCAATTGTCCCTTCCAAGCTCTGGCTGGTAGATAGTGTAGAATACACAACCCTATTCCTCATTCAAACCACTCGGTTAAAAACAACCATCACACCTCCAGGCAAGTAGCCTGTATTCACCATTTTAAATGAAATCAAAATTACATAAAACTATAAAGTTAACCATCCCCTTCCATAAAAGCAATCCCAAAAGACTCTAGTTTCAAACTGGAAACTCAACGTATTGTCTTTATGTAGCAGTTAGTATACTGATTATATCATAATCATCTTTTGAAATAGTTGTTGCCTTATAACCAATTGAAACATCAGATTGTATCAGGAGAACCATGACTGACTCACATCATGATACTCTAAAAGATGTTAATACAGACAGAAAGACTTCTCCCTTGTGCTTCCCACAGGCAAGAGTGACTCACATTGATGCATATTTTATTATTGAAGACTGGTAAGATTTTGTGAACTTTGCTCAAAGATAAATACATTTAGTGTAGCAGTGTAATCATTTGAGTCAAGTGTGCTGTTCTCCTAGGGGACTGTCTGTTATTGGGTCCTTAAGTGGCTCTAGATGTTGATCCGGATTCCACATATTCTGCTGCAGTGTGGGTATGATAAGTGATGGCTGTGGTTAATGGTTGTTCAGTCTCTACTTACATAGCTGCAACTTGTTCTCTGCAGCACAGAGACCAGCAGAGGTCACACTCAATAATTTCGTATTAGGAAATAAAGCACATTTTTTGATGTTTTTTCATGAATTACTATAACATCCCTTTTCTCTCATTAGATAAGGTTCAGGTTCCCCTGACAAAATCTGAACCCCAATCTCTCCCAAATTGGGAAGACAGTAATGTTGATATCTTTTCTGTTTTCATTTTCTCTAGCTTGATTTCTTTAACATCTTCCCACTCTCCACATATATCTGCACACGATGTTAGTTATACTCTCCAGTCTTTTTCTGACCTTCACCTTAAGTAGTACCTTGTTCTTCAAAAAACTATTATTATTATTATTATTATTATTATTAAGCTGGAAATTGGAAGATAGGCTTCATAGAGTGAGTGAAACAAAGAGTAAGTGAATTAGTGTTCAAGAGGTTGGATGGAGAGAGCCCTTTAGCCAAATACAAGAAAGGGTTAGAGGGACAAGGAGAAGCATGGTAAAGTGATGCTAGTGTTGTGCCAAAGCATTGAGAGGCTAGTGTATGAATGGTACCTAATTATTCCATCTTGAACCAAGGACCTATAAAATTAAGTTGCCAGAGGCTAATTAAGTAGAGCCTTGTTAACTGCATTATTAATATACTACTGTATACAATGATAATTATAAAATTGATTGCTAAATTGGGCAGGCTTGAGAGCTTGTTCATGGTCAACGTTCAGTATGTCAATCTGAATACTACATGATATTATTTCTCAATTTATTTCCTAGCTTCTCAATCTCAGTTGTGAAAGAAAGAAATTTTATATTGTCAATGGGAGAGAATGCAACATTTGTTATTTTACTGCATCGTGGCCGGAAAAACCTTCCTCTGCACAGAGACAGTCTGCAACTTTATACACTTGGCAGCCACAGTCTCTCAAATATGACCCATGGATTACTTGGTACGTGGAGTTGTCACTAAATTAGCCAACTAGTCATATTTAAATACTGTACAACAGCTAGACAACTGTGGGTTGATCTAACTACTTTTAATCAAAAGTGATATGTTTATTGGTGATTTATTTATCAATGACTGTGCAGGTTGTTCATCCAAAGATCAGAAAATTCTATACAACATTGAAAGTGACGGAGAAATTAGTGCATGTGGCTGGTTAGTATCACTTGACAGTCAGAAAACTAAACATTTATTTTTGATCTCTAAATATTTATACTTGAATCCTGGGTCTTAAATAAATAAATAACTCTGTCACTATGTTGGAAAATCCCCATTCTAAACTGTATTCAAAAATAAACTTCATCCAATTACCAAATTAATTTTATAATAAAGTGCTACCAAACCTCTGCCACTGGTAAAGCACTGCATACGATGGGAAACAAGTGAAAATCTTGGTTTAATTACAAAGTACTGGCTAAAGAATCCTATAGCTTCCACCTATTATGAACTATTCAGATGATTTATTATGAATGATTCAGATTTTCAGGAAGAAAATGAACAATTCTGTGTTACCCACATGTAAATACCAACTGGTGTGTATTTCTGTGCATGTGTGTACAAATTTGGAAACCCCACACATGGCCATATGATAGTATTTTTGGCATTAAATGCAGAAATGATGCAGTCGTCTAGTTGGAGATTTTAATCAAACAACCTGTGCCTGGTCTTTATTCATTTTGTGGTGAGAAATAGCTTTGAGTGACTAAGGTGCTAGGAACAAAATACTCACTGTATTGTTTGGATCTACTTAAATGTTTCATTTTTGAAGATTATTGTTTTGTATTTAATAATTCAGAAATTTGTCACAGATTTGATTGGTCTCTAATGTCAGAAACATTTGGAATTATTCATAGGTTTTTGATGTCTAAGCAGGCATGTCAGCATTTGTTTCAGTAACTTTCTGAGCAAGGCTTGCTCTACACACCCCTCTCCTTCCATTTCTCACACCAAGGGATTTTTCAAAGCAGAAAACCATGATGGAGCATAGGATCTCACTGCTGAAGGTCACAGTATTTTCAGGGAGATCTGCACATGATCTCTGTGGACTCAAGTTTGTAAGAGAGCTCACATAAGATCTGGGTCTTTCTTGTTCCTGAATAATTATCTCTTCATTATTCCTGTAGAAATCCTACACTTAGTACTTTATACTGCATTCTTGACTTTTCAATCAAATGAATTTACCTTTTATTTTAATACAGGACAATTTTACCATGACATGAATGCTGAGATCAATGATATTCGCCCTGGCTTAGAACAAGGCAAATCTGATGCAACAATGATTGTAAAGGGTCACAAACTCAGAGTCACAAGGTATTACATCCAAGATAGTGTAAACTTTTATTTATATTTTTAATAACTAATAATATGATTATTGGATGTATAGGTGTAATTATTATTTTTTTAAAAAAATTGGCATTCCCTAATTAACAATATATGCACTTTGGTAATTTGAGAAGTTGTTGAATGGGGTACAGAAACTGATTTGAATGAAAAGTTCACTACATGGGGAGTATATGAATGAGTGCCATTGTAACCTTCCAGCATGAGTTTTTAGGTGCATCATGATGTAAACACATGTGGAATTTGAAATACAAATATAGTCAAAGGATATTATGAAGGTAAAAAATTTGCTAAAAATGCAGACACAGGAAGAGCTACAGTACGAAAAATGCTGGTATCCATCATTAGTGATAAAGGAAAAAAGTGTTTAAAGAATAATAATTCAGAAATGCTTTTATGAAAGGAACGTCACGTCAGAAAATTAATTTTCTGAGTATAGATCTAGCAGGGTGGTTAAGGAGAAATGATTTGCTGCAGTACATCTAGTTTTTCAAAAAGCTTATGATGAATTCCCATATAAAAAGTTGTTATGTAAAACAAAGATGATAGGTTGGAGGGATAAAACTTGCATCATCAGAAAACTTTCTAAAAGACAAGAACAATATGAATTGATAAATAAATAGTTACAGTTGCTGAAAGTCTAAAATAAAAACAAAATGCCAAAAACAGTTTTGGCAGCATTTAGTCTGAAATTATGAAGTGTGTTGTCGAATAGTGTCCAAGGTTATGGGGTGAAAGCAGGAGATGGTGTTGTTGAATGGTGTCAAAGGTTATGGGGTGAAAGCAGAAAATGGTGTTGTTGAATGGTGTCAAAGGTTATGGGTGAAAGCAGAAAATGGGGTTGAGAAGGATAATAAAACGGCAATGATAGAATAGCAGAACAAATTCAATGGGCCAAATGGCCTAATTTTGCTCCTATGTCTTATGGTCTAATATTTTAATATCTAGTCACAGGCAGCCAGCCCTGCTGTGGATATTGCCATACTGAGTACAGATCAAGACCCAGTTTGGGCTCAAATACTTAATAATGCATATCCACATAAACCATATTACTGAGGGGATTTAATACAAAAGTGGAAGTTGTCCTTTAGTTATATTGGGTATTGGTAAGATCACACCTGGGTTTTGTGTACAATTTTGGTTTCTTTATTAAGAAAGGATGTAAATATGTTAACAAAAGTTCAAAGAAAGTTTATTAGATTAACAACAATCTACTGGAAAATTGAATTGAATTGAATTGAATTGACTTTATTACTTATATATATCCTTTATATATATGAGCAGTAAAAATCTTTACGTTACATCTCCGTCTAAATATGCAATGTGTAATTTATAGTAATTTGTAATAAATAGCATATATAACAGGATAGTCAATATAACATAGAAATACAATTGTATCAGCATGAATTAAGCACTCTGATGGCCTGGCGGAAGAAGCTGACCCGAAGCTTTTATGCTGCTGTACTGTTTCCCGGATGGTAGCAGCTAGAACGGATTGTGGTTGGGGTGACTCTGTCCCCAATGATCCCTCAGGCCCTTTTTACACACCTGTCTTTGTAAATGTCCTGAATAATGGGAAGTTCTACAGGTGCACTGGGCTGTCCGCACCACTCTCTGCAGAGTCCTGTGATTGAGGGAAATACAGTTCTCATACCAGGCAGTGAGGCAGCCAGTCAGGATGCTCGCAATTGTGTCCCTATAAAAACTTCTTAGGATTTGGGGGCCCATACCAACCTCTTCAACTGTCCGAGATGAAAGAGGCGCTATTGTGCTTTTTTCAACACATAGCTGATATGTACAGACCACGTGAGATCCTCAGTAATGTGTATGCCGAGGAACTTAAACCAGTTTACCTTCTCAACCCCAGATCCACTGATGTCAATAGGGGTTAGCCTGTCTCAATTCCTCCTGTAGTCTACAACCAGCTCCTTTGTTTTTGCGACATTGAGGGAGAGGTTGTTTCTTGACACCACTGTGTCAGGGTGATGACTTCTTCTCTGTAGAATACCTCGTTATTATTTGAGATTAGAAAAATTCATGGAGTATCATCAGTAAATTTAATTAGCAGATTGGAACTGTGGGTGGCGACACAGTCATGGGTATACAGGGAGTAAAGGAGGGGCTTAGGACACAGCCCTGAGGGGCACCTGTGTTGAGGGTCAGAGGGGCATAGGTGAGGGAGCCCACTCTTACCACCTGTTGGTGATTTGACAGGAAGTACAGGATCCAGCTGCACAAGGCAGGGTGATGGCCAAAGTCTCTGAGCTTCTTGTTGAGCCTGGAGGGAATTATGGTGTTGAATGCTGAACTGTAGTCCAAGAACAGCATTCTCATATAAGCATCAGCAGGTCAAACAGCATCTGTAGGAGGAAAGGTATTGCTGATGTTTCAGTATCTGCAGAAATTAGTGGAAGAAAGCTGGATAGGCTATGCTTATACCTGTTGGGGTTTCGAAGAGCGAGAGGAGAAAGGTTTAATATCCCAAGGATTCTTGATAAGGTGGATGTGGAGAAGATATTTCCTCTTGCAGAAGAGTATAGAAGCAGGGTCACTATTTGAAAGTAAGGCTTAAGAGTTACTTAAGATTTTTTTCTCTCAGTTGGATATGCAATCTCCAAGTATTTTAATTTTTAAGGCAGAAAGCTGGTAAACAAGGTGAAATGTCAGGAGTGTTTAATTGAGAGACAATCAGTCATAATTTTATTGAAAGGCAGAGAAGGCTTGAGGAGCCATATGACTTAATCCATGGGTTTATAAAAATAATTTGTTCTGAAATCAACTACTAGCTTGCAAGACATCTGTACAGATGTATTGGTTCCTGTTGTGATAGGTCAACATACCAGCTCAGGCAATGCATCAAAGAACTGACATCTCTGAAGCTCAACAAATCTGGATAGACTATACAATACGAGTTATTAACATGCTTGCTAAAGTTAATACTGAGTGTCATGCTTTCTGCTTGGAGAACAAACTATTGACTGCATCTCAAATCTCTTCATGTTGTAGAGACTTCCTACAGAGGATGTGGAGAGTCTGCAGAGGGATATAGATAGGTTAAGTGAGTGGGCCAAGGTCTGGCAGATGGAATACAATGTTGGTAAATGTGAGATCATCCACTTTGGAAGGAATAATAGAAGAGCAGATTATTATTTAAATTGTGAAAGATTGCAGCATGCTGTTGTGCAGAGGGACTTGTTCATGAATTGCAAAAAGTTGGCTTGCAGGTACAACAGGTTATTAAGAAGGCAAACGGAATGTTGGCCTTCATTGCTAGAGGGATTGAATTCAAGAGCAGGGAGGTCATTCTGCAACTATACAGGATACTGGTGAGGTCACACCTGGAGTACTGTGTGCTGTTCTGGTCTCCATACTTGAGGAAGGATATACTGGATTTGGAGGCAGTACAGTGGAGGTTCACCAGGTTGATTCCAGGGATGAAGGGGTTAACCTATGAGGAGAGATTGAGTTGCTTGGACTATACTGTCTGGTGTTCAGAAGAATGAGAGGGGATCTTTTAGAAATATACAAAATTTTGAAAGGGATAGATAAGATAGAAGTAGGAAAGTTGTTTCCATTGGTAGGTGAGACTAGAACTAGGAGACATTGCCTCAAGATTCAGGAGAGAAGATTTAGGATGGAGATGAGGAGAAACTGTTTTTCCTAGAGACTGGTGAATCTGTGGAATTCTCTGCCCAGGGAAGCAGTCGAGGCTTCCTCACTGAATGTATTTAAGGAACAGTTAGATAGGTTTTTACATAGTAAAGGAGTTAAGGGTTATGGGTAAAAGGCAGGTGGATGGAGCTGAGTTTACGGACAGATCAGCCATGATCTTATTGAATGGCGGGGCAGGATCAATGGACCGGATGGCCTACTCCTGCTCCTATTTCTTATGTTCTTATGTTCCTGTTATAATGCACATTTGTCAATGAATTTTATTTTTAGGGGGTACCAGAAGGATTACAGATTTGATGCAAGACGTGGTAACAATATTTCATGCTGGTTTGTTCATGACAATGGGAAAAGATTTATTGATGGAACTCCTGATGACTACATTGTCTCTTCATTATTTGAACCGCTATATCCATTACCTAAGACCAAATGATGAAAATCAATTCCTTCAATATCTGTTGCAATGACTTTAATGTTTAATTATTTTCTATGTATAGTACATAGAGATTAAAAATTTATTAGTATGTTATTACCAAAAGAAATTTTTTTCCTAAATCAGATTTACATTGTGCAAAGAATAAAAGTGAGCACCAAAGTTAATTCAGTGAACAAAAACAAATAATTCTGGTGTCAGTATCATCTACAGAAGCAACAGTACCTTCCAGTAATAATACCAGAAGTATTATAGGTTATGTTCCAGGACCAGCTAAGGAAAGACAAATTCTGACAAGTTTCCTGGCTTCATGAAGAATGTCAGAATGACTTTAATCTAGTGAGATGCCAGAAAGTAGAGTTCCAGTGTCGATAACAACTGTGGGGCAAAGTGGTCCAGATTAGATCATGTGCTGTACATCGACATGAAGAAAGAACTGTCTCAAGGGAGAAATTATATTGACTGTTGATGTAACATGAATCTAAATTTGTCAAGATGAAGTGTCTAAAAGAGTTGGCTTGAAATGTACCAACAGAAGATAGACCCAATAACATTTATGATCATTGATTGAACTTAATTGATGATGCTTTTTTAGTGTTCAACTATGGTCCTCTATTGCAAACTGAATAAAGTGCTTGATTTAGCTATTTTTAGAGTCATAGAACTTTACAGCGCAGATACAGCCTATTCAGTCCAACAAGACCATGCTGACTACCATGCCCAATTTCCTGTACACACCCCATAAACCTCAGAGCAGCACCCCACTGAAACAAGTGCTTTTTAAATGGTTACTTTGTACCTTCAAGCACTTCCTTTGACCACTCATTGCATGTACTCATCACTCTCTGTGTGAAAAGGTTTCCCTTCATTTCCTTTTAAAACCTTTCATCTCTCACCATAAATCTATGTATGCCCTCTAGTTTTGGATTTCCCTACCGGGGTAAAGGACCGTTACCATTAAGATTATTTATGCCTCTCATACTTTTTAACATTTCCATAAGATTACCACTCACTCTCCTATGTTCCATGGAATAAAGACCTAGGTTGGCCAACCACTACCTATAACTCAGACCCTCAAGCAGGACAACATCCTCTGCAAGCTTTCCAGTTTAACCACACCTTTCCTATAACAGTGTAACCAAAACTATAAACAGTACTCCAACTGTGTCCACATCAGTGATTTATTCAACTGCAACATAACATCCCTGACTGATACTAAATACACTTTTCACCACCCTGTCTACCTGTGATGCTGCTTTCAATGAACTATGCACTTTTAGCCCCAAGTCCCAATGTTTTATTACACTACCTAGTGCCCAACCATTCATAGTACAAGTCCTATGCTGGTTTGACTTTCCAAAATTCATTACATCTATATTGAAATCTATTTGCCACTCCTTGACTTCCCTAAGACCCCCTTATTCGATTATAAATTTCTTAACTATCAATAACATCTCTTAATTTCATGTCATCTACTGCAAAACCCTTTCCATTCACAACCAGATCATTTATATAAATAACGTACAGTGTAACAAGTGGTGGAGTAGTAATGTGCCACAGAGTTCCAAAACTACTCCCTGTGGCACACCACTGGTCACTGGCTTCTTTTCCAAGAAACAGCCTTCAGCTACCACCCTCTACTCCCCACCTCTGAGTCAATTTTAAATCCACCTATTTAGCTCTCTCTGGATGCCACAGCACCCAATCTTCCAAACCAGCCTACCACATGGAATGTTGTTGAAGGTCAAAATAGACAACATCACTGCCCCACCCTTATCTACCATTTTGCTACTTCTTCAAAAAACCCTAAAAAGCTCTTCAAGCATGATTTTCCATGCAGAGAGCCGTAACAATTGTTCCTAATCGTACTCTGTCTAACCAAATGCTGGTAGACCCTGTCCTTCAGAATTCCTTCCAGTAACTTCCCAGTACAAGCTGACCAGCTTGTAGTTCCCTAGCTTGCCCTTGTTAACCTTTTCAGACAATAAAATAATATTAGCCACTTTCCTGTATCTGGGAACTTCACAACTAGCTAATAGTAAAACAAATATTTCTGCAACAGCCTCTACAATTTCCTCTCTTGCCTCTCACCTGGTTGTAGATGTGCTCTGTCAGGTCCTGGAGATTCATCCACCTTAATTTACTAAATACCTCTTCATTGGTAATATGAATATCCTCCAAAACATCTCACTTTTTTCCCTAATCTCTCGAGAAACTCTGATTTTCTTTTCAGTAAACACTGAGAATTATTCATTAATCCCACTCATCTTCTGAAGCTCTAGAGATAGATAGCTCTGCAGATTTCTATCCAGATTTCTCTGCATTTACTCTTAATATAGCCTAAACAAGATATGCAACTTGATTATGCTAATGAATTACTATAAACATTTTAAATAAATAGTACAATTACTTGAAATATATTCCAGATATTATGTATTAATATGCATTTTATGTATATAAAATAAATTTTATTTCAAATTCATTTCAGTTCAAGATTTCAGTTATTTTTTATTATTTTCCCCCGGTTTCAGATTTTAAAATGTGTAGACTTTTCCTGTGTCAAATACATTCTTGTCTGGGCAAATTTTAATCTGTACGTTGGATTTAGTTTTGTTTTCTTTAGCATGAGTTGATGCTTGCTTTAATGGACTGATGTATCATTTGCTGTTTTGACTTCATTATTTCTACCTTCCCTACATCGCATATTTCACTACCTCAGAAACCTCTTCCAGACTGATAATTTTCTGTGATGTTTGTATTCTTCTAATTTTGGCTTTCTCTAAAAATTGTCATAATTAATCACTCCACTGCTGGGATCTGTTCTTTAACTCCTAAGAACTTTAACTGGAATCTCTCCCTTCAGATTCCTGATGGGAATGTATAAATAAAATTATGAGGTGTATATAATCAGAGCCTGAGGCTGGTGCTGGATCCCAAGGAAAGGAACTTGTAGAATATCTATGATATGGCTCTTTAAAAGCCACCTTGTTTCTCTAGTGTCAAGCCCACTAGGGAAAATGCATTTCTGGATAGGGTGTTGTGTAATGAACCAAATATGATTAGGGAGCTAAGGTAAAGGAACTTTTATGAGATAGTGATCATAATATAATACGAGGGGTGATTGATAAGTTCATGGCCTAAGGTAGAAGGAGATGAGTTATTAACCATGCTTTCTGCATAATCACTCAAAGAGTTGACCTGCATGTGTATGTAACAAATGCTGTATAACTCTACCGTAGGCCATGAAGTTATCAATCACCCATCTGTGGACGCTTTCTGGAAGTCCAAAATCCGTATGTTCCTTGACCGCTGGACTAAGTGTGTAAATGTAGGAGGGGACTATGTTGAAAATTAAATGTGCTAGGTTTTCTAAAATTAACTCATTCTACCTTAGGCCACGAACTTATCAATCACCCCTCATAGATTTCACTCTTCAGTTTGAGAGGGATAAGCTAAAATTGGATGTATCATTATTACAGTGGAATAAATATAACTATAGATATATGAGGGAGGAGCTGGCCAAAGTGGATTGGAATGGATGATGATCCAGCAGCAATGGCTGGAGTTTCTGGGAGAAAGGAAAGACTATTAGAAATTTTTATATAAAAGAAAAGAAAAAAAAAACACTATTCTAAACAGAAAAAATGACTGGGCAGTCCATCCTGAGAGAAAAACCAAGAGAAAAGAGACTGTCTGATCAAATCCAAGGTTTAAAAAAATAGCTGGAAGAAAATCAGTACAAAAATCAGATCATATGAAAATATCGAATAAAAGGTCACCAGATTTCTTCAAATTTAAAATATGTATCCAATGTCCAACATCTTATTTTCTCTAGACTTAAACAGGACATGATAGAGGAAAGCCAATAAAAGGCGGTAGGAGGGTTAGGGTCCTTCCATTTAAGTAAAATGGCTTTCCTAGCCAATAAGGTTGAAAAGGCTATCATCCGCTCAGTGGAAGCAGGAATATATCCTGCTTCCGATGGAATAATCCCAAAAATAGCTGTAAATAAGCTTGGTTGTAAATCCAGATCCAGCACTTTAGATAAGGTTTTAAAAACATCTTTCCAAAAATACTCCAACTTTATGCAAGACCAAAACATGTGAGTTAAAGTGGCCACCTGAGTATTACATTGATCACAAATAGGATTAATATTGGGAAAAATACGGGCTAATTTATCCTTTGACATATGTGCCTGATGCACAACCCTGAACTGTATCAAAGAATGACAGGCACAAATAGATGAAGTGTTTACCAGATGAAAAATTTTACTCCATTGATTATCTGGAAGTAACTCTTGAAATTCCAGTTCCCTGGCAGCTTTGATTTTATCGTTAGATGTCTTCCGTAAATTCAATAACCATTTATAAATTGTAGCTATTGATCCTTTTTGGAGTGGATTAACCTGGAAGAGGATATCTATTATATTAGATGGATAAGCAGAGGGATAACTTGGAAGCAAAGTACGTAAAAAATTCCTAATTTGTAAATATCTAAAAATGTGTACATTGAATAAATCAAATTTATCTGCTAGCTGAGTAAAAGACATTAAACAATCCTCTATAAACAAATCCAAAGAAGTTATTATACCTTTAGTTTTCCAAATTAAAAAAGCCTGATCTAAAATTGATGGTTTAAAAAATAGTTACGATATATTTTACTAAAAAGGACAAAATTATTTAGTTCAGAAAATCTGCCAAACTGAAACCAAATTCTTAATGTATGTTTAATAAAAGGATTAAGTTCTTGTCTACCAAACTTAGAAAGCAGGAAAGGAAGAGGAGCTCCCTGTAAAGAGGCCAAGGGTTACCCCTTTACCGAGTTTTTCTCCAATTCCACCCGTAAAGGACAGTCATACATGTCTGATGAATGAATCCAACAGATAATACAGTATATCGAATATTAATTGCAGTCTAAGATTTGGCAAAGTCATACCACCGTACTTCTTAAATTTCTGCAATAAAGGTTTACTCAGTCTAGGATTTTTATTGTTCCAAATATAGGATAAAATTTTAGAGTCTATTCTGTCAAAAAACCGTTTAGGAACAAATGAAGGAACTGCTTGAAATATATGTAAGAATTTCGGTAGAACTATCATTTTAATAGCATTAATTTGACCAATTAATGATAGCATCATAGGAGACCATTTAGAAAGTGTTTGTTGGGTATAATCAATTAATGGGAGAAAATTATATTTATACAGATCTTTAAAATTCCTAGTAACTTTAATACCAAGATAAGTAAATTGATTTTAGCAATACTAAAATGTAATTGCTCGTACTGATCCAAATGAGTATTAATAGGAAATAATTCACTTTTGTATAAATTTAACTTATATCCAGAAAAACTACTAAATTTGGAGAATATGGATAACATAGAAAGAATAGGTTTCTTAGGATCTGAAATGTAGACCAACAAGGTGTCTGCATACAATGAAACCTTTTGCATTTTATCCCCTTTCTTAATACCCTGAATACTATTGGAATTCCAAAGAGCAATAGCAAGGGGTTTGAGAGCCAAGTTAAATAACAAAGGACTAAGAGGACAGCCCTGCCGGGTAACTCTGTATAGTCTAAAATAGGGAGATTTTTGATTGTTAGTTATAACTGCAGCCATAGGAGCTTGATAGATCAATTTGATCCAGGAAATGAAACCCGGACCAAAATTAAATCTTTCTAAAATTTCAAATAAATAAAACTACTCCACCCTATCAAAGGCTTTCTCTGCGTCAAGGGAAAATACACATTCAGGTTCTTTGGATGGAGAGGAATAAATAAGTTCAATAGTCTCTGAATATTAAAGTATGAATATCTATTCTTAATAAATCCAATTTGATTGTTAGAGATAACTTTAGGTAAAATAGTCTCAATCCTATTAGCCAAAATTTTAGGAAGAATTTTAGAATCCACATTTAGGAAAGAAATTTGTCTATGAGAGGCACATTTAGATAAATCTTTTCCTTTTTTAGGAATTAGTGAAACTAATGCCTCATAAAAAGTTTTTGGGAGAGTCCCAGAAAATTTGAATCAGTGAAAACTTGACATAAATGAGGTGTAAGTATCTCAGCAAAAGTCTTAAAAAATTCCACTGTATATCCATCTGGTCCCAGAGCCTTACCTGATTGAAGAGAGGATATAGACCTTGTTATTTCCTCTTGTTTAATAGGTGCATCTGATGTATTCATATCTTGAGCAGAAATTTTAGGTATATTCAGCTTTTGCAAAAATCTATTCATAGAAGTAGTATTGTCTGAAAAGTCAGATTTATAAAGGTTAGAGTAGAAATCCAGAAATACCTTATTAATTTCCTGACCATCTGATCTTTCAATTCTATCAGCTCTTCTTATTTTCAAGATCTGTCTTCTAGCCATATCTGCTTTTAATTGACCAGTCAACAATTTGCCTGACTTATCCCCATGTATGTAAAATTGACTTTTAGATTTGAGAAGTTGCTGCTCAATGGGATAG
The DNA here is from genome assembly GCF_048418815.1 of Hemitrygon akajei. Classification (NCBI taxonomy): domain Eukaryota; kingdom Metazoa; phylum Chordata; class Chondrichthyes; order Myliobatiformes; family Dasyatidae; genus Hemitrygon; species Hemitrygon akajei. The sequence continues at coordinate 68,499,898 of NC_133142.1, read as the reverse complement.
GTCAAAAGCAAATCATGCTGTGTTTGAAGTTCCACCCCTTCCTTATAATGATCTTCATTAGGTGCTACTGAATAAACTTTATCTATTTCTTTAATCCTGTTCATAATCATTAAAAGTTCTGCTTTGGTTTTCCTTCTTAAACCTACTGAATATGAAATTATCTGAGAAAAGATATCATCGTATCCCAAATAACCAAATTTGACATTCCCTCAGTTGTATTTAATTCAAAAAAATAAAGAAATTTGTTCTTTAATAAAACTTACAAAAGCTAAGTCCTGTAATAATGTAGTATTGAATCTCCACTGAGAAGAATTTAAAATGTTATCAGGAAATCTAAATGTTAATTTCATGGGTGCGTGGTCTGACAACGTGATGACATCATACGTGCAATCGGCAACAAAAGGCACCAATTGCGTGTCCAGCAAACAATAATCAATTCTTGAGTATTTATGATAAACATGCAAAAAGAAAGAAAAATCCCTATCTTTAGGATGTATAAATCTCCAGATATCAACCAAACCGTATTCCAATAAAAAAGAGTTAATACAAGTCACAGCCTTATTAGGAAGCAGCAGATTGGTTGATGACCTATCAATCGAAGGATTTAAACAACAGTTGAAGTCACCACCCATAATCAACTTGTGTTAATTTAAATTTGGCAATGCAGAAAATAGTTTCTTAAAAAATTCAGAACTATCTATATTAGGTGCATAAGCACACACTAGAGCCATCTTTTGAACACATAACAGACCAATAACAATTAAATATCTTCCAATTGAATCAGTAACAGTATTAAAATGTATGAAAGGGATTTTAGATTTAATAAAAATAAATACCCCTCTAATATTAGTTACTGATAAAGAATGATATTGATAACTCTCCAAAATTTAAAAAAACGATTTTCATCTTCCCTACAAATATGGGTCTCCTGGGCAAAAATCATATCAGCCTGAAGTGCTTTTAATTTCTTTAAGTTCTTTTTCCACTTAATAGATTGGTTCATACCATTCAAATTCCAAGATATTATATTAATTTTATTAACCACCATATTTAAAGTTTAATATAAGATTTTGTATAGTAAGTTATTGCATAAGCACAACTCAAATCTACCAGGAAAAGCAGAGCATGAACTCGATCAGAGATTAAAAAAATGCAACATGATTAACAGAAAAACCTCTCAGGATTGCCCAGTCAGAAAACACCTAATCTAATAACCCCACCCCTTCCCCCCAAAGCCCCAAAACCATCCAATAGGCGGACAGCATACTAAACTACTATCCCCTATCCCCTAGCTCCAATTGGCAGGCTCTTCTCAGAGAGTTATGTATTAACACCACTAGCTAAAGACAAAACAGAAAAAAATGAAGTAAACAATTTCAAATATTTTGATATTATGTCTAACAAAGGTTAGAACCTAACTAACATCACCCATCTTAAATTCATTTAAAATAAGTTCGTCATATATTCAATAAAGGATAAATCCAACCAATTAATGTGTTATGACTAGTGCTAGCCACTTACAAGTCAATAAAAAAGTAAGTAAATATGTGTATATTAAATCCAAAACTATATTAAGTATTAAAGTTTTCCCATTTCAAGGACTCCCAGCTAAGGATTAATCATTCAAATTGCTTGTGAGATGGATTTGAACTCCTTTATGAATCTCCAACCCTCTTCTGGAGAGTTGATCCATTTGGGGCAATCATTAGGTAGAGAGATTCTCAGACGAGCCAGGAAGCGTAAAGAAGGACAATTATTCTTATAAAGTTCAGCCATCACTTCCTGATATTTAACTCTTTCAGCATAGACCTCTGGCGCAAAATCTTCAATTATACGAATGGCTGCCCCGTTAAAGATTAGCTTCCCTTGCTTCCTTGCATCTCAGAGAATCGCTTCTTTAGTTGTAAAATAATGCAGACATAGTATCACATGGTGAGGTTCCATCTCAGGTGAAGGCTTTGGATGGAGAGAACAATGGGCTCTATCTATCATCGGAGGCGCTTCAAGTATCTCACTAAAAGGTGAATACAGCCGGCCCTCCCTATCCACGGGGGATTGGTTCCGAGACCCCCTGGGGATACCAAATATCGCGGATGCTCGTCCCTTATTTAACCTTTATCAGTGCGGTGGACTTTAGGATGCAGCAGAACCCCGGACTTTATTTAACTTGTTCAGAGCAGTGGGCATTAGGACTCGGCATAGCTCTGAATCCGAGGTGTTTCTGTTCATGAAAATAATCATGATCGCAATTGAAAATAAGGTGGAAGTAATAAAGCGATCGGGAAGAGGTGAAACACCATTAGTCATTGGAAAAGCGTTAGGCTACAGTCGGTCAACGATCGGAACAATTTTAATGGAGCATTTGAAGGCCCCACCCCGATGAAAGCTACAATTATTACTAAGCAACGCAGTGGTTTAATTATTGAAATACCGTTTCTTAAGTGTTTTATATGCATAGAAAGGTAAAATATGTACCATTTACTAAGACAAACGTTTGACTGACTGACGCTAAATAATACCGGATGTACCTGTTCTGACCTCAAATCCGACTTAAAGACGGACTCAGGAATGGAACTCATTCATAACCTGGGAACTGCCTGTACTTTTAAGTCATTTCCAGATTACTTATAATACATAATACAATGTAAATGCTATGTAAGTAGTTGTTATACTGTATTGTTTAGGGAATAATGACAAGAAAAATAGTCTGTACATGCTCAAACGAGTGCTGTAGGGAGAACTTCCGGGTCTTCCTGATCCGCGGTTGGTTGAATCCGTGGATGAGGAGGGCCGACTGTATAACATATCTGTAAAATATTTCAATGGCACACTGGATTCCGTATTTTCAGACAAACCCAGTATGCGTAAATTCATCCTGTGGCTTCTACTTTCCAGATCAACTGTTTTCTTCTTAATTCTCGATATTTCCGAAGTATCCTCATTAATTTTCTTTTCCATAGCCGATATCTTTAATTCTTGTTCTTTAAAAACTTGATTCATTGCCTCCTGTTCTCTTTCAATTCTGTTAGTAGTCTTCTTGAGCACCTCAGATTGGGTTTCCAGATTGCCACAAGATTCCTGGATGACAGAAATAATTTTTTTCAAACTTTTCATTAGCCTTCACCAGGTTATCAATCTTAGTATTCATATCTTACATTAAAGAGAGCATTCTTTCTGAATAAAGACTTCCACTGATGGCTCTGTTGGGTTGGTTTCAGCAACAGTTTTTCCAGCTTTTTAAAAAAAAAATTTTAAATCCCTGCCATCATAATTAAATCGTAAAACCTTCAGTAAAGGTAATAAATCTTCAAACTTTAAACAGATCGAGCAGTTATTAAAGTTAGGAGCAGCGCATACATGTCCTACTCCATGGACTGACAACAGGAGACACCTCCAGCAGCAGCTCAATGAAATACATAATCTAGCAGAGAGAAAATAATAGTAATAAATAAAATAAAATAAAATAAATAATAATAAATAAACAAGTAAATCAACAATGTATATTGAATAGATTTTTAAAAATGCAAAAATAGAAATACTGTATATTTTAAAAAAGTGAGGTAGTGTCCAAAGACTCAATGTCCATTTAGGAATCGGATGGCAGAGGGGAAGAAGCTTCCTGAATCACTGAATGTGTGCCTTCAGGTTTCTGTACCTCATACCTAATGGTAACAGTGAGAAAAGGGCATGCCCTGGGTGCTGGAGGTCTTTAATAACAGATGCTGCCTTTCTGAGACACCACTCCCTAAAGACATCCTAGGTACTTTGTAGGCTAGTACCCAAGATGGAGCTGACTAGATTTACAACCATATGCAGCTTCTTTTGGTTCTGTGCAGTAGCTCCTCCATACCAGACAGTGATGCAGCCTGTCAGAAGGCTCTCCACGTTACAACTATAGAAGTTCTTGAGTGTATTTGTTGATATGCCAATTCTCTTCAAACTCCTAATAAAGTATAACCGCTGTCTTGCCTTCTTTATGACTACATCGATATGTTAGGACCAGGTTGAATACTCAGAGATCTTGACACCCAGGAACTTGAAGCTGCTCACTCTCTCCACTTCTGATCCCTCTATGAGGAGTGGTATGTGTTCCTTTGTCTTACCCTTTCTGAAATCCACAATCAGCTCTCTTGTCATACTGACAGTGAGTTCCAGGTTGTTGCTGCAGCACCACTCCACTAGTTGGCATATCTCATTCCTGTACACCCTCTCATCACCACCTGAGATTCTACCAACAATGGTTGTAACATCAGTAATTTATAGATGGTATTTGAGCTATCCCTAGCCACACAGTCATGTGTATATAAAGAGTAGAGCAGTGGGCTAAGCACACACCCCTGAGGTGCATAGAACCATAGAACATTACAGCACAGAAACAGGCCTTTTGGCCCTTCTTGGCTGTGCCGAACCATTTTCTGCCTAGTCCCACTGTCTGGCACCCGGGCCATATCCCTCTAAACCCCTCTCATCCATATACCTGTCCAAGTTTTTCTTAAATGTCAAAAGTGAGCCTACATTCACCACCTCATCTGGCAGCTCATTACACACTCCCACCATTCTCTGCGTGAAGAAGCCCCCCCAATGTTCCCTTTAAACTTTTCCCCCTTCACCCTTAACCCATGACCTAGTGTTGATCGTCAGCAAACAGGATAAGTTATCACCAATCCGCACAGACTGTGGTCTTCTGGTTAGGAAGTCAAGGATCCAATTGCAGAGGGAGGTACAGTGGCCCAGGTTCTGCAACTTCTCTATCAGGATTGTGGGAATGATGGTATCAAATGCTGAGCTATAGTCAATGAACACCATCCTGACGTAGGTGTTTGTGTTGTCCAAGTGGTCTAAAACCGAGTGGAGAGCCATTGAGATTGCATCTGCCGTTGACCTATTGTGGCGATAGGCAAATTGCAATGAGTCCAGGTCCTTGCTGAGGCAGGAGTTCAGTCTAGTCATGACCAACCTCTCAAAGCAATTCATCACTGTCGATGTGAGTGCTACTGGGTGATAGTCATTAAGGCAGCTCACATTATTCTTCTTAAGCGCTGGTATAATTGTTGCCTTTTTGAAGCAAGTGGGAACTTCTGCCCATAGTAGTGAGAGGTAGAACAATGTCCTTGAAAAATGACTATATGACATATATGAAGAAATCTGCAGATGCTGGAAATTCAAACAACACACACAAAATGCTGGTGGAACACAGCAGGCCAGGCAGCATCTATAAGGACCTTCATCAAGGACTTGATGAAGGGTCTCAGCCCGAAACATCAACAGTGCTTCTCCTTATAGATGCTACCTGGCCTACTGTGTTCCACCAGCATTTTGTGTGTGTTGTTATATGTATAGTATCTGAAATACATCTTATGGAAATGTTTGATGATGAACTTCAAGAAAAAAATAAATGCACAAAAAGAAGTGACTAGAATAGATTAACTGTAGTTTCAAAACTCGCCCACAAGGGGTGGCGCTGGCCATCGACGGCGACAGCGTGACGGAGCTGCAATTCCAACACAGGCCATCGACAGCGCGACGGAGCTGCAATTCCAGCACAGGCCATCGACAGCGCGACGGAGCTGCAATTCCAGCACAGGCCATCGACAGCGCGACGGAGCTGCAATTCCAGCAAAGGCCATCGACAGCGCGACGGAGCTGCAGTTCCAACGCTGGCCATTGGTGGCGCGTCAGGCCCGTCGTTCCGGTTGCTTGGTGATGGCAAAGCCGTGGCTGTCGTCTGGCCTGTTCCCGCCGACTTGTGGAAACCCGAGTCGGAAGAGACATGAATAAAAACGCGTCCCTGGGAAATGCCGAGACTCCGCGGCTTCCTGTGCAGCCGTAGCAGTGGTAATCAGGATGGAGCAATACGTGGTCGTCAGGACGGTGGGGAGAGGCAGCTACGGAGAGGTGCAGTTGGTGAGGCACGGCAGGGACGTGAAGCAGGTAAAAACGGGCGGCAGTGGTAGGCACAGGCCAGGCACAGGCACCTTTCCCTGTTGCGGACAAAGGAGCTGTCGACAGCAACCTCTGGGCAGGACGGCTCACTGAACAAACACACCCCTGGTCTGATTCCGAGACTGGGACCCACTCCAGTATGACTCTCAGCCACCTTAAACGCCATCAGACACTCTCCCCATATTCCAACTGCACTCCTTACCCTCACCACTCAAAACCTCACTCCTCACTGTCCATTTCAGTCACGTGATCGCTCTTCAGTCTATTCTCACTCCTCATAGTCCGTTCTCACTCTTACTCTTCACAGGCGCACCTTCAAACTTCAGTCTGGCCTGCAGTCCTCAGTCTGACCCTAAATCAATAAGTAGCCGGACATGGATCTTTACTCAGGTCTCCATCTCCTAGTATTGGTCCATAGTCTGCAGCCTGAGGAACCTCAATCATCTTTTTACCCCCTGATCAAATACTCATTCACACTTTAAATCCCAATCCCAGCATTTGCTCTGTTAAACCACATACACAAAATGCTGGAGGAACTCAGAAGGCTAAGCAGCATCTATGGAAAAGAATAAACAGTCGACATTTATTAACTCGGAGATGTGAGTTAAGGTAGGCTTTTATTGGCTGGAAGAAAGCACAAGCAGCAAGCAACCACCACACAACATCCTAGAGACTGAGGAAGGAGCAGTGCCTCCAATCACCTTTATACAGGGGTCTGTGGGAGGAGCCACAGGAGCAGTCAGTGGGGGGGGGGGGGGGGTGTCCAGACAGGTATATGTAGTTCCCCACAGTTTCTGGCTGAGACCCTTCAGCAGGACTGGGGGGGGGGGGGGTGGGGAAGATGAGGAGTCGGGGTTAAAAGGAGTGGTGTGGGGTGGAAGAAACATAAGGTGATGGGTGAAAGCTGGATAGGGGAAGGGGTGAAGTAAAGAGCCGGGAAGTTGATTTGTGAAAGAGGTACAGGGGTGGAGAAGGGGGAAACTGATAGGAGAGGACAGAAGAAAGAAAAAGGGGAGGAGCATCAGAGGGAGGCGATGGGCAGGCAAGGAGATAGGGTGAAAGAGGGAAAAGGGGATGGGGAGTGGTGAAGGAGAGGGTTGGCATTACTGGAAGATCGAGAAATTGATGTTCATGCCATCAGGTTGGAAGTTACCCAGACGGAATATAAGATGTTGTTCCTCCACCTGCGTGTGGCCTCATTGCAACAGTAGAGACATGGATAAACATATCGAAATGGGAAAGGGAAGTGGAATTAAAATGGGTGGCCACTGGGAGATCCCGCTTTTTTTGGCGGACAGAGCGTAGGTGCTCAGCGAAGCAGTTTCCCAATCTACGTCGGGTCTCACTGATATACAGTAAGTAAATGACCCCAACAGACTCACAGGTGAAGTGTCGCCTCATCTGGAAGGACTTTTTGGAGCCCTGAATGGTAATGAGGGAGGAGGCCACACTCAGGTTGGAGAAACAACACCTTGTATTCTGAGGCATGAACATTGATTTCTCAAATACCTGCCCTTAATGCCTGCCCTTCCAATCTCTCACCTTATCTCCTTGCCTGCCCAGTGCCTCCCTCTGGTGTTCCTGTCCCTTTTCTTTCTTCCATGGCCTTCTGTCCTCTCCTATTAAATTACCCTTTTTCCAGCCTTGTATCTTTTTCACCAATCAACTTCCCAGCTCTTTACTCCACAGCTCCCCCTCCCTGTTACACCTTTCACCTTGTGTTTCTCCCTCCCCTCACTTCTTAACTCTACTCCTTATCTTTTTTTCTCCAGTTCTGCTGGAGGGTTTCGGGTCGAAACATCAGCTGTTTCTCTTTTCCATAGATGCTGCCTGGCCTGCTGAGTTCCTTCAGGATTTTTGTGTGTGTTGCTTGGATTTCCAGCATCACAGATTTTCTCTTGTTTGTGATTTGCTTTATTATCTCTCCTATAAATTATATCTCATTTGTGGCCCTTCCATTTAATATGTAAATAAAGAATAAGGTGTACCACATAACTTTGTATCTTCTAAATAAATTTTGAAGTGATATTCTTAACTCTGTCACCTTAGGTTAATTCATGTCAAACTGTACCTTCTAACATTTCTCCAAACTGTTGCTGCAAAATCACACTAATTCAAATAGTGATAGTGCTACTGAATTTACATTGATGCTGAAGATATGCATCAGTTGTATTTTTTTAAGTTTTCTTGAGTATTTGTGGACTGTGATCTATGTCATATTTACATTCTGACATGACCTGAGTAGCATATGGGCTTCTTAAGTTTCCTAGAAAATTCAAAGGCTATTTTACAGATGATGAACAGTTTTGTGCAGAAAGCAAACACTGAAACTGAAATTGCAGTTTTGTTTTCATGTATAGCTCTACACTTTCAAAAGACAGCAATTTATTATGCATGATTAGAATTGCAATATTGATCAATGTTCCAAGTTATGCTTCATACTGTATTGTGATCTGCCAAGCCACATATTGCAGATCACAGTTCAGTTTGTAGCTGGTAACTCCTTCAACTTTGTTGTAATTGAAGAAATTTGAAAATTGGCATTAGGTCAACTAACTTTTGAACATTATAAAACTCGAGACAGCTTTTAGTTGATCAGGAACAAAACCAGATCTCCTGTCTAAACTAGACTGTTAGCATGTTAGTTTAGCTTCAGATTGAATCCTTGCATTTCTGCTCTGTTGTTATTCCCAAAATTTAAAGTAATTATAGGGAAAGAGAAAAACCTGGGAAAAAGAAACAGGAGACAATGTAAACAGGAGATTCTACGATGCTGGAGGCACACAAAATGCTGGAGGAACTCAACAGATCAGGCAACATCTATGGAAATGAGTAAACAATTGATGTTTATCAGAGTGTGTGTGTGTGTGTGTGTAGCCAATAGGAATAATTTGCATGAATAAGGAAATCAAAATTGGATTAAAGGGAGTATTGCACAATGTTTGGCTTTGTTGAGTTTGTTCCTGATACATGGTTCATGAAATGGGAAATTTTCATTTCATTGCAGTGACATCTTTCGCCTTGGTCAGCACAATGTTTTTATCAAATATTTAACTGTTTTCGTTTTTTTCACTTAGCTAAATAAAAATGTCTGAAAATGTAATGCTTTTATTTGTGTAAGGTCGTTCAAAATCACAGAATGTCTCAAGTGTTTTGTAACCAATGAAGTATTTTTACTGGTTATTGTTGGTGTTTAGGAATAGTGGGAGCTATTTTAAACACAGTAATATAATGCAGAAACGGAAATAAATAATTGGTTTTAGGTGGTGGTGCATGGATATTTGTTGAACAGTATACAGTCTTAGGCAATTTTAAACATTTCTGTAAAAGTGAAGATGCTTTCAAAAATAATGAAATTATAAGTTTCTAAGTATGAAAAAGATACTATAAAGAGCAGGAAACAGTAAAAAATTAAATGTGTATTTGGTGTGACCTTTAAAACTGCATCAGTTCTCTTAGGTACACTGTCATGCCATTTTATAAGAAAATTGTTTGGTAGGTTGTTCCAAATGTCTTGGAGAACTTGTCACAGTTGTGCGGATTTTGGCTGTGTCGCTTGATTCTGTCCCTCCAAGCAATCCCATGTAGCCTCGAACATGTTGAGATCAGGACTCTGTAGAAGCCATGCTATCTGTTGCAGAATTCCTTTTCACTGTTCTTTATGACCTTGGCCATGTGTTTAGGGTTATTGTTGTGCTGCAGAATGAAGTTCAGACCATTCAGATACCTCGCTGATGGTATTGCATGAAAGAAGAGAATCTGCTTGTACTTCTCAGCATTGAGGATTCCATTGATTCCGACCAGATCACCAACTCTATTTGCAGAAATGCAAACCAAACCTGCAGGGAACCTCTGCCATGCTTCAAAATGAAATTCCTGTCTTCTGAAAAATTCTGCTCGGGAGAGACCTTGCTCATACAGGATGACCACCTTGCTCACTTTTGCCATGGTGTAAGAAATGATAAATTGTCACATCTACCATGCCCTCACCTTTTAGTTGGTTGTCCTTCACCCAGTTTGATTCCTTATACACCCATATGATTTGAGCTTCTTCGCGGGTTTGTGGATGGTATTAATCCGGTATTTCTTAAAGATCTTGGTGATCCTTCCAGAAGCCATGGAAATATAGGGTAGACAGGCAGTAGCAATGGGTTCCTCCTTGTTGTTAAATTCCCTGGGGTTTCCATCAGCCCTTTTAAGGGCCCGATTGATTTCAGTCAACTTGTGTCTATTCTGTAGGAACGTTGTGTGTAATCGTCTTATTTGTTCAGGGGGACTGTCCAGATCCAAATTAGTTTTGACCATAGGATTGACTTCAATAGCACAAAACTACTGTGCTGTGCCAATGGCTTTTTGGACTGTCTAGTAAAGGAAGCCATTGAAATAAACCTAGAGGAAAAGAATTTTAACAAAGATGAAGGTCTCACTGTAAGTAAGGATTGTAAGCAAGGTGGGAAATCAGAAACTTGATTGGGTGAGGACTAACCAATTAGGAGGGATGGACTGCAGGGGTACAAATACCACTGGACTAGACGTGCCCAGGCATTGTCTCTTATGAAGATGACAGAATTTGTCACAAAACGTCAGTTATAATTGATACCTGATTCCGGCTGGAAGCCTGAGAAAAGTTTTTTCACCTATTCAATCTTTCATTATAACTCAGGTCCTCCAGTCCTGGCAACATCCTTGTAAGAACTCAGCAGGTCGGGCAGCATCCGTTGAAAGAAGCAGTCAGCGTTTCGGGTCAAAACCCTTCGTCAGGACTAAAGAAGGAGGGGGCAGGGGCCCTATAAAGAAGGTGGGGAGAGGGTGGAAAACCAATCAGTAAAGATCAAGGGGTGGGGGAGGGGAAGCAGGGAGGGGATAGGCAGGAGAGGTGAAGAAGGAATCTAAGGGGAAAGCACTATGGGTAGTAGAAGAAGGCAGAATCATGAGAGATGATAGGCAGCTAGAAGAGGGGACAGAGTAGAGGTGGGATGGGGAAGGGAGAAGGAGAGAATTACTGGAAGTTGGAGAATTCGATGTTCATACCAAGGGGCTGGAGACTACCCAGACGGTATATGAGATACTGTTCCTCCAACCAAAGTTTGGCCTCATCATGGCAGTAGAGGAGGCCCTGTATGGACATATCCGAATGGGAATGAGAGGGAGAGTGGAAGTGAGTGGCAACCAGGAGATCCTGTCTGTTGTGGCGGACGGAGCGTAGGTGCTCGACGAAGTGGTCCCCCAATCTGCGTCGGGTCTCGTCTATGTAGAGGAGGCTGCACTGGGAGCACCAGATGCAATAGATTACCCCAACAAACTCACAAGTGAAGTGTTGCCTCACCTGGAAGGACTGTTTGGGGCCCTGAATAGTGGTAAGAGATGAGGTGTAGGGACAGGTGTAGCACTTACGCTTGCAGGGATAAGTGCCAGGTGGGAGATCTGTGGGGAGGGATGTGTGGACCAGGCAGTTGCGGAGGGAACAATCCCTGCGAAAAGCAGAGAGGGGTAGAGAGGGAAAGATGTCCTTAGTGGTGGGGTCCTGTTGAAGGTGGCGGAAGTTGCGGAGGATAATATGCTGGATCCGGAGGCTAGTGGAGTGATAGGTGAGGACAAGGGGGACACGGTCCCTGTTGTGGTGACGGGAGGATGGGGTGAGGGCTGATCACTTTCTCCAGATCAAGGGTGTGGCTATGGGTACTCGCATGGGCCCTAGCTATGCCTGCCTCTTCGTGGGTTATGTGGAACAATCTATGCTCCAAATCTATACTGGTACTGCTCCCCAACTTTTCCTTCGATACATTGACGACTACATTGGTGCTGCTATCTGCCCCCATGCTGAGCTCATCAATTTCATTGACTTTGCCTCTCACTTTCACCCAGCCCTCAAATTCACTTGGTCCACTTCTTTCCCCTTTCTCGATCTCTCGGTTTCCATCTCTGGAGATAGACTGTCCACTGACATCTTCTATAAACCCACTGACTCCCATAACTACCTTGATTATAGCTCTTCCCACCCTGCCAAATGCAAAAATTCTATTCCCTATTCCCAGTTCCTCCTTCTCTGCTGCATCTGCTCCAAGGATGAGGCTTTCCGTTCAAGGACATCCCAGATGTCCTCTATCTTTACGAATTGTGGTTTCCCTTCTGCTGTCATCAATGATGCTCTCACCCGCATCACCTCCATTTCCCGCACTTCAGCCCTCACCCAATCCTCCCGTCACCACAACAGGGGCCGTGTCCCCCTTGTCCTCACCTATCACTCCACTAGGTACGTCTTGATTTGACCACAGCATCTGCAGTGCACTTAGTGTTAACATCCTTGTAAATTTTTTCTGTATTCTTTCAATCTTATTTACAGCTTTCCTTTAGATAGGTGATCAAAACTACACATATACTCTGAATTAGGCCTCACCAATGTCTTATACAACTTCAACATAACATCCCCATCTCTTCTTGTCAGTATTTTGATCTATGAAGGCCAATGTGCCAAGACCTTTCTTAATGACCCTATCTACCTATCAATCACAATTCAATGAATTATGGGCCTGTATTCCAGATCCCTTTGTTCTACCACATTCCTTAGTACCTTACCATTCACAGTGTATGACCTACCCTAATTGGTCCTGTTGAAGTGGAACAGCTCACACTTGTCTACATTAAATTACATCTGCTATTTTTCCAGCTGGTCCAGAACCCGTTTCAAGCTTGGATAGTCTTCCTTGCTGTCCACTACACCCTAAGTCTTTGTGTCATCCTAAAATTTGCTGATCCAGTTAACAATAATATCATCCAGATTGTTGATATAGATGACACAACACCCTGATCCCTGCAGCACTCCATTAGTCACAGACCTCCAGCCAGAGAAGCAACCATCTACTATCACTGTCTGGCTTCTCCTGCAGAGCCAATGTCTAATCCAATTTACTACCTCATCTTGAATGCAAAGTGACTGAACCTTCTTGACCAACCACCCATGCAGGACCTTGTCAAATGCCTTACTAAAGTCCAGAGCCTTTCCTTCATCAATTTTCCTGGTAACATCCTCTCAAAACTCGATAAGATTGCTTAGATATGACCTACCATTTTCAAAGTCATGCTGACTATCCCTAATCTATCACGGTCTTTCCAAATATACCCAGTGTCTTAGAATACCTTCCAATAACTTATCCTCTTCTGATGTTAGGCTCACTGGCCTATAATTTCCTTGTTTATTCTTAGAGCCTCTCTTAAACAGCAGAACAATATTAGCTATCATCCAATCCTCCGGTACCTTACCTGTTGTTAAAGATGGTTTGCTAGTTTCTGTACTTGCCTCCCTCAGACTCTGTGGATTTATCCACCCTGATTTTGCCTCAAGACAGCAAACACCGCCTCCTCTCTCATCTGTATAGGGTCTGTGATCTTGCTGCTGCTTTGCCTCACTTCTATAAACCTTGTGTCTATCTCTCGAGTAAATAGAAATGCAAATAATCAATTTAAGATCTCTCATATCTTTTTGGTTCCAGACATAGATATCCATTGTGATCTTCCAGAGGACCAATTTTGTCCCTTGCAATCGTTTTGCTCTTAACATATCTGTAGAAGCCCTTAGGATTCTCCTACACCTTGTTTGCTAGAGCAACTTCATTCCTTCTTTCAGCCCTCATGATTTCTTTAAGTCTTTTCTTGTATTTCTTCTACTCCTCAAAGTATCTAATTTGTTCCTACCTGCTTATACCTGGTATGCACCTTTAACCAGGGCTTCAATACCTTTTAAAAACCAAGGTTCCTTAAACCTTTTATCCTTCCCTTTTATTCTGACAGGCAGTTACAAGCTTTGTACACTCATAATTTAATTTTTGAAGAGCTCCCAAATACCAAGTATATGTTTGCCAGAAAACAGTCTGTCCCTATCCACACTGAAAAAATTCTTTTTGAAACCATTAAAATAGGTCTTTCTCAAATTCAGAATCTCAATCCGAGGACCAGACCTATCCTTTTCCATAATTGCACTAATTGCATTAATTTCCATAATTGAAACTAATGGCACTGTGATCACTTGAAGCAAAATGTTCCCCTACACAAACTTCTGTCACCTGCTGTGTCTCATTCCCTAATAGGAGTTCAAGTATTGCACACTGTCATTGGGACTTCTATGTCCTATGTTTAGGAAACTTTCCTAAACACATCTGACAAACTTTATAACATCTGGTCCTTTTATAGTATGGGAGGTCCTGTTAATATGTGGAAGGTTAAAATCACCTATTATCACAACCTTGTGTTTCTTGCGACAGTCTGTGATCTCTACAAATTTGTTCCTCTAAATCCCGCAGTCTGTGGGTAGCCTATAATCCTATAATATAGGCCCATTAACATGGTCATGTCTTTCTTATTCCTCAGTTCCACCCATAAGGCCCCACTAGACATGTTTTCCAGTCTGTCCAGGCAGAGCACTGCTGTGAAATTTTTGTTGACTTGTAATGCCATCTGTTGCACTTTAATCCCTCCCTCTCTATCATGTCTAAAATAACAGGACCCCAGAATATTGAGCTGCCAGTCCTGCCCCTCCTGCAACCAAGTCTCCCTAATAGCCACAATATCATAATCCCATGAGTTGATCCACGTCCTGAGCTCATTTGCCTTTCTTACAATACTTCTTGCATTGTAATGTGTGTAACTCAGAACATTAGTCTCCGTGCTCGACCTTTTGACTAACACATACAAAATGCTGGAGGAACTCAGCAGACCAGGCAGCATCTATGGAAATAAGCACAGTCAATGTTTTGGGCAGAAACCCTTCGACTGTGGCTTTTTCCATAGATGCTGCCTGGCCTGCTGAGTTCCTCCAGCATTTTGTGTGTGTTGCTTGGTTTTCCAGCATCTGCAGATTTTCTCTTGTTTGTGATTCGACCTTTTGACTCCTGACTTTGTCTGAGGTAGTTGTACTGTCGTATCTGTTCCGGCACTCTAGTTCCCATCCCTCAGCAGGTCTAGTTTAACCCCTGCAAACCTTCCCACTAGGACATTAATCCCCTTCCAGCCTAAGTACAAATCATCCCTTCTGTGAAAGTTTCACCTTTCCTGAAAGAGAGCCCAGAGATCCAAAAATTCGATTCCCTCCCTCCTACACCAACTCCTTAGCCAGGTGTTAAACTGCATGATCTTCATATTTCTGGCCTTCCAAGGATGTGGCATGGGTGGTAATCCTGAGATCACAACCCTGGAGCTCCTGACTCCCTGAACTCTCTTTGCAGAACCTCATCACTGTTCCTAGCTTTGTCATTTTACCTACAAGAACCATGACATCTGGCTGTTCACTCTTCCATTTAAGAATGCTGAGGACTCAATCGAGATGAGATCCACTGGTACCC
Source organism: Hemitrygon akajei (assembly GCF_048418815.1). NCBI lineage: Eukaryota > Metazoa > Chordata > Chondrichthyes > Myliobatiformes > Dasyatidae > Hemitrygon > Hemitrygon akajei. The sequence goes on along the minus strand of NC_133142.1, from coordinate 68,484,620 downwards.
AGGAAGCAACATACCATCTGGGAATCTCATTCTCATCCACAGAACCTCCTTTCTGTTCCCCTAACGAACCCTTATCACCATAGCTCGCCTCTTTTCTCTCCTTCCCTTCTGAGCCACAGAGCCAGACTCAGTGCCAGAGACCTGACTTCTGTGACTTTCCTCTACTAGATCATTCTCCCCCCCCCCCCCCCGCCCCCAGTAGTATCCAAAGTGGTATACCTGTTGTTGAGGGGATAACCACAGGGGTACTCTGCACTGGCTCTTTAACCCCTTTCTCCCTTACTGTCTTTCTTCCAGTTTCCGTGTCCTACACCATGGGTGTAACTACCTCTCTATACATCCTGTCCATCACCCCTTCAGCCTCCTGAATGATCTGGAGTTCATCCATTGCTAGATCTTACTCCTTAACATGGAGTATTAAAAGTTGCAGCTGGATGTACTTCTTGCAGGTGAAGTTGTCAGAGATCTCCCTGCCTTTGCACATCCCACAGGAAGAGCATTCAACTATCCTGCCTGGCATCCCTACTGCTCTAACTGTGTAATTATGAAGAAGGAAATAATGAATAAACTAAAAAATATCTACAAACAGCTTTTCACCTTCCCTCACTCAAGCCTCTCCTCGCTGAAGCCTCGAAGAGCTAAAGCCTCAAAAACCCCACTCTAGCATTGTACACTCCAACAAATGCCACTCTGCTTGCCCCTATCTTATTTTAATTTACATTTGCTAATGAATCTAAATCTCTGCTGTTAAATACTGAAACTCCTGTGAATCACTGCTTTTTAATGCACACACACCAACCTTAGCGAGTTATTCCTTTCTCACTCCCCACGTCTTATTGGCTGCTGTTCAAACCTTAATGAAGTACATGGTTGTTTACCTTGTTTATTTAGGCCCCATATCTCATTTCCATTGCTGAACTGATGCCTTTTGGCACGGTAGCTTCTGAGCTGGAGGGAGTGGGGACAGAGGCATCCACGCTATCAGAAGCTCTGCTGCAGAACATTCTGTCTGATTGTGCTTTATATGGCATTGAAATGTTTACATATTTCCTCGATAGTAGATTATTGTGAGAAATTTGCCTCTATACCACCTGTATCTGTCTGTGCTACCTTGTTAATTAATTCCTATAAATACAAGTTTACATTTCCAACAAGGAATAACATTTTGGTAAGTGAGCTTGCACATACTCTTCCAACAACTGCCAGAACAATCAGGTCATGTACAAACGTTTGTAGATAAATGATGTCAATTCAAATGTACTGCTGATTAAAAGTTGATGCTGCCATTTTGCAGTGCCACAGACCAGCCTATGTATTGGCTAACTGCAGTTTATAGAGTGTTAATTAGCATATAGGTCAGCCCCACAACCCTACTCATCACCACCAAAGCTGCTTAACGGGATTGTAAAGACCTTGCTGATTATTCTTTGTGGCAGGTAACCACTTGTTCACATTTTGGCCTATCCTGTACTTGAGTAAAGTTTCAGCAGTTTGTGGGGTATGATCTGCTTGTTGCTGCTGCACTCATTTTATTCAAAGGCTTGTGCTAAAATCTACTTATTACAAACATGTGGCATTATACAGCTTTGTCTTGTAAAGATTCTTTTAATGTGGAAAATGAAAAGGAACTTTGAAGAATGAATTAGGAAGACTTAGAGAAGAAAGGCTCCAACAGGAGAGGACTTGTGTAGCAATTTTATTTCTTCTCGAAGAAAAGGCGTTGAAAATAAATACTCTGTATTTTACCCAATGCTTTTGCATTTTGATAAGCCAGTGAAGTAAACACCTATGGTTATGGTGAAATGTTATTGAATTTCCAGTATGTTGTCAAGAAACTGAATTTGAGAAGTGTTTCCGGTCGTGAGCGCAAAGCAGCAGAACAAGAAGCCCAGCTTTTATCCCAGCTTCGACATCCTAATATTGTAACCTACAGAGAATCATGGGAAGGAGATGATGGAATTTTATACATCGTGATGGGTTACTGTGAAGGTGGAGATTTGTATCACAAACTGAAGGAACAGAAGGGCAAATTGCTGCCAGAAAGTCAAGTCGTGGAATGGTTTGTTCAGATTGCCATGGCATTACAGGTACAGTTCTGTATATCAGAAGCTAGGAAATGCATCTACATTTTAAAAAAAAAGAGTCCTTGGTGGGGTGGGTAAAATTGACAATGTGTGGGCTACTAGTTAATTGCACCAAGTTGTTAGCATAGCTCAGCACTGAACTGGCTCTGTGGCTGTGGACCTACTTTCAGGGACTCTGCAGTTCATGTTCTGTGCATTGTTTGCTATTTTTTTCCTTTTTGCATGATTTATTCTTTTTCATACTTTGGATGATCGACTGCCTTTGCAGTGTGGGGTTGTTTAGTAAATTCTATTGTGAAAAGAGATCTAGTGCCTTCCCACCGTATATGATGAATAAACACCTCTTGGGCTTCCAACCATTTGGCGGAGTTTATCATTGAAACTTCGGTTACGATTGATACCTCTACCCCAGCTGGAAGCCCGAGAAGAGTTTACTCAAATTCTATTGTGTTTCTTTGTCTTGTGGCCGTCTGAAAGAAGATGAATCTCAATGTTGTATATAGTATACATATTTTGATAATAAATGTACTTTGAATTCATAAATTAACGGAATAAAATATTGGGCTACAGTTTTTGAGGAGTTTTCATGGGCCAAATTTGATTCATTATGTTAAATGCCACTTACACCCATCTTTTCCTCACCTAATGGTCCCCCATGTTGAAAATCCCTCACACCTTGGATAGTCAGTCAAGAACTGAGAGAGAGAAGGCAATATTGTTACGTGATTCCAACTTGACCTGCATAGTCAACAAGAAGGATTCTGGAAATGTTTGCTTCCCACTGATGCTAGCTGCCATAGATAGAAGAATAGGAGAGTTGAGAAGGGAGAGGCAAGAGAGATTGAGAAGGAGTAGAAAAAGACAGGAGCAAAAAGAAATTAAAAGGGAGGGAATAGGGAAAGATAAAGAGTGAACAAAAGAGAGTGGGTCAGAGGTGTTCATAGAAAGTGTAAGAAGAAGCAGAAAATGTCAAGCCTCTAGTTACATACAGTCTAGATTAGAATCCCATCATGCATGCTTTAATTTCAAAAATGGAATGTGGGTGATTCTGTACCCCTTTTCTGGCATTGGTTCGGGGTAGTCAACAGCTCAACTGTGAGCTCTGCCTAGGTCCAGACACTCATCGACTCTACCATCTGAAACTGACTGCAGTTTATCTCCATCTACATCAGACACAAAAACCCAATGTAGATGGAGAGTAAGGGACAATCACTTTCTGTCCTTGTGGAAAAGCCAACAAGCCAGCATTTAAACTCTGTTAAACTACTCAGCTTTCATGTAACCCTGTACATAATGTTTGCATTTGTTCTTTCTCTGTCTAAAACCCTTCATTGGAATGCATTGGAGTTCTGTACATCAGGTTGAATTTGTAAAATCATAAAAAATAACAATTCAGGTATTTTTGGATTGAATATTGCAAATGGTTAATGTTGAGTATCACATTTGAAACAGAAGCTTTACAATGAATGAGATCTATGCATGCTTTGTTACAGTATTTACATGAAAAACAGATCCTGCATAGAGATCTTAAAACTCAAAACATCTTCTTAACAAAATCAAACATCATAAAAGTTGGAGACCTGGGCATAGCCAGAGTGTTGGAGCACCAGCATGATATGGCCAGTACTCTGATTGGAACACCGTATTACATGAGCCCTGAACTCTTCTGCAATAAACCTTACAACCACAAGGTAAAGTGCTATGATATAACTTTACTGTGCTTTTGGTTAGAAAATGTTTGCAAAATATTTAAATATATCTTTCTGTTAGCATTACTACATCCGGTTTGTGTTTTTTTTACCTCCCTTTAAGTTCTCTTTGTGTTGAACAGAAACACACGAAGAGCACTTGGCCTGCACAGCGGTTTTCATATTATAAACCAGAACAACATCTAGAAGTTTCAAAACACTGCAATTATGACTTGATCCTTGTCTGTATCCAGCAATTCCAACTTCGTCATTGCCTTTAGTTTGAATTTATTTATTATATATTTATAGAGATACAGCATGAAACAGGCCTTTCCGGCCCTTCAAACCGCACCACCCAGCAACCCCCAATTTAATCCTAGCTGGACGTCTGGTTCAGAGTTCAACCCAGCATTATTTGTAAGGAGACTGTACATCCTCCCTGTGGAATGTGGGTTTTCTCCAGGTGCTCCGGTTCCTTGCACGGTTCAAAGACATACCAGTTAGCAGGTTAATTGATCATTGTAAATTGTCCCACGATTAGGCTAGGCTGAGGTAAAATTGGGGTTGCTGGGTAGTGTGGCTCAAAGTGCTGGAAGAGGGTCTGTTCTGTGCTGCATCTCTAAATAAAGTAAATTTAAAATAAATAAATAGAATCTAACATAACTGACAGGCTTGTTGTTTTGTTGAATGGAAAATGCCCCATGGGTGGGTCGATTACGAAAACAGACAGGTTACCTGCTGATAAACATGAGATGACAAATTGGGTAACCTACCCATGTTACCTGATGCCTGGGTAGATGTTGTAAAGAGTCTAATTTGGGGGATCACAAACTAGTGTGAAGTAAATGCATGAGATGGAGAGTAGTTGGATTGGGAGAAGTGTTTGAATGCAGGAATGAGAGATTGTTTCAGTTAGAGAGCATGCACAACTCCTGCAAAGTTGAAAGTAGCTTTATTTGGAATGGGGAAAGGAAGGATGGGGTCAGCATTTCTGGTTTATTTTGAAATTTGGATGAGCACATCTTTTGTAATCCTTTCACTTTAGCTATTGGGTATATCTAACACAGCAAGCTCAGCTGGCCAGCATTAAATTTCAGAGAAATGAAATCTGTCTTGCCAGCTTGTCAACATACTCAACTGAATACTGTTCTCTTTGCTACCTCTGTTAGTACAGGGACTTAGTGATCCAGATCATTCTGGGTTGAGTTTCAGATTTTTTTGATAGAAACATAGAAAACCTACAGCACAATACAGGCCCTTCAGCTCACAAAGTTGAGCCGAACATGCCTCTACCTTTGAAATTAGTAGGCTTACCTATAGCCCTCTGTTTTACTAAGCTCCATGTACCTATCTAAAAGCCTCTTAAAAGACCCTATTGTATCTGTCTCCACCACTGTTGGCACGCACTCGCCACTCTCTGAGTAAAGAAACGTACACCTGACATCACCTCTGTGCCTGTGTCCTCTTGTGGCAAGCATTTCAGCCCTGGAAAAAAGCCTCTGACTATCCACACGATCAATGCCTCTCATCATCTTGTACACCTCTATCAGGTCACCTCTCATCCTTCTTCACTCCAAGGAGAAAAGGCTGAGTTCACTGAACCAATAAGGTGTAATCTTATTTTACATCTAACTAATTTTGGTACTAAAATTATTTCCAACAACATATTATCACTTTATTAGACTAATAGCTCTACTCTGAATTCACTTTATTTTATTAATTTTATTTGGAAATACTGTACAGCATAGAATGGGCCCTTCTGGCCCTTCAAGCCATGCTGTCAACAACTTACCTATTTCAGGGGTCGCCAACCTTTTTTGCACTGCGGACCGGTTTAATATTGACAATATTCTTGCGAACCGGCCGACGGGAGGTTGGGGGGGTGTTAATCAAGACCAGAATATAGGTGATAAGTCAATTATAAGTCACTTATAAGTGGCTAATATACTCAATCTCGTTTCTAAAAGGGTTTATCTAACAGATTTAATATTAAACACACAACACATATTTTCCTCGCATGAATATAGTGATAAGTCAATTATAACTCACTTATAAGTCAAAAGCATCATAACATTTTAAGTAACATTTGGATATTAAATACACAGCACATATTTTCCTCCTATGAACATATAAAATCATTGCAACACACCAGTGAGAGGACAAGATAAGGGCCGGAGGTCCCTGTACTGGGCTGCGGAGGTCGCAGAGAGAGCAACCGACCAAGCAAGGAGTGTGACAGGGCGCATGCCCACCCTCCTTGTAGGTAGGTAGAATCTATCGGCCGGTAGAAGTTTAGCTCGAGGGATGACTTCCAGTAGATTGCAGCGAGGTAGCTGCTCTGCTACTTATGAAACTCTGAGCCCAAATTAGGTCGTCTGCGAATACTTTAGCACTGGGTTCCCCACCAACATTCAGTGCACTAAACAGGTTTAGAGGTGGCGCCCATCTGTCCGCGCTCCAGGCCAGTAGCAATGGCACTTCTCGCCGGCTGCCCAATTACCCGAGACCAACCAGTGATCCCTGGCGCAAGGGTATCACTGTGCTTAGGCGACTGATGACCTCGTGTGGGTAATGACCTCGTGTGCGTTCTAGTTCAACAGTGAGTGTAATGGAATGAGGAAAGGTGTAGCTGACTCATATCATTTCATATCACCAAATCATATTGTTTCCTCGTGGCCCGGTACCAGTCCGCAGCCGGGTGTTTGGGGACCACTGACCTGTTTAATACTAGCCTAATCACAGGACAATTTATAATGACCAATTAACCTGCTAACTGGTACATCTTTGGGCTATGGGATGAAACTGGAACGCCTGAGGAAAACCCATGCATTCCACAGGGAGAACATATAAACTCCTTACAGAACTCTCTGGGTGTGAACTCTGACCCCAAGCTGTATTCGCATCATGCTAGCTGTTACACCGCCGTGGCACGATAGCACTATGTGAATTATTGAAGAATTATAGAAAGCATTCGAACAAATGTTTGCAATGAAGCAATGAAATGAGTAAAAATTGTAGACTAAGTGTTTTCTGCTTTACAAGATTTTCTTTATTTTCTCTGTAGTCTGATGTTTGGGCCCTTGGTTGTTGTGCATTTGAAATGGCAACATTGAAACATGCCTTTAATGCCAAGGACATGAATTCATTGGTTTTCAAGATTATTGAAGGAAAGGTAATGTGTGTTTTGTGACATTTTCTCTTTTCTGTTAACTTAATATAGCATTTTAACCAGTTTACCTGTGCTGTGATCCAAATTGAAAGTCCACTATCAACTTTATAGAGGTATCAAGGAATTGGTAATAAATTTAAAATCAAGAAACTACAGATGTTAGTAATCTAAAATAAAAACATAGAAACATAGAAAAATCTGCCGAACATGTCCCTACCTTAGAAATTACTGGAGTTATCCATAGCCTTCTATTTTCTAAGCTCCATGTACCTATCCAAAAGTCTCTTAAAAGACTCTATCGTATCCACCTCCACCACAGTTGCCGGCAGCCCATTCCATGCATTCAGCATTCTCTGTGTAAAAAAAAAAAAACAACAACTTACCCCTGACATCTCCTCTATACCTACTCCCAAGCACCTTAAACCTGTGTCCTCTTGTGGCAACATTTCAGCTCTGGGAAAAAGCCTCTGACTATCCACACGATCAATGCCTCTCATCATGTTATACACCTCTATCAGGTCACTTCTCATTCTCCGTCACTCCAAGGAGAAAAGGCTGAGTTCACTCAACCTGCTTTCATAAGGCAAACTCCGCAATCCAGGCAACATCCTTGTAAATCTCCTCTGCACCCTTTCTATGGTTTCCACATCCTTCCTGTAATGAGGCAACCAGAACTGAGCACAGTACTCCAAGTGGGGTCTGACCAGGGTCCTATATAGCTGCAACATTACCTCTCGGCTCTTAAACTCAATCCCACGATTGATGAAGGTCAATACACCATATGCCTTCTTAACCACAGAGTCGACCTGCGTAGCAGCTTTGAGTGTCCTATGGACTCAGATCCCAAGATCCCTCTGATCCTCCATACTGCCAAGAGTCTTACAATTAATACTATATTCTGCCTGATAAAGACAGATAATACGGGAAACAATCAATCAATTAGTCAAAATCTGTGAAAGTGATATAGAATAAGTTAGCTTTAAGTTGCAGAGAGGGTGTTGAACAGATGGCTAAGATGAAGGGATCTCTGTTGGAATGAAACCAAAGTTAACCAGTAATCCTAATGTCTACAAAGTAGCCTGGTTGATAGATTAATGAAAGAAGTTAGAGAGAAAAGAAATAAAGGAGCATATTAAAGCTGTAAGATGCAGGTCAGAGTTGTTTATAAAAGCAGTTTGGATAATATTGTGGAGAGAAAAAATTTAACTTAATATTACTGATGAATAACTTCATAGTAAATTCCAGTTCTAATGAAAAAGTGAGTTACCTGAAATTGTTGAATTCAATATTGAGATATGAAGGTTTCAACATGTCCAAACCAAAGATGTTCTTCAGCACTACATTAGGCCTTCTTGGAACAGTGTAAGAATGATAGTGGAATGGAGGATTCAAGCAACAGGACGTGGAAGCCCAACAGAAGTCTTCTATAAAGTGGTCACCCAATCTGTGTTAGATATTTCCACTGTGGAAAAAAAACATATGATGAGCACTAAGTGGTGGATTGTAAGAAATGCAAGTGAATCATTGCTTCACCAAGAGGAACCAGTTGATCCCTGAATGCTGGGCAGGGATGAAGCAAAAGATCATCTATAAGGACAATGAATTGTTTACTAGTAGATCACACATCCTGAGAATTAATTAAAAGATCATTAAAGAGACAAATTCTTCCTATGTAATCATTGAGTATTATTATGGACAAGCATCATGACACAAATGAAAAGGCATAATTTTGTATTCTCTATAAGCAATGGAAAAATAATTTGAGTTATTACTAATTATTTGATTAATAGAGATATGCAATTTTTATTCCTGAGTGATCTGTTTTCCAGTAGTTTACTTCAGGTCAGTTCCTGTAGATGTACCAGAAAATAAAACTTGTGATTCGCAAATAATTTATCAAATTTGAGAGACAAAATTTTGATTTAGAGATTATACATTCTTCCGGTTGAAGAGAAGATTAAAAAATCTATGTATTATTCCTTTGAATTATGTTGGTGATAAATAATTAATTATAAGTATTAATGCAAAAAGGCATAATGTTTGTTGGACTGCATTTTCACTCTGATTTTCTTATCTTAAACAACAGATTGTGTGCACATATACATTCATTAGTATAGTTCAGGACTTTATGGAGACAAATACAAGATTCGATATGTAGTGCTATATGGACATTTTCAAACAAGCTTAAATAATGTTTTCCTTTTAATTACTGTGCTCCATGTATCAGGGCAGTATTGTAAAGAAATGTAATTGACAATGGAATTCCAAAGAGGTAGTTAAATACATTGAGTCCTTCTAATCTCTCTTAATAATTTTGCTGGCGTGGTTGCAATGCCTGCATCATTGCATTTCTTTCTTTTTTACTTTATTCATAGAAAATATATTTGTCCTAAATCCCCAAACATAATATGTAAGATATAGATTATAATTTATGAGCTCATGTAGAAACAAAAGAATACAGTGGTGCTAGAAAGTTTGTGAACTCTTTAGAATTTTCTCTATTTCTGCATAAATATGACCTAAAATGTGATCAGATCTTCACATGAGTCCTAAAACTAGACAAAGAGAACCCAATTGAATAAATAATACAAAAAACATTATACTTTTTTCATTTATTTATTGAGAAAAATGATCCAATATTACATGTATTTGTCAGAAAAAGTATGTGAACCTTTGCTTTCAGTAACTAGTGTGATTCCCGTGTACAGCTTTAGCCTCAGCCAAACGTTTCTGGGACTGTTGATCAGTCCTTCACATTGGCTAGGAGGAATTTTAGGCCATTCCTCCTTACAAAACTGCTTCAACTCTGGAATGTTGGTGGGCTTCCTTGCACGAACTGCTTGCTTCAAGTCTTTCCACAACATTTCTATAGGATTAAGGTCAGTTCTTTGCCTCTGCCGTTCTAAAACATGAAATTTCTTCTGCTTTAACCATTCTTTGGTAGACTGACTTGTGTCTTTAGGGTCATTGTCTTGCTGCATGACCCACTTTCTCATGAGCTTCTGTTCACTGACCGATAACCTGACATTTTCCTGTA